>NW_017728931.1:142178479-142225110 GCF_001723895.1 Crocodylus porosus | reverse complement strand
GCAGTGTTGTGGAAAGCCTGGCGCTGCTGGGCCTTGTCCTGGAAAATGCCACTAGGTTGGGGGGTGACATCATGGGGAGGTGTGATGATGTCACGCAGAAGCGTGATGTCGCATTGCTGCCTGGTGACGTCGCGGCGGTGACCTCACGGCAACCCAAATATAAAGATGTGACGTCATGGGGGGCGCGGTGGTGTCGTGCGGAAGCGCGAGGGCCCCTTGCTGCATGGTGACATTGGGGCGGTGACCTAATTCAGCCATGCAGCGACGTAATGGCCAAAGACAAAGACGTGCCATCGTGGGAAAGTGCGATGGTGTCGCCCAGAAGCGTGAGGTCGCATTGTGGCGTGGTGACATCACAGTGGTGACCGCGTTCTCCCATGCAGGGACGTAATGGCAAACCAAAAATAAATATGGACAAGAAGAGGTTGTGGACTTGTCCCCAGGTGCAGCAAAGAGGTGACCCGGGCTTCAGGACGGAGACGGGGCCCTGACACAAACACCACAGGCTGCGGGGAAGAAGTAGTGCCATGTGCCCCCCCCACGCCGTGCCTTCATCAGAGGCTTGTTGCAGTGCTGCAGTCCTGCGGGCACAACCCCACCAGGCGTTAACCTGCGGCTTGGCAGTTTACAAATGGGAGGCCCCTGCTACACATTGCACACAATTAACTAGTTAATCGCGCAATACATTTCGACCAGCTGCACATACAAAGTGCTTATCACACCATAAAAATGCCTCTCAAGCTATAAAAAGAGCCAATCAGCTACAACGTTAGTGCTTGAAAATGTGTAACCACTCCATAGCTGGTTCCTACCTGACTTTAATTTGAATGTGTATCAATGTGTGTATAATGTGATAGCAAGAAACTGGATTCTGTTGGTCCCTTCCCGATCCTGTGCTCCTCAGTTCAGTGAGTACATGGGTACAAACAGCAGCAGCTTTATATTGTGTTTCTTCAGCTGATCTGAGAACACTTTACCAAAAAAAACAAATAAAAAGCAATAGCATTGTCCCCATTTTGCAGATGGGAAAACTGAGGCACAGGGAAGGGAAGCTGCTTGCCCACCATCATCTCAGAAGCCGAATGCAGAATAGGACCCAGGTGTCCTGAATCCCAGGCCAATCAAAGCAGGGATCCTACCTGTAACAGGGGAGTGCTGCTCTTGAAGGCGGAGGGTCCCCTCCTGCAATGCTCTGCCTGCATGCACAGCTCGCCCTGCATGCTTTTCTCTCTGCAGGATGCAGACGGAGGCTGCTTGTGCTGCCAGGGAGCAGGGCAAGTGCTATTCGTCCAAAAAACCCCAGCTGGAGCCTGGGGGAAGGCAGTGTGGCACAGCACAGCCGTGCAGCGGCCACAGCGGGTTGTTTGCATGGGTCTCTAACCCTGCACTGTGAGGAATGCAAGCAGCTTGGGGATTTCCAGCTCCTGGCGTGGATCTTTTTTGTTTGGGGGTGTCTGCTTTTTTGTTTGGGGGTGTTTTATACATGCCTGGTGTCTAGGAACCACTGGCTGGCTCTGCATGAGCTGCAAGTCTTGCTGACTTAAGTCAGTGCATGCCAAGCACTGGTACAGGGGGCGGTGGGTATTTTAAAGTTGCTTTTCTAGCTAACATCTAGTTGCTCTCATCCATTTCAGGTCCCGTGCCTATTTTAGAGCCTCCCCTCCTCTCCCCTCCCTTGCTGTTTTCCCGTGGACATTTTAGCCCCAGGAAGTCGGCTGATGGATGCCTGACTCATTTGAAGAGACCCCTTTGTTGCGTTGCATTACTTTCCAAGTCGCATTTGAACAGCTTAGGAATAGTGCATATTGCACTCTTTTTTTAAAAATATTACCTCTTTTCCTTTCTGGTTTCCTAGAAGCTGCCCCCTTCGCTATGGCAGAGGGGGAAACCCAGAGACAGCTGCTCAAGTTGATTCAAGAAGGACGGTTTGACCTTTTCAAAGGAGAGCTGCAGAGGGATGAGGATCTGGTCCAGGCAGTGAGGCGGAAACACTTTGGGAAATCCGGGGACACGCTGCTGCATTACGCAGCCAGGCACGGTCACCTAGACATGCTGGCCCACTTAGTGGACACCTTGGAGATGGACATTGAGATGTGCAATAATGACTACAAGCGGCCCCTGCACGAAGCCGCTTCTATGGGCCACGGGGACTGTGTGCTGTACCTGCTGGCTAAAGGGGCCAAGGTAGACTGCTTGAAAAAGGCAGACTGGTAGGTCGCGGGCTCATTTGGTTGTACTGCTTGACAGGGACTGATGCGGAGTGACTGGCATGCAACCACAGGCATCCTAAACTAGTTCTGGTCTTATCCCAGGTCTCCCTCTCACATGCTGAAAAGCTCCAGTCTCTCACTCTTCACACCTTGATTTTCCTCAGGCGTGCAGATACTGATGAGTAAATTAGACAGACATGCCTCCATCATAGACCTAAAACGAGCCTTCATTAGCAATAGCTAGAAAATGCATGCTCTCTTCTGGTGAAAATTCCCATGTGAAGGGGGACTAAGCATTGGACTAACCTGTTGAAAGGGGACTAAGCATTATTCACCGATGTGGCTCAGGGAATGGATTTCCATCCCAGGAAGCAGCCAAAAATTATTACTGAAGAGTTAATGCTGAAATAAAACCAGAAATAGGAATGATTGGCTGAATCCTTACCATTACAAATCGGAAGGCGGTTTAGTGATGCCTGACACCAACATAAAGGGAAGCAGGGGGAGACAGAGACACAGCACGTGTCATTGCTAGATGCGAATATGTTGCTGTCTGCTTTGTATTCCCATATCACCTTTTGTCCACAAAGACTCCAAGACCAATGGTCTTTACTTTCTTGTCCAAAGCAAGAGTCAATGCACCAGTTTCAGTCTTTATATATAACACGCATGGGTTAGAGCAGAGAACAGTCGGAACTACAAAGGTATTGGTATCAACAGGACACGGCTACCTAAATACCTCTGTGGATTTTGTCCTAACTCGCTGCCATAGACTTATTCATGTGAATATCAAAAAGCCTGGCCTGGTCTTTGATAGCCATGAGACTCTTGAATTTTTGGCAATAACAGATGAGTTGCCCAGTGCAGGGATGAGAGACAGTAAAGGTAGCCAACCTGCGGCACGTGTGCCACAAATGGCACAGGCAGCTTGTGTGTGTGATACGTGGCAGATCAGGGAAGGGGCAGGCAGAACAGTGGCGGATGGAGCAGAAAGCTGAGCAGCAGACTGGGTAGGGAGCAGAAAACAGAATGGGGGATTGGGCATGGGAGTACATGGCAAGGAGCAGAAAGCAGACCAGCAGATCAGCTATGAGAACACTGGGCAAGGAGCAAAAGGCAGACCAGCAGAGCAGGCGTTAGAGTACCAGGCATGGAGGAGCAAGCAGAGCAGGCATGGGAGCACACAGCAGGGAGTGGTGGAGCATATGGCCAGGAACAGAAACCAGACCATCAGATCAGACAGGAGAACACCAGGCAAGGAGCAGAAAGCAGAGCAGGCAGAGCACAGGGCATGGAGGAGAAAGCAGAGCAGCAGATCAAGCATGGAAACAGGGCCAGGAGCAGAAATCAGAGCAGCTGATTAAACAGGGGAAGAGGATTGGAGACGTGCAGTATTCAGGGAGGTCAGGGGGCTTAATCTGTGGCACTCCTACCAAAAAGCCTGGCCTCCACTGAGACAGAGAAACATAGGGGCCTGGCATTGTCGCGTTCAAGGAAATTCTGTACAGGCATGAAGTCAAGTGTGCACACAAGTGATTTCAGGTTGGGTTTAGGTGGCACCCAAAGTCAGAGCAAGACTGATTATTCATTTCACTTTGTTTGTGGAGTTCACTTGATTACCAAACCTGGGGGGTGCATGCTCTCCACAGGCCATTCGTGACACCAGCCAGGGGGGAAAATACAAGAATTGCCCTTCCCTCCTGGATCTCTTGAGTATATTTTAACAAATAACTTTTTGTTCCTGCAACAGTAGGACATTGGCACAGCCTTCATCCCTTGGCAAGCTATAGGGGTTTTTTTTTGATGTTTGGGGCATGATGCCTGGTTGATGTCCATGGGAGTTGTTCCTGAAGTATTTAAGAATTAAGACAAATATATGACTAGGATTGTTTAAGGCAGGGCAGGGTGGTCCCTTTATAAGCCAACGTATTCAGAGAGGCATGAGCTTTTGCAGGTTAATTTACTCTGGCAGATGCTACGAATCGACTCGCAGAGGGCGGGGGTACTAAATAGGAAGGAATCAAGTCATGGAAATACAATTTTAGTCTGGGGCAATCCTCCCTGGAGCAGGAGGTTGGACTAGATCAGCCTTAAGTTCTCACCCTTTTCAAGACTATTGCGCAGTGTCAACTTTGCTAGGCATGCAAACGTGAATTGAGATTTCAAATAGGGATTCTTAGTGTTAAAAGCTTTCTGACCTATTGTGCAATCTTTCCAAGCTCTCTGTCCCAGAAGAATTGCTGTGTTATTTTTTCTGGAGTAAAAAATGACTGAAAACCATAGCTGGCATTTTCCAAGGGGGGCCTTGCGGCTAATGAGGGGTGCCTCGAGTCTAAAAAGGGTGAGAACCGCTGGACGTGATGCTCCCCGGAGGTCCTTCCAGCCCTACTTTCACATGATACTTCATGTCTGCTTCCCACTGCACATCCCCCTTGCCTCATTTAAAAGACCGAGAGGAGAGATGAATGTGTCAGTGTGTGAAAATAAGAGAAGCCTTCTTGCTCAGGACGCTTAAAATGCCCAACCTCTGAAATATGCCTAACTGGGGATAATCCATTATTGCTAGAGAAACAGGACAGATGAGGGGTTATTTTTTTTTCCCCAGAGCCCTAACTCAATTTTATTTTTTTTTGAATAAACACTAGCCTTGTGCTTGTCACACGGAGCTGCCAGAGACCTCTCCTGATACTACTTTAAGGGTTTGTTCCCTTACGATTTTTTTTTTATGAGTTCATCGTTTAAAAGCCAATATCCATCTGGCCTGTATTGCCTCTAAAATGACCGCTGTCCATCGGCAGGCAGATGGGGTGAAGGACTTATGTATGGCAGCAATTGTAGTCTTCCACTCCCATTTGCCAAGTAAGGGACTGGTTATGGAAATAGTCTTTCCAGGACACCCTCTGGTCTTCCCAGCAGGAGGGACACAGCCTTGGAGGTATCTATTATAGATTTATTTTAGGAGCTCTCCCAAAAGCAGGAGAGAATTGCTTGGGGGTAGGGCTCGGGGCTTTCTGGAGGTTTCCTGAGGCTTATTAAGTCTTTGTCCTGCTCATATGAGGTCCCCCCACCATGAAATTAGCCCATCGCTGAGCTAAATATGCTGATGGGAGGCTTGGCTTGGCTTCTCTGCTGGTGTTGCAGTCTGGCTAGGGAGACCTCTCTGCAGCAGAGGCTGTAAATAATACAGGGCCTAAAAGATAGTGTCTTCTGCGTTGCTTGGAGGACGCTAGAAATGCTTTAAAAAATGTGTTGTGAGGCTGAAAATGGGAAGATGGTGTCTCAGGGCGTACGAGAGTAATGTCGCATTGGCACCTCTCTCGTGCACAGGGAATGGCAGCAACTGAATAAATGCAGGGAGCATCGTGCCGATGTGTTGCCTAGGAAATGAAGGTGACGTTTAAGAGCTGGCTATGCTGGCTCACGTGGATTGGGAAAATGGGATTGTCTGACTCTCACAGTTTGTTATCTGCAGTTCCAGTTGTCACCTCTGAGGACAGGAATGAGACTGCGGGGAAGGCAAGGACCGATGTGACCCCAGCAGGTCAAAGACAACGATGCCTTGAATGCATGCTTCCTCTCCTAGAGTGGAAAGCAAGCTTGCTTTGTGATGGCCTGTCGGGCTGTTTGGATGCAGGGAGACGAATTTCCAGCGTCAGCACTTTGGCGTTGACGCCAACGCACCATGTACAAGCGCCCCAAGTGCTCTGTGGTAACGGCGAGTTTCAGCCGGCTTAAATGTAGTTAGGCTCAGCTAGTTCAGTCTCCAGGCTTGCGGTGGAAAAATGATGCTCTAGGACTTGCCGTGAACGGGTTTGTGGCAGGGGAACAAAGAGGCTGGTCATCAGCTGAAGCATCCAGGTGCAGCGCTGGGGTAAAGACTAGGGCTTTTGCTCCTTAAAGGGGGCTCTGTGAGTTGACCCAAGTTTTCCCTGGGCTTGGGGAGGTCACCTATCCTGTCTGGCCTGCCACAAGAGGGCAAACGGGATTGCATTCATTGAGTCAATACATTACACCCAGGCTGACCAACTAGACCCCTGCTTGGCCACACTGAACCTTATACCATGCTTCAAATTCATTTATTGCAGCTTCGTAGCCTGGACTTACAGGAGCAGCTGGTGTTATAGCGAGGTTGCATTGTGTTTATCCTCCCTTCCCTTTTTCAGGACACCTCTGATGATGGCCTGCACCAGGACCAACCTGGATGTCATCAAAGATCTCATTGAGCACGGGGCTAACCCACTGCTGAAGAACAAAGATGGCTGGAATTGCTTCCACATCGCCAGTCGAGAGGGCCATCCCCAGGTCATCCAGTACTTGCTTGCTGTGGCACCGAGCAGCTGGGACACAGAGAGCAAAATAAAAAGGACACCTCTGCACACTGCAGGTATGGATCCCACTCCTCCCGGCCCCAGGAGAGCTTGTGGGTCTGCAGAGATGAGGAGAAAGGCTTTGTCTTCATGGCTAACGGGGGGCATGGTTTTGGACCCTGGGGGGTACCTTGCCTGACCCCTCCAGAGGTAAAAACACAGTAAAAAAAAGGCACTTCAGTTTTACTGCAAAGTAACTTCAACAAGATCAGCACTGTAGCCCTGCCTGGAGCTGACCTTGCCACTTTTACCTCCCAGTAAGACAAACTTGCCTTTTCATCCCAGTCTTTTTTTCCCCAAGGATAGACAAGGCATGTTAGTTATTCCAAGCACACCTCTTTTAGCAGAGAAGATAAGGGTTAATGCTGTTCAGAGGCTGAATCTCTGAAGTCATGAAGTGTCCTCAGTTCCCACTGAGTTGGGCATGAGGATGCCCAACAGTTTGAAGAGGTAATCAGTACTCTTCCTGGTCTGATGTGGGATGACAAGATGGGAAAAGCTGTCTGAACTGAAAGGGCAATTTTAGCTCAGTGACTCGTTCATTCGCCCCACTACATGCTTCCCTTCAGCTTTCCTGTGAGCTACGGGGCATGCTTCATAGCCCACTGGTGGGCTGCCCTGCTAGAAACAATGCTGCAGATAACACCGGGATGGCAAGTATCCCATCATTTGGGACATCTGAAATTAGATCTTAATCCTCTCCCCTACCACCCATCTCCATTTATCTCAGGATGGGCAAGGGATTTTATCCAGCCTGCGGAGGGTCCCTTGGCCCCCACCCAGCCCAGGTGCGATGGGCAGCTTGGGGCATGGCTCACGCGGCCAGTCCTGCTGCCCTCAGGTGTGGACTTGGACTTGGCTTCTCGGCAGCCCTTGCGGCGCCAGTTCACTCTGCCTGGCTGCCGCTGCCAGTCCGCCCTGCACCCACTGCCAGGCGTGCCAGATGGAGTGGGTGCGGGGGGTCTCCAAATGCTGAGGTCAATAACTTTTGCACCACTAGTGTCTTGCATTAGTTGGGATAAATCCTGAGCAACCAAGGTGAGTTTGGGGAGCGCCAGAGCCATATGTTGAGTGTTTGCAAGAAGCCTGGGGAAAATTTGACAGCTCAAGCTCAATCTTAAACCTCTCAGCCCTTCTTTAAATGGAAAGTAGCACTCCAACTTCGCTCCAGCAGGGCCGGTGCCCTCTTCTCCTGTGTGCAGAGCGCTCTGAGAGTTGCAGATGCAGGGAGATGTACTAGTGCCAACTGTTATGATCTCACATCTGAATTAAGACCATGAATTTCAATTACTGGAATAAATGATCACTCAGTGGCTCCAGTTGGAGGGCGGATGTGTTTATAATTACAGTTCAGAGCTGGGGATGCTGGTCCTTTCTCTGCCACAGACTTCCTGTGTGACCTAGAGCAAATTGCTTTACCTGCCCCTGCCCCAAGTTCCCATCTGTGACATGCTGGTGATAGTATTTTCTCGGGCCACATGGGTGCCATGAGGCTTCATTAAGTATCTGCAGTGTCCTGTGATCCTTGCAATATGCAAAAGAAGTGCAGTTTATTAACATAACTTGCATTCATAATGGCAGGCTGTTCCTCCCTCAATAGCTGTGTTGTGCTCCAGGTGTCCTTGAAACATTATGCACATGGTGAGGATGCTGCAATCAAAGATCAAGGCTCTGTTGTAGGGCACTGAAAACCCATAGCACAAAAAGTCTCTGCCTCAAAGAGTTTACAGGCTAAGTCTGAGGCCAGACAATGGGGAGATGCCACAAAAGGCAGGAAGGGCAGTGTAACAATCAGGCGGTTGTGATCAGTGCTATTAAGTGGTGGTCACAGCACACCAGGTTCATTGTTGCGCTGTTGCTGTTGCATCTAAGACTTGCATTCACTGGTATTTTCTATATGCCATGCACTCTTCTTGCTCTGTGATCTGTGAGCTGAGGAATCAAAACATTTGATCTGAATCCTTAATCAAAGAGAGGGAATAGCCTGAATTAATAATCTGTGGGGTTATTTTTACTTCTTAAAAATGACTGGAAAAGGAGGGGAAAAAAACAGGGAAGCATCCCCATTTTGCTGCAGTGTGATAGATAAAGAAAGGTTTTTCCATTTGCAATTCAGATTTTTCTGCCCTATTTTTCCCCTAAGAAGGACTCAATGGATGACTGCAGAGCTAGAGGGATCATGACTCAATTAGCCAGAAAATGAGATCGAAGCCCAAAAAGGGAGGGCAGGGAGGGCAGTATTATTCAGATCATTCAAAACCGTTTGTTTTGTGTTGGTTTTGCTGAATCTCTGTTTAAGTTAGAGAACGAACAAATACCCAGGGAAAAAGATTTATTTGCTGAGATTCAGGATATACAATCTCTCCACGCACACCACCCTGGAGAGGGCAAGTAAATCTCTCATTCTGCTTTTTTCCTCCCATTTTATCTGGAGGTTTCCTTGAGGTTTCCAGAAAAAAAAGGACTGCTTTGGTCTTCCTGATTGTATCTAAATAAAAAATACAGACGGGAAACTTTTTTGGGGGGGTTCTTTATACATCATACTTAAGCCCAGAGGGGTACAAACCCAATTGGTAGGTTTTTTCTTTGTAGGTGGGAGGATGCATGCAAACATGAATTACCATCCACTTCCTCTCTCTCACAGCAATGCATGGCTGTTTTGACGTAGTGAAAGTGCTGCTTGAGCGGTAAGGGTGTTTCCTATCCTTGTTTTCTGCATGCATATACATGTGCATATGCGCACGCGCGCGCGCGCGCACACACACACACACACACACACTCTCACACTCACACTCTCCTCTGCCAACCCTCTCCCTGCCACCCCCCCGCCATCATAGGACCAGGCGTGCTCCAGATGACACGGACACAAAGCACATTTGTGCCATGCAGCAATCCCAGCCGCACAGCTGCTCCTTCTTGAGCCCTAAGAATATATCAATTGCCTCTGGCTTTTTCACAGCCAATTACGGCGATTTGAGACAAATTTATTCTCTGAATTGTCTTGGACGTCACTGTGCTATGAGCCCCCAGTTATGGACATTAGCGGGCTCTTTATTCCTCAGCTCAATCACTTGGGTTGCCTTCAATGGGTCCAAGTCCTTATGGCAACCAAAAAGAAAAAAAAAAATCCCTTGGGGCAAGTTTGGGCCTGGTGTAACATCCGCAGGGATAATGACCCATCCCAACTACTGCCTTTGTGCATAGCAGTGAGAGCCACCGTGCGGCAGGGCTAGGGCTCATCTCACGATGAGGTCTGACAGCGCATCGTGCTCGCTCTGCTCTCTTGCCATTCAAGGTCCTGTCTAGTTTCTGCCTGGGGCTTTGAAGCTGCACTGAATCGATCCATACCCAGACATCCTGGCCCCACCTCTTTCCTGATCAGCATTGCCTTTGGTAGAGTTGCATTACCCTTCTGAAAGATCCCAAGCAGAGGAGAGGATCTGTCCACATCCTCACACCTCTCTTGGTCCTACTAAAGCCTGGTTTCCAGTTGGCCTGAAGTGAATTTGACCCATCACCATATTATTGGGCCAAAGCCTCTGTTTTGGGCTTCTACTAAGACCACTTTCCATTCACGTGGATGGGAGTTCTGCCTGTGCAAGGATCTGGCCCACAATAATGATGGCTTATGTGATGCCACCAGTGTGGAATAAGGGCAAGGCTCCTCCTTGTGCCAACACGATGCTTGTTGCCCTTGCATGTCCTATGGAAATGTTTAAGTGGGGCAGAGACTTGCTGTTTCACTGTGTGAGGGTGAAGCTCGCCTCCCAGGAGTTGCACCACCGAGAGAAGAGCTTTGAGCCCCAAATGGCCCCGTGCCCTCTTGTTCTAGTCAGCCCTGTCTGCATATCTAAAGCCGTCGTGTTACAGCCACTGATAGGCCTCAGATGCACCCCTGAGAGTGCATTTATGTGAGATGCTTAATGTGCAGAAGACTAAATCTACTGCGCATTAGCATGGCAGGCAAACCCTGTGCTAATGCACAGTAGATTGAGTCTAATGCACATTAATGTCACTTAAAAAAGCATTCATCTACGCTTATGTGCAGTAGCGCCGATTATGGTGCATTAAGTAAGTACCTGTTTATTACAAGTACTCAATGCGCCACAATTACAGCGCATTAATGAACGAGTAAACGCACTCTCTAGCTTCAACTCCAGCCCCATTGCAGCCCAAAGGGCTCCAGTGAATTCAGCCCTCTCTTGTTTTATGTTCTCACCCAGGTGCCAGTACAAGCCTGACAGCCGGGACAATTGTGGAATCACGCCCTTTATGGATGCAATACAGAACGGGCATATAGATATAGCCCGGCTGCTTCTGGAAAAGCACAAGGTACACTGACTTCCTTTGGGGGCCGGGCACCCAGCAAAGGGGATGTGATTAGCTGGGAAAGACAGCTAAATCTTACAGACTTTGCTTAGATTGACTCCCACTGGAGGTAGAAAGAGAGTTGGTCCAGTGAGGACTGAGTGGAAAAGTGAGTAAGAGTCAGGGTTTGATGTATGGCAGGTTTTCACTAGGGGCTGATTGTGAGTCTTTTACTCCCTCGGCAAGGAGTTACCATACAATTGCTGAGGCAGTCAGAGAAGCCTAGTCTGTCCCTCACGAGCCTTTTGCCATCAGCACATCTTATAAATATTAGTTAAATTAGTGGTGCTTGATCTCCTGCCCGCAGGCCAGATCCAGCCCCAGGTACCATGTCACCAGCCCATGGGTCCAGAAATGGGGTGGGAAGGGCATGGTGGCAGCATTCATTTTCACTCCCCTGCTGCCAAATTTGCTGACCATAGATGACGCAGCCCTCTGCACTAGATCATCAGCCAACAGTGAGGCAGGTGCATGGGGTGACGGGAGAGGATGTATTATTGTTCCTGCTTTACAGACCAGGAAACTGGGGCCCAGCGAGGGTGCAAACGGAGTTGGTGAAAGGCTGAGATGAGGAACCAGTAGTAATTTTCTTCCTCTTCCAGTTCATCGTGTGGCATTTCTAGATCTGAGTGATGCCCCAAGGCTGATAGCACTGGAGACATCCTGGCCATTTCAACAACCATCTGGCTGTAAAGGCCATTAGCTTCACACGCCCATAACAGCTGTGGTTCCCAGCTTCTCCCTGCAGCAACCCTGCATTTCCTTTGCAATGGCTGACAGTACAGAGAGGCTGCTGGATCCAACTGTGCATTTGAAATAACAGACTCTCCACTGCTTGTTTTTCTTTCGGCAGCTATGGGTCTGAAAACTTAAAAGAACATAAAAAAAAAACCCTCTTTAAAAGGGGACCGGACAAATGCAAGGTGGATGGGTCCAACATGACAGCTAAGGATGCAGCATCCAAATTGGGACTTTTAGGCCTCTTAATGCTGGGAGCTGTAGGGGGAGAGGACAGGGTATGGATCAAGGCATTGATGCTGTTCCCCTTAGCACCTACTCTGTCAAATACAGGTCTATTTATTATATAATGAAGGGCCTAGACCTATGATACAGGGGTGTAAGGTGTAGCTGTGTTGGTCTAAGGACACAGGCGGACAAGGTTCATCGGGGAAATCCGATATCTTTTATTATACTAAATTTGAGTCGGTCTAATAAAAGATATCAGATTTCCCCAAAGAACCATGTCTACCTAAACCTAAGAGGAACTTCAAGCCCTCCTCGGTGTCCAGAGGGAGGGCACAGGGTACAGAGGTGGATGGACCTCTGGGATGACCCAGGATGGCCTCTCCTATAGTCTTAAGTGAAAAGGCAATGGGCCTCAGTAGAGTTGTTATAACTCATGCCAGTCTAAGGAAGAGGAAACCAAAGCTCTAGCCATGGTAGAAGCACAATAAAGAAGCTATTGCCTACGTACAAACTGCTCCAACACTTTAACCCTGCTGGGTGAGGAATTTTTTCTGAACGATGTGCTATGTTCTCGTCGGCCTTTTAGGAACAGGCAGGTGTGTGGGGTGCGCCGGGCGCTTAAACCTTCCTGACCATCTGGCATTGGTTTCTGTGTCCCCCTAGGCCTGCCACATGGCAGGGGATGCCCTGGGGGCCCAGCCCCTGCACCTGGCAGCGGTCACGGCGCAGGATGAAGCCATCTGGTTCCTTGTCTCGGAGCTGGGCGTTGGCGTCAACGAGAGAGCAACGTCCCTCCGGCTCACGGCGCTCCATTACGCAGCCAAGGTTTGTCTCCTTTCAGCTGGGGGGCACGTAACAAAATAGCCACAGTCCAGGGGGCTCTGAGGGCTGACACAGGTGGCACCATCGTTTGCCTGGCGATGGGCACCAAAGAGGAGCTGACCTTGGCACGTGGTTGGAGTTGCCCCAGCCTCCTGGGAGCAGTATTAATGCTTGGATGGAAGTGCTGGCTCATTACTTAATGGGAGCTCTGGGTGCCAGCTTCCTTCAAGAGCAGGCTTGCAGGACTGATGCTAGGTCTCTCTGCTGCTCGTCGGACAGTTCAGGTGATGGGGGAAGAAACTCTTGCTCAAATTTCCTCCTTATTCGGTTCCCACCTGTCTGGCAGCTTGCAGCCCTGCAGGTCCCAAACCACCCCTGATCCTCAGCAAGGTCCTAAAGCACCTAGTCATTTCTGGCTGTAGCCCCATGCTGCACAGAAACACCCGCTGTGGTTTTAAAAAGCCAGTCCTTTGTGTCAATGGGTCAGTTCTGGCCAGGTTTGTAGGGTTTGGGAGCTTCCTACACCCTTTTCCGGGTCCTTTCCTCCTTCCTCCGGCCCCCTTGTTAGGATGGTGCAAAACAGGGTAGAAGGGTTGAGCGTGGGCCTTTCCCTTCTTGTATCATCTGGGCACACAGGACAAGTCATATTGCTGTAGTGGCTTTATTGCTTCTCCAGTGGGTCCTGCTCAGGAGCTGAGCCACCTCCTGCAGATCTCTATTATGCACGTGTTAGCTTACAGCAGCATCCCTGTTATATGAGGGGGGGTTTTAATGATTCCCGAAGGGAAACCATTTGGTTGGGGACCTCACAGTGTCAGAAGCATTACCCTGTTGCACTTAGGGCAGCCCCAAGGCACTGGAAAGGGAGGTTATCCAGAGGGAGCAAATGCCAGGACAGGACTGGCTGGCCCACTGATGCGAGAAGTGGATTAGACCGGGTTGGGATTGTGCGCCCAGCCTAGCCCGATAGCTGGAGTGAAATGTGGCTTTCTCCCTCTGTTACAAACGCCTCCGTGCCTCTTCCTGAGAGCGCTGGCCCAGCTCAGTGCAGCATTGGCACAGGATGGCCCCCATACAGGAGCCCTTTCCCCTGGCTGCCCGTCCTTGTGCACCAAGAAAGGGCATTGAAAGCCCTTCTTGTACCTCTTACAACAAGGCGATGGGGGAATGCAAATGTCCCCTTGGAGAAGTTCCCAGCTTGGCTCTTGCCGAGGGTTGCACAGCCTGATTGGTAAAAGCGTTGATGGGTTTCTGTGCCTTTGTCAGCATTGATGTCGCTTCACATTTGTGGTGTAATTTGTTTCAGGTCGGTTTGATTTGGGTGGGGGTGGGGTTTCCCTCACTCTTTTATTTTTTGCATCTGTAAATACGTTAGAACAAAATGATGCTTTCAACTCAATTTGCAGCACAGGCAGCTTTAGGTCAAACAGCTGCTGGCGCACAGTTGTTTTGCATGTACGGCAGCGCATTCGGTGCTGTGAGCAAAGGGAATGCGCAGCCTGCGATGCGACTGACTCGGATGATAATTGGGAAAGGGAGCACGGGGAGGGGGGGAGGAAGTGAGATCTGTGCTTGCACTAATTAGCCAAGGTGAAGGAGAAATTGCCAAAATGGGTGCAGTCATTTAGTGGGAGTCGAGGGGGGTGGGTGGAGAGGTTTAAAATATTCCCCGGAGGCATCTGAAATGAGCTGCTGTCCCCGGAAGAGGCAGAACGGGGTGGATCATTAATCTGTATCAGTGAGTCAATCTCTGTATTCTTGTGAAGCACAAATACCATATCAATCCTTTGGAAAATGCCAGCGCTGTGCAGGCTTATGTCAATGGAGAGAGAATAAATTTGGATCGATTGAAAGCTCCCCCCCCACCCCCTACTAAGGGACACTTCTAGATCTCTAGTAACCACAAGAGGTTTACAGCATAGGAGAAAACACAGTACCTTAATGAAGCTTATTCCTTTTAACAAACCATGAGCTGCCGATGTGTATATCGTATAAGGAAAATCAGAGATCTGAGGGTTTTGTGTGGGGAGCCCATAAAAGCAATTTGATTTCATTATTTGATCCTAGATGTGGATTGGCTGGGAAAAGGCAAGATTAGCTGACAGCTTCAATGCAACGATTTGCTAATAAAGAAGCATCGTCAGGCTCCAGGGTCATTCTCCGTTAACTCCTGCCAGTCCACGCAAGCGTGGGGCCTCACCGGGGCTACAGGGACAATTCTTTCATATCCTCAGGACAGATGCAATCCTCCCATCCTGGGTGCCTTAACTTCCCCCTGAAGGTCAAGACCAGTTAATAGGAGTCCTGGAGGCATTGATAGACTTCAGGGGCAAGGAATCAGATACACAGGGATCTTCCCTTAAACTCTGTAGCTTGGGCCCATCGCGGTTTCTAAGTCTGGGCCTTTCAGGGTTTCTCTGTGTGTCACCGCAGCTTGCAGTGTTAGACACATGCCCGCCCAGTCTCTCCCACACGCCATCCATGCAAAGACCCTCGGGCATAGACTTGTTTGCACGTTGACTGCCCTCCCCACCCTGGCAGCTTGCACGATTGGGAATATGGGAATAAAGTATAGCCTGAGCTGTACTTTAGCTCGTGCTGCTTGGCAGTGTGGATGCAAGCAAAATAACTCAAAGGCCAATAGCCCTCCTAGGTCCTTCCTTCATTGCCCCTCCAAGGGGCTATAACTGCCTGGAAAAGCCTGGCACAGAGAACCACAGAGCCTGCCCCGAACGTGTGTGCGAGGGCAGAGACACAGGCCACGGTGACGTGGGGATGGCCGTGCAGCAGGGATGCTGGTACCTGGGCTAGGCACACGGGAGCGTTTAGACACAGGAGCCAAGCACTGGAGCTCACTGTGCAGTGTGGATATAGCCTGAGCAGCCACCTCTTTCCCTGTGGGATTGAGCATTTTTTTTTCCTTTGCTCACTTGGCAAATGGGGCATTCAGCTAAGATCTTTCCTCGCGGTCCCCTTAGGCCCCTGGCCTGGCCTGCCTGCTTCCTATCACTACCTGCATGACTGGGATGGCCAATCCAAAGCAAATAATTGAGGAAGATACGTGTCCTCACCCCAAAACCTGAGGGCTTCAGTCTCCAGCGTCACCAAGCCGGGACCTGTCCATAAGGGCAAGAGGAGGGGTCTTTCGCCTTCGACTCCAGCTGATTCCCAATGAGCATCTTGATGCCCACCTTGCTGGGGTCATCTGACCCCAGGAGTCTTTCCTGCCCAAGTGCAGCGGGGCTAGACCCGATGATCTTGTCTGGTCCCTTCCAGCCTCTAACATTTATCTGTTGCTGCTTTCACGGGGACCAGGAGGCACTCAGCACTTAGCACATTTGGGGCTTTGATTCTCCCTCTCTCTTGCAAGCTATTGCCTGTATCCTCAGCATTGCACCTGGAGATGGCTCGTCACGAAGCATCATTTCAAGGACTGTCCTTGGACTGAGCTCCTTTCTTTGTCAAGAGCCTGTGAACAGTTAACAGGAACGTGCACGCCCAAGGAAAGGCCTGCAGTTCTCCCCGCAGCCGCTGGATCCAGACAATGTCCTGGCAGACCTCAAGCAGAAGCGCTGATTGTGGGCCAGGTCATCCACGTGCTGTGGCCTTTCTGCCTGGCCGTGGCAGCACGGATCATCTTGCATGGGAATGGCTGGGAACTGGCCTGGCTGTGGCAGCACAGGGCAGGGAGGATCATCTTGCATGGGAATTGCTGGGTTGATTAGAGCTGTCCATAGAGCTGGCCACCCACGGAGGAGGAGGAAGGTGCTGCTGTGCTTCTAGCTAAAGCAGCAGGCCATTGAGGTCACAGGCAGCTAAGAGTAATTTCCTGATGTGCCGGGGGGCCCTCAGATCCCAAGAGCTGAATCTCCCTCTCCTCTTACCCTCAACTGGATCAAAAATCAGGATCCTGCACTGAATATTTCCATGGGGCATGTGGTGTTGTCTATGTGCCACCCGTAGAGATTCGGTAAACATTGATTCACAGGCTTTTTTCCTGTTGCACACTCCTGCACATTTATAGGAGATGCCAAACTGGGAAGAGTTAAAGGGCTGCTTCGGCTGCAACAGATCTGCAGTAAACATTGTTTGTGCTTTTGAATGCAGGAGGGACACGCAAGCACCATCCGAACGCTGCTGTCCTTGGACGCTGACTTGCAAGCCAGAGACGGGAAAAGCCGATCGGGTAAGGACTTGGGATCGTTTCCTATTTGTGTAGCCGCACTTGCCACTTTCGAAAACGAGATGCCCTGTCTCCCTTTTTGTGAGCATACAGGGCACAGGCTGAAACCAGCAGCAGGTGTACGTAAAAATGGCTTGTAACTTTGGTGAAATTTGGATGCGGCATTGAGCCGCCGTGGTCACTGCATTGAGTTGGGGACACCACCTCAAGCATGGCAATGGGTGAGGTTCCCTTTGCATTCACTGTTTCTAAGAAGGGAAGAAATGGGTTCAGCCACTGTCAAAATGGGCTGTTTATGCAGCCTTCGGAAATGTTCACAGCGACCCTACAGTCTTGCATCTGCAGCCATCGTGAGCAGTGCCTTAATCTGCCTTTCTCCCCATGCCTAGCCTACACTGTGAATTAGGGATATTCAGGGTCTCTTTGACCTACCTGTTTGCCGTGGTCTATAGCAGTCACACGCCAGCCTTTTCCCCATGTAACCCCATGGCAGGGAAGCCCAAACATGCCTCAGTTATTGGGATGTCTTCTGTCCCAGGAGCTGCAAGGCTGAACATCTCTTGCAAGACCCCGGGTGCCCTCAGCTCCCTGTTGATGTTACTGGGAGATGAAGGCTCTCAGGACTTTGCAAAAGACACTGAGGACCTTGCAAGACTGAGCCAAGAGATGAGGTGAGGAAGGCTGGCGAACCCAGCTATCCAAGACTGGACCAGATTCCCAACTTAGCAGCTATGCTGGGACCGGAGACAATCCAACTGATGCACTGAAACTTTCTTTCTCAGCGCCCGAGACCCAGTCGTGTGCTCATGGACTGTGCTCCAGACCCCTGAGCTGGCCTGTACTGGCATCATCCCTTTGACATCCACAGAGCTACTAGCCAAGGACATGCATCACTTATGAATTAGTTGCAGTCTATACAATCATCCATGTCAAAATTTAGTTATGCTAACAATACAAACCTCCCCCCGACCTTTCCCAAGATGATACAGTTAGTTTCTTCTATCTGGGACAGCCTTGTGTTCGATGGTTATTTATGGTGGTGATACTGGGATACTGTGGATACGGGTGATACTGTGCTTGGCCAGAGGGTACTTTATGGGAAAAAGCAGCCCCAAATGAACAGAAATAGTCTCATTTAATGGCTTGCCTTGTGATATACGGGGCTGACTCCCATGCTCCTGGAAGACTCATCACCCCATCCAGCATCTTTTGGACCCTTTTCATTCAAACCAAAACTCACTTGCAAGTAACGAGGGCCGGAGGCCTCTCTCACTCTGCTATCCTCCCCGCATGCTCCAGCAACAGTCGCCAAAGCCAATCTCCCTTGTGCAACCAGCTGGGCCAAACTCCATCTTCATTTTAGGCCATCTTCAGAGGCCTGACTGCCCACTATGGGTGCAGCAAGCATGGCTCATTGGGCTCATGGCAGGTCATTAACGTTTCCCAACTTTCTGTAATGTGCCCAGCAGTAATGGTCAAGTCCCGCCGCTGCAGAATGCAGGCCCTGGGTCAGGGACAAAATATGTCGCAGTCATTTCCCAGTCTCGGCCAGTTTCTTTGCTGGATCTTCCTCCATCGTGTCACCCCCAGAATCCAGATCCCCGCTCTGTTCCCTTTCACCGTCTTGTCTTCCCACAGCCCTGCACATGGCCTGCTCCGGCCAACACGCCACCTGTGTGTCCATCCTTTTGCAAGCCGGACTTCAGGACTCTCGGGACTGCACGGGAACGTCTGCACAGCAGCTGGCAAAGAAGCCAGAAGTCCTCCGGCTCTTTGAAGGAATCGATGTTAGCATGGGAGAGTGGCCAGCAAGAAAATAAAACAGGTTATTTTTAGCCTCCTTGTTTGGTCACTGGTTTTGAGTGTGGAAGAAAGGGTCAAATCTTGAAGTGGTTTAAAAGGCCAATTCCTTTTAAAGAGAATGGGAGTTTTGCCTGAGTAAGGAATGCACACTTTGCTGGGGTTATTTGATCCCAGCAGTCTTTGCTACCCAGAGCAGGGGGGCTGGACCGGATGATCTCGCGAGGTCCCTTCCAGCCCTAACTCTGTGAATCTGTGAAAGAGCTCAAGCTTTGATACCTTGCAAACAGGTTATGTGGAGGGTCTCGGTTAGATAGAATTTGAAACTGGTGTATCATGTGGATAAGAAGGAATACAAAACTCTAAAACTCGTGGTTCAGAGGTGATACCTTTTATCACCTAGAAAACAGCAAAACAAATTATCTTTTTTGTTGTTGTCTCAAGCTTTTGGGCACATGCACTCAAGGGCTTCACAGACACCTGCATGGTCTTCCTCATTGGAGAATCCCTGCCGTTCCCTTCCAATCACATGGGGTTGAACTGCGCTCCTTGGTATCTCTTTATCGGCATTTGCACCGTTCCCAGCAAAATGGGGTCCCAACCTTGCTGGGGAGATTTGGACCTCATGCTAATAATATGAGTCTACAAGTTGCCACAATGGCACAGCCAGTCAGTGGCCTGGATGGAAAGACAGGCAGGGCTCTGTGCTGTTCCTAAGGACAAGGAGCCAAGGCTGGTAACCTTGTGGGGCACCTGATTATAGAGGCCAATCGAGGTGAGGAACATTTAGCCCTGTTAGCTCTGGAGGGGAACTCCCCTTATATTCTTTTGAAAACCCGGCTGGGAAAGCTTAGGTAGCATGAGGAAGCCTGCACACCCTCTTTCTGCACTGCACCCTTTCTGTGGTCAAATCCCCAACCCAAAATCAGTCGTCACCAGTCAAATGATTGAAAGCCTCCCGTTGCCTTCAGTGGGCTTTGCGTCAGACTCAGAGGAGGAGTTTCCTCTCCCACACAGTCAGTCTGACACTTCTCACCATCTTTTAATAGTAAAAATAAAAATCCTCCTCTTTGAACCTCCAGCTCAGGGGGAAAGGCTTCGTACTTATTGCTTCCCTTGCACGTGTCTGACAGTCTGGGGCTAAGAGCTGTATTCACCATTGAGCTTTTATGTTCTTTTAAAAAGGACCCTTGGCTGTTCTCGTTCCAGAATTGGCCTGTAATCATCACAGCAGACACATTGATTTGATGCAGAAACAGAATCTGCCCCTGTCCCTAGTTAATCGGCTACCTATTAAGGGCATCGGAAATATTCCCATTTCTTATAGCAGTTAGTAAAAGTCAGGCAGCCCTCTGACCGGAGGGCTGGGTACTGGCACGGACAAATGAACCAGTCAACAGCAGGTTAAAAGGGATGGGAGCTTTCCATCTCAGCCATCCTGCGATAGCTGCCCATGTGCCTGCTCCTACCCTGTGGTAAGCTGAGCTGTGGGCTAAGCTACCACCATGCAGCATTCACTTATCGTGGGATAAGATCATACATCGAGGTGGCTACCATGGAGGAGCTGATGTGCAGCAAGTCCCATTTAGCTCCCTGTCATTTGTTTGCCCATCCCCTGTGTGTCCTCCTGCACCTTCTTGTTGCAATGAGTCAGACCTTGGGTTGTCCCCACCCCGCTGCAGCTGGAGATGGAGTCAGCTAGCGGGAACCAGGGGTGGAAATCTGAGCCAAGTCACTGGGTTTTCGGAGTCACGCTTTGGCCCTGGAAGTCCTCATCCAGCTTCCGGTGACATCCATCTGAAACTTCCTGTTGATTTCAATGACAGGCAAAGCAGACCCTAAAATAGCAGCCGTTTAGCAATAGGGGATTTCATTCTTCACTGCCGGCCCAGCAATATTTGCAGAGCATTTCTTACATCAGTGAGGACAGCCTCCTTTTTAACATATATTTACCTGCATAATAGCCCCAGCTGTGCTTGTTTGGTGACAATAGCAGGGGGTAATGCCTTTGAATCCTTGGAGAAACCACTGTCACTGTTAGCTCCATACTTGAAAAGCAGGGGAGAAAGCGCAACGTGTACTGCACACCTCTCTCTGCGTTGCACCCTTTCTGTGGCCAAAGCCCTAACGCAAAATCAGTCGTCACCAGTCAAATGACTGAAAGCCTCCCATTGCCTTAACAGGCTTTGCATCAGACTTTCTTTTTTCTTTAAATGCCACAATAATATGAGCTATTAGATGTCCTGACATTTTTGTTTTGTTTGGGGTTTTTTTTAGCATATATAAAATGCAGGAGCCTCGGATATGGTAAGGTTGGCCAGAGGAAGTAACTTAGATGCAGGCTTATGGTGATTCAATGGGAGAAGAAAGTCAATCTTGTGCAAGCGCGGCTTTGGGCTAAGGCTCGGGAAATGTCACTTTTGGCAGGTCACTAAGGGTGCATCTATAGGCTTTTTTCAGTGTTAACCTTGAGAGTTGCAAGTTGAGGTTTTCTGGGAATCCATTTGCTTGCCACTTGCCTCTGCTCTGCTGGGATAGAGACAATAGAGACAGGAGGTCCTTTTGTACCTGGAAGCCGGTTGCTGTCAGGGCGGTCCAGTATCAAAGTGGCTGGGGACCACACACCGCATGGACAGCACACTGCTCTAGTAGGAGCCACAAGCCCCCCAGGCTGCATGCCCTGTGCACTCACGGCTGCTGGATGCGGGTGATGAGGGCGACCTGGACAAGAGGGGAATGGCTTTATTCCAGTTACACCTTAAAAAGTGCCAGCTCCAGCACTCAGCTCGGTGAAGCAACAATAGGAAGCCTTCCTGCCCGGCTGCCCTCCCCAAATGACTGAAGGTTTTACTTGAATCCGCCTGGCAGCAAGTTCCCCTCCATCGGAGAGGGTCCTTATGAAGAACTAGCTTTACAGTCTCTCTTTGGTGCAGACCCTTGTGCAAGCCCAGGGGCTGTAGGTGCCCCTTTGACACGCCAGCCTGAGTGTACCCATCTGTGCAAAAGGAAGGCACATCTGTATAAAAGGCAGGGCCAGATTCTGCTGCATTTGCATGGGGCAGATCTATTTTGCAGACGGGCCCGGTGATTTTAATGGGAACGGCTCGTGGAGTTCTCCAGGGTAGCGGCTTTGTCATCTCTAGTCACCTCTATACAAAGCCCATGGCCAAGGCTGTTTTAAACAGCATTACCTGGGCCCTTACAAAGTGAGTGCTTGATACAGGATGTACCAGGGCTTTTGCTGATATGGGGCAAGCATCCAAGTACCACGAGCTTGCAGACGGAGGCAGAGCAGTGGCTGCTATGCAGCCGCTGCTCAGCTCCACGCAGCAGTCCCTTGAGTTTTTTGCAGAGGTCTCATTTTATGGCATTTGGAAAATGCTGTGCTTGAAAGGGGAAGGATGCTGTGGTTATTAAAGCGGTACGGTCAGGAGAAGCTGCATTTGGTTCCTGCCCCTGCTGCTGACTTCCTGTGGAGCTGGGGACCAATCGCTTACCATCTTCTAGGCTTTAGTTTCCTCCTCTGCAAATGAGATTGAGTTCTGACTTCCTCCGGGGTCTGTGAGAAAGGATTTAGTGGAGTCCAAGATGCTCCGTGACTAAGTACCAGAGAGAGGCTTTCAAGCTCAGGAAATGTTCATTGTTAAAGAAGCAGCTGTGCATAATTGTTGTGAATCATGTTAAATATGAAGCTTGTGCTACACACACACACACACACACACACACACACACACACAGAGTTATAAATCTATATACATGTACATACATACATAGATACATACATATCTCTGTATCGATCTATATCTAGATATCTATTTAGATATATAGATCGATATAGAGATATGTATGTATCTATGTATGTATATATAGAGATATAGATATCTATAGCTAGATACACACACACAGAGTTATAAATCTATATACACATCTCTATCTATTTAGATATAGAGATATGTATGTATATATATCTAGGTATATAGCTAGAAAGATACAGACACATCACATCTACTTTGGTTAGTCTATAAGGTACAACTATACCCTGCCTTCTGTGAGACTCTTGCCACTGGCTTGAATGCTCTGGGCACTCATTCTGGAGAGCATTTGCAAATGCCCCAGTTGGGGTGAATGGGATTAAATGCTTTTCATAAGGGGACCTTAGACAGGTAAAATCAAAATGTAGCTGGGATGCTAGGGCTAAGCCATCTGGTTCTCAGAAAAAGTGCCTGGGATTTATCATCATTAGAGAAGCACCTGCTGTCCCTTTCCAAGCTGGTGTCACTGTGCCAGGTAGGAGAGATCAGGCTTGTATGGGTACATCTGATCTGAAAGAGAGTACCACAGATGAGAAAGCACCTGCTTTCTGCGACTTCGGCCTGGGACTGATTCTGGGAGACCAGCCCTACCTACCAGAGTAATGGGATCACTCCCTGCAGCGCCGTGGTTTCCTTGCAGCTTTCCGATTTGGCTGGCCCGACTCTGCTCGACTCCGGAGATCTGGCAGCAGTGGTGGCCTTAGGGGTGTTGGAGCCTTGGGCAAGAGAGTCATTTGGGGCCCCTTTGAGGCCTAATTTTGATGACCTATAAGCAAGTCGGACATTTGTTGCAAAATTTTGGGGCCCCCTAAAGTGTGGAGCTGCTTTGCCCTCCCTTAAGGCTGCCACTGCTGATGGTGATGGTGATGGTGCTTGCAGGCAAATGGAGGCAGGGGATGAGACAAATCAAAAGGGTTGACAATGCGAGTCCTTGTTTTTCTTGTCTCCAAACCAAGGTACAAAAAAAAAAAAAAATCTTGGGGACATCTAGGCTGGAAACAGGCCTCACCGTCAATCTTGTCCTCGTCTTTGCAGAAGACGTGCTGTTCAAAGCAATTGACCTGCTAATCCTCGCAGTCCGAGATTCACAGAAGATACGCCTGGATCTGTCAAAAGACTTTCACACATCTCAGTGAGATCTCCCAGAGTCAGCGTTGCCCTTTCTGGTCGCTGTGTTAGCAGCATTTGCTGCTTGGAAAGAAGCTGATGTACCAGACTGGAACATCATCAAGCAACACTGAGGGACTCTGAGTATGGGTTATTTAACACACGGGCAAAAAAACAAAGGCTGGGGAGTCGTACTAAGATGGGTGGCCAACCAATATTGAAAAAAATGCCTTGGCATTAGCCCAGAGCAGCCAAAACCTCCTTTTGCTTGGTTGGGCATGGCCCAAAGTCAGCCACTCCAATACCAAGCTGTGTCCCATTGATTTACAAGGCAAAGGAGCCTTGCAGCAGATGAGAGTCAGCTTTGGATCCCCTTTCTGCCCCAACAGTTGATGGGCACCATTTGGGCTGGGGCACCAGACGCGAGGCGGACTGCATCGTGCCCTTTTGTATTTGAAACTCATTGAAAACTGCAGCCATTATTGCCCAGCGAGCCGTCCGCGTCGCTGCCGAGCCGAGCCCCACAGGCCAGCTGGAAGCTAATGATGCTCATCCGAGCATCTGGCCCCTCGGTGCAGATACAGTCCAGAAGAACCAGGAAACACGACTGCCTTTAAACGGAAAGTGAAAGGGCCGGCGAAGTTTCACGGTTCAAGTGGAGTGAGGTGCAGGAAGTCAACACAAACCAGAGGAGTGGCAAAAAACACATTTGATTTGTCATTTATCTTAAAAGCCACACTTTGGAGACCGCACTGAAATCAAAGCACTGCTCTTCAAGTTACTGTCCAGGCACAGAGGCAGAGAGAGAGCCTGCCAGTCTAAACCAGGGGCTTGCAACCAGAGTGCCACAGCACCCCGGGGCGCTGTGAGATCACAGCATTAACACGATTAGGTGTGCAAACGCCTACACATGATTCACAGGATAAATCCAGAGACTTCAAATTATAAATCCAGAGTATCAAAAAACCATCCCGGTGACCTGCCGTGGTCTGTCTGAGTTCATTGCAACAGAAGAATTGCTTATGCCGTGGCTCACGTGTGATTGAACAACAAATTGGAACGAACGCATTTAACAACAAATGCAAGGCCAAGATTGTTAAAAACCCGGTGCCTCAGATTAAAATGCTGAAATCTCGATCGATGGCTCCTCTATCAAGCCAGTCAGCGCCATATCCATGCAACTCCCGGTGCTGGCCGCATTCATCATCACAACCCCCCAGCAGAGGAAGGCAGTGCTGTTTTCCACATTACCGTTGTGGAACCAGAAAGAGATGAAGTGTCTTGCCCAGGGCCTCTCAGAGAGGCGGTGACAGAGCCAGGAATAGCTGGATGCTGAGCCACCAGCCCAACCTCTGCAGCAATTCAGCCCAGCAGCACCTTGCAAAGCAAGACCCCTACATATGAATGCAGGGACCTCATCTGAGGCATCTCCTTTAGAAAAAAGGCCACTTCTCGGTCTCTTGTGGGCTAAGATCAAGTGGGGGCATCCAAATCCCAAGACCTCCAGGCTTGGGCCTGCACATAGGATGCCTGCCAATGGGCTGGGGAATCAATGAAGCCCCTGGGTGAGAGCCTGGGACGGAGGATGCTCGCCGGTTGTAGCGCCGCACGTGTGCTTAGAATAACCGAGCTCTGCCTGCTCGATTGATCCAGTTTTTGGAACAACTGAGTTCTGCTCAGCCGATATGATTTGACACTGATTTGGCTGATTTGACCTGGAACATGAAATATATTATTATTATTAATAATAATAATTTTTTTAAAATCTCCTTCAGAAAAAGAGCGGCTTGTGCTTTCATTTTGAGGCTGCCCTTTGAAACCCCCCTCCCGTCCCTCCTGCTCAGGACTGACAGGTGGAGCATGCCTGCTGCCCGGCAGCTTTCCTCCGGCCTATTTGAGCGTCATGGAGCAAAGCAAATGGAAAAGCCTCTCAAAGGCAAGAGCAGTGCATGCATTTAAACCCACGTGGAGACAAGCCTCGGCTGGATGGGGAAGGGAATGGGAGGGGGAATAATAAAGCATCGAGGCTGGATCCCTGTGGCTGTGTCGGTAAAAAAACCAAACAAACCCAAAAAACCTAGGTGGGCGTCTGGGCTCTGAAAGTCCTTCTGCGTGACGCTTTGTCCTTTATGGAGATCTCGGAGACCCGGGGAAAGCACTGACAGTGCAGTGACCTTTCTCTTTGCATTCATCCCTGCCTCTCGCGCTGCTCAGCCAGCGCTTCCCCAGTCCTTTCTCCCCGCTCAGCCGCACGGCCGTGCCCATCACCCACCACATTTGCCTGACTCCGGCGCTGGTTGCAAGCAGCAACGCATCATCCGCTAAGCCAAGCCGCATTTTCCACCCCTTTGTCTTTTGTTTTAGCAGCGCTGTGCCCAAGGGCCCTGCTCTGGCTGCCGACGCGCCGGCATCTCGCCGGGCGCTAATGCCTTGTGACGGGGTGTTGCATTTTGTCCAGATCGATTTATCTTCATTGTTTCCCTGCTGTGGGCAAAGAGAGCCGGGCCAGTCTGGCTCGGGGATGGCTACGACAGCCTCCCTAATGATCATGGGGCACTTCATGGATATGACGGCCTAGATCACCCCCTCTTTCTGCAGGGAGGTGGATCTCAAGAGGAAGAGGGAGGGATCCCCGTCTGCCCACCAGGATCTCTGGAGATGGTCAGCAATCCGCGTGGAACAGACATCACCCATGCAGGGAGGTCTGATACCTCCTATCCTCCCAGCTTTGGGGTCCCCTGATGATCCTAGAAGATCCCCTGCCCACCAGTGTGGTTCCCTTGTACCATCAACGCAGCGGCAACAAGGCGCCCAGCGGAGAGGGGGCCGCAGCACGGGTATAGCCTCGATCTCCCGGGAATCCTCCAGGCGCCCGGCGGGCTCCGCGGCTGGTTCCAACAACGGGAGCCGTCAGGAGACGTCCACGGGGGGTCCTGTTGGACTCGTGTCCGTGTCCCCCATAGCTGCGCCGCCCATTATGCCTGCATCCCCCAGCTCCACAGAGCCCCAGGGAAGAGACTCCTGCTCGAAGTGGGATGCAAACAGATGGAAGAAGACCAGCCGGGGTCAGTCCCAGAAGCAGAGACGACACTCAGGCTCTTCCCAAAACATGCATGCTGAGCCATGGGGGACCTGCCGCATCTTTAAGACCACCTAGACTGCCAGCTTTCAGAGGCAAGGACTGTCTTCTCTCCATTGCTTGCAGGGACCCCAGGTGGTTCGGAGCATCTAGGCCCTCCCTTAAGGGAAAGCAGGAACGATGCTGCATTTGCACTATCATGGAGGTGTGCTCCCTGCTTAGCCCCATGGATGCAGATACCATCCCTCGCCGTCTTGGCTGGATATTTAACTTCTCCAGCCGGCCCCAGCTTCTGCCTCCTGGTTTCAGTACCGTCAGAGAGGGTTTCTCTGCTGGCTCCAATGAGGTCAGAATTTGCCCTTCGGGTTATGATGACATCGGCTTTATTAAAAAAAAAAAAGAGAGAGAAAAAAATAAAAGGACACCCAAAAAAATCTTGTCTAGAAGCATTTGACACAATTCAGCGTAAGCAGGAGAGCAATGCGGAGGTGCAAATGAAAATAGCCGTGAGTGGGAAGCGAAAGCAGCACTTGAAAAGGGAAGTAGAAATAATCTATTATTATAATAGCAGCACTTGCCAGCGGGGACCAAGCAGTTTCCACTGTGAGCCTCTCTGTCCAGGGTGTTGGTAGCCAGCTAGTAAAAGTTTGAGCCAACCTGAAATACAGAAGGATAAAAATCTCTCTCGAGCAGGAATCGTTCGGCCTCCCAGCCTGGCTGTCTCTGCGGCACTCTGTCCTTACATAATCCATAGAAAAGAAAAAACAGCCGTTTTCTGACCTTTGGTAGGGCAGGAGGGATCGTTTGAGTGATTAGGGAGCTGGATTCAATTGTAGCCTTGTTGCATAACCCCGGGCAGGTCATTTAACCTACCCTGGACCTCAGTTTCAAGCTCAGAAATGGGTCTAATCCCTTCCTACCTCACAGGGCTCCTTTGAGACTTTAGTCTGTGGATGTGGGAGTTGGTCTTGGATACTACAGTGATGGGGAGCATGGGGGGCGAGTTAACTGATAGAGGTGTGCTTGGTATATATGGCCTACTACCTAACTACACGAGCTACACGTGCCCCCGACCTGAAGAGCACTGCCAAATACCTTCCTCGGGTGCGTATAGCCGCAACACCTCTCCAAGGAAACACGGTGTTGCTGCCTCCATTTTCCAGACAGAAAACAGAGGAAGAGATAGACCAAGGGAGAGATTCATGTAAAATGGGGCCAAAGTCAAATGGAGGCACTTCAGTTTAAAAGGGAGCCTGAACCCCTGCCTAATGCTATTAGGCACCTGTGCTTTCTGGTGAAGATGGACTTAGGCCCCCCTAGCTCAGTTACCATACACACCTCTTGGCTGAGCCAAGCCTTCCTTGCTGGAAAACTTCCCTGCATTTAAATCCGCCAAGGGGCCTGGTCTAGCACGCGCTACCGGCATCGAGCTCAGCACTCACAGCCGCTGTCAGTCAAGAAGAGGGAAGGAGCAGTGGTGGTGACAGACCTTTCACAGAGGCATAGACAATGAGGGTTGGAAGGGCCTCAGGGGTCACATCCAGTCCAGCCCCCTGCTCCAAGCAGGACCAGCCCCAACCACATCATCCCAGCCAGGGCTTTGTCCCGCCGGGTCTTCAAAACCCTCCAAGGATGGAGACTCCACCACCTCCCTGGGTGACCTGTTCCAGTGCTTCACCGCCCTCCTAGTGAGAGTTTTTCCTAATATCCAACCTCAGGTTCCCTTGCTGCAACTTGAGCCCATTACTCCTTATCCTGTCATTTGCCCCCACTGAGACCAGTCCAGCTTCATCCTCTTTGCAGCCCCTCTGCAGGGAGCTGAAGGCTGGTCTTCAATCCCCTCTTAGTCTTCTCCAGACTAAATAAGCCCAGTTCCCTTAATCTTTCCTCACAAGTCCTGTCCCCCAGCCCCATGACCATTTTAATTGCCCTCCACTGGACTCTCTCCAACTTGTCCATATCCCTTCTGTAGTGGGGGCCCACAACTGGACACAGGACTTGGTGATTTGGCCAAGTCACCAGATCTCTCTGTGCCTCAGTTTCCCCATCTGCAAAATGACTCCAGATGTGGCCTCCCCAGTGCTAAATAAAGGATCACTTCCCTCATTTTGCTGGCAAAGCTCCTACCAACACAGCCAGTAGCCTTCTTGGCACCAAGGGCACACTGCTGGCTCCTGTTCACCATATTGTCCCGTCACCATATTGCTCCTATTCACCATATTGCCCCAGGTCCTTTTCTGCAGAGCTGCTGCCCAGGCCGTCACCCCCGCCTGCACCGGTGCAGGGGATTGCTCCCTCCTCAGTGCAGGACTTTGCACTTGTCCTTGTTGAACCTCATGAGATTTGTTCTGGCCCAATCCTCCAATGTGTCTAGGTCACTCTGAATCCTAGCTTAGAGCTTAGTAGCTAAAGACCACTTTCACAATGACTGATGAAGCGAGCATCAGCCCATGAAAGCTTGTGCTCTCTATCTATACCTCATTTAGTCTATGAAGGTGCATATATATATATATATATACACACACACACACACACATATATACACATATACATATACACACACACATATACATATACATAGACATACACACACACACACACACATATATATATACATATATACACACACACACATATAAATATATACACACACACATATATACACACACACATATATATATACCCCCTGCCTTCAGGACTGACTGCAGCCTAACGTGGCTAACTACCCCACGAAGAGCACGGGCCCACGAACCTGGAGACGGGTTTAGGCCCACCTGAGCCTGAGGGGACTCCCACGTGCATCTTCCACCACTCGAGACAGTGCCTGAGCGGGCTGGAGAGCGAGGTGAGGTTTCCTCCTCCTGTCTTGTTGAAACTGGTGAAGAAAGGATTATGGTGGCCAGGAGACAACCTGACGATGGCCTAGCATGGAGACGTTGCTTCGGGAGTGGAGAGACCTAGGGTGGGGGTTCATGTATTTTATTCCCGATCTATTTATTCCCAAATGAACGAGCAGGCCTGGGAGGAGGGAGCAGGACCCAGAACTCGGAGGAGCGCCTGCCTCAGTGGGCTACGAGGTCAGGTTTCCTGCTTTCTTTCCATCTGGTCCCATGGCTCTTGCCTTCTTGGCTCCCTCTGCATCCAGCTTCGGTGGAAGTGGCTACGGGCTGGCAGTGTCCACCCCGGGGGTCAGGACACTCTCCTGTGATGTGATCTTTGAATCCCTGCAGGGCGAGGAGCCCGTCCCCCTCTTCCTAGGTCTCCTACTTGCTGGACAGATGCTCTAGCCATTAGGTGGTTGCCTAAAACTCATCACCTCCTGCTACACTGCTGGAAAAGACATGAGGGAGCCAGTCACCCTTGTCTAAAGGGACAACTGAGGCACGTCTGAGGGGCAGGGGACTTTCAGGCTGCACATCCCAGTCCGTTATAGGTGTCCAGCTGGGAGAGGCAGGGTTTCCCCTCTGCCATGTCCTGCTGGTTGGCTTACGTATGCCCTTACTCCGCATTACGAATCCCATTGCTAGGTCCCTAACTCTCCCCATTGAGGCTATAGGGCACTTAGGCCCTCACGCTGGGCTGGTGAATCCTGCCCTCAGCGCCCAGCTATGCAGAAGCACTCAGCATCACCATCCTAAATCCCTTTGGGCTCTCACATCAAGTGGCTTGCCTGAGCTGTTGCCATACTACACGCATTGCGGTCACCCGTAGCGCCTTTACACATATGCTGTATACTACCCGAGTCTCCAGTGGGTGGTAGCACTATGGGGCATATGACACACGGTTGATTCTGTACCATGGAGAAGAGTGGTAGCTCTACCTACGTATCACACAAACAAATCCACTTCAACCCGCTCTGTCTGCCTCCCAGAGAAACAGCGTTATTAATACAAAGCAGGCATCATCTTTTCTATCCTGAGTGCCAAAGAGTTAATGGTTTCAGCTCCTGATTAATTCTCCAGACAGTATAAAGCTCGTGGCGAATGCAGCACCACCTGACAGTACCTCTCCTCTCATCAGCTGATGGGATTTACAACCTGGCAAGTGCCACGCGGCGCTATCAGACAAAGCAGGTGCTATTTACCACGCCAGGCCACAAGCACGTTTCAACCATCTGTTTGTTTTTCCACCCAGTTTTCTTTTTTTTTCTACCCCCCTGCCTAGACTCCTTTTGGGGACCTCTGCCGCACGACCGGGGCCTGGGGACGGCTGTTGTGCCAAGGGTCTTGCACTATTTTTTGCAGGCTTCACGTCTCGCATAACCGATCGGTTGCAGAGCTGATCTTTCGACGCCGTCTCTGGACTTGTCTGGCTGGCTTAAAGACACGGTTACCTGGCCGATGCCCCATTCACACGATGAAACCCATCTCTTTTGGGCTGCCAGGAACTGTAACAAGCCTCCTGCCGTCCTTTGGCCTGTCCTACCGCCCCATCCCCAAGGCACGCTGCTTTCCTGCTGCCTCACACACAAACTCTAATTTCCCCCGAGACGCAGCCGTCGTCTTTTTTTCCTGCTTTGGGCTGTCGTAACGGAGCGGATGAGCTCTCAGTGGCTGGAGCCCGGCGAGAGGAGTCAGGCTTGTCGGTGAGCAGATGGGAGAAAAGGGGAAGCTTCTCAGAGACAGGAGCAGAGGGGGGATCTCACATGCGGTGGCGGGATAGGAGATGAAATGTCAACCCGACAGCTGTGCAATGTTGATACAGTGCCCTCGGCGTCTATAGGACCACCCCCTCTTTACGGCTGTTTTAGGCATACATATACGCCTCCCGTGAGCCTATTCATGGGCTGAAAATGCAGCGTTAGTCATCCTAAAATGCCAATGACCTTTTGTTGGGTTTGAGGTTTGGGGTTTTTTGGCAAAAACACCCCCCTGACCCTAGAAAAATGCCACAAAACACCCCCTCCCTCCAAAAGAAATAATTGAAGAAATGTTAAAGAATTTTTTTTGCAAAAATCTGCTTGGTCTAATAAAAGAGACCATCTCTACTATGCGCCCTGATTGCCTTTTCCTCTAGACCGATACGGCTGCAACCTGGACGCCTGGCAAAACACCCAAAGCATTTTCAGTTTTCTGCTCTTGATCTTCAGAATCCATCAAGAAATCCATTTCTTTTCAAATAAATGTGGGGTTACAAGCCAACATCACAACTGTTTGAACCAAACGTCCATTGCTTAGTTTGCTGTTAAACTATTGGTACCCCCTCCCCCCCAACAAGCCCAAGCTTCATGAAGATTGCCCCTGACACTTGACATCTCAGTGGAAACGTCATCTTTCACTGGAGATTTGGTTGAAGCGGGTCTGATCCTGCTCACGGGCAAGTCAGCAGCAGAACTGCCATTGAGTTGATTAGAGCAGGATTGAGTCCATGTTCTCACGTGAGATATTTGTTCAGGGCCTTTGCGTGGAGGACTGGCAGGTGTCCGGGGTGATTCCCAGTGAAGCATAGCTGATAATCTCTGCCTGGGGCTGGGAAGCTAGAGCCATTCATGTTTGCAAAACTCCTAGTCTCTGGATGGAAAGCTCTACGTGCAACACGTCGCAGTGGTTTCTGCTTTTATTTATCCGACAGTGGGCACGACTACACGTGCACGTTTACTGCACAGTAAGCAAGATTACTGCGCAGTACAGGCACGTGTGCACACCTGTACTGCACAGTAAGTATGGTGACTTATGCCGGTTTGAGTGCAAATTTGATACCTGCATCGTGCAGGTATCAAATTGACTCCTGATTAGTTACTGTGCAGTAACGCACATGTAGATGCCTTACTGCACAGTAACATTGCGTGTGTGGACTGACTCAGGACTAACTTGAGTCCCAAATCAGACCACACGCAGCATTAATGCACTTTAATGCCTGCACACCGCCTATTCCCACGTACAGATGCCGGCCTATTCCCACTTACTGCGCAGTAAATTTAAGCCAGTGTAAATGCATGTGTAGACACGCCCAGTAATGCCTAGAAGTTCCCTGGCACAAACCAGGGCCCCCGGGCATTAGGTGCTGTACAAATACACAACAAAAAGATGGCCCCTGCCCCAGGACATTTATCAAACTTTTAAATGTAAAAGAAAAGATCATTGGCTAGTGCGGCCCAAGGAAACAGTGGGACAGTATCAGTTAACATGATCAGCAGTGGTATCAGTGGTCTAGCCGTGGTGATGTAGACATCATGATAAAAAAGAAATCACTTCTATTCCTCGGGACGCTGTAGTTAGACGTGAAGCGCTACCAAGTTAGAGCAGCGGCTGTATTTATACCTTCACTTTGCAGGGGTGAAAGGGACCAAGCGCGGCCCCCGGCTGCAGAGAATCGTGCTCTCAGAACAGCACCTGCCGCAGCAGGGCTGTCACAGTGCCCAGATCACTCGGCGGCAAGCGCCTGGGTCAGGATCTGGCACTTGAAGATGGGCTTAAGTTTAATCCTGCAGTCCCGAGCTTGAAAATGGGGAGGTTCACGAGCTTCAAGTTAAGCATGTGACTCAGTGTGTTGCTGGGTGTGGATGTCAATGAGATCACACGTAACTGGGGACTCCTTATTTTTTAGCTGTAATGCATGCATTCAATAAGTGCCAGGGCAGTAGACCAAAGCTGTGATGCGATAGCCTTCATTTTTTTTTAAGCTGCATGCTGATTTGTAAAACACCATGACCTGCAAGGGAAGTCCCAAGGGCATTAATGAAGTTCTGCTGTAATATGATTGTACAGAGGTGTAAATTCCCACTCAGTTTCAGAGCAGAAAATAGAGAAAACCAGGAAATTGTTCCTCCACGTCGACTCACTTGGGTATTGCTCTTTCTTAGACATTTTGTTCCATACTCAACGAGATGTGCATCTTAGCACACGTGAGGAATATGGTAAACCTTGCTTGTCTTCCTATGGGAGCGGCTCTTTTGACTTCAGCAGGAATACTCCTTTGAATGATCCCAGTGTTTGCTTTTCAGCAGGAGTTCATTAAAAGTATAGAAGACTGAGTCGATGATTCACACCTTCATTTGTGATACACTTTCTCATGTTTCCTCCTTAATCTGGATTCGCTGCCTCTCACCCATGCATTTCAGCGTGTTTTTACACATTGCCAGAGAAAACAGGACAGGTGTGGCAGGGAAGTCAGAGTGGGACCGGGTGGCACATCAGAAGACAGGCAAGCAACAGCACCACGCTGGGACCCTGGAGCTCTGGGTCTGGTACCCGCCTATGCCGGGATATGGGATTTGGCCAAGTCACCAAATCTCTCTGTGCCTCAGTTTCCCCATCTGCAAAATGGGCATACAAATAATATCACCCTTTGTCTGTTGGATGTATTTCAGCCCCAAACTGTTCAAGGCAGAGACCATCTCTCACACTGCTTTGGAGCAATACATACCACAGTGCGGCTCAGAAGCCCACTGGAGACCTAGCCGTGCTATAAGGGCAGCAAAGTGCCTAATGAGTTTGCTGTCTTCTAAGGCAGCGGCTGAAGGGTGGAATAGTTTGAAGCACTTAACATTAGTCTGGCTCTGCTCCTGTCAAAGTCAATACTGTTTATTAAGCGAATGCTAAGTGCTTCTGAAAATCCACTAAATGTGTTCACCATGATGAAAGTAAAAGCTTGTGGGGGGTGGGGGAGAGAGAGCATGGCCCCGCAGTTACAGGAGAACCGTGAAGAGCAAGAGGGCTGTAGTCTGTGCCAAGCTCACCCCAGACACCCATTACTGTGGACAACTCACTTCAGCTCAATTATTCAAAAGCCCGCTGAACAGAGGTGGCTCATTTTGGGGTGCCTGCACTTAGCTGGGGTGCTGAGCCTTTCCGTCCCCAGTTGACTTCCAGTGGAGCTGTGAACACTCAGCAGCTCTGAGGTCCTTTGTATCTCGTATTGGACAGGCAGAGATGGAGATACCCCAAAAACCTTAAGAAGTGCCATACTGGGTCAGACCTATGCTCCATCTAGCCCAGTTGTCTGTCTCCAACAGTGGCAGAAATGGATGCTATGGAGGAAGAGCATGGAACCAGATATCGTTAGAGTCATCTCTCTCCTATTCAATACACTCCCTGGCATCTACCCTTTTTGGGTACAAGATACCAGAGGAAACATTTCCAACCTTTCCATTCAATAGCCATTAATACAGCTATCATCCATGAATTTATCCAGCCCCTTTCTGCCTCTGGCTATGGTACCTGCCTTCATCACCTCCCGTAGCAATGATTTCCATAACTTAACTTCACATTGCATCAAAAAAAGTATTTTTCTCTTGTTAGTTTTAAACCTGCCACCTACTAAGGCCTAGTATTCGGGGACTTGGTGAACACCAATTCCCTGCTCACCTGGTCCACACTTTTCATGCTTTTGTAGACCTCTATCATATCCCCCCCTGAGCCATCTCCTTTTCCAACTGTGGAGTCCAGTCCTTTATAGTCTCTCCTGGTATGGTGCCCACAATCATGTGGGTTGTCCTTTTGTGTACTTTTTCTAATTTTACTACATCCTTTTTGAGATGTGAGGACCAGAGCTGCATGAAGTATCTAAGACGTAAATGCACCATGGATTTGTATAGTGGACCATAAACCATTTGTAGCTTTATATACTATGGATTTGTATAGTGGCATGATGTCCTCTGTTTTGTTTGCAGTTCGCTGCTGAACGATGCCCAACATTTGCGTGGCTTGGAAATGGGGGCAGAAGCCTCGCTCTGTCTGAACTGCCCCGTTTGCAGAAGTGGGGCACGGTGCATCTTCGGTCATTGCGATGGCAAACCAGTCACCACCAATTTGATCTGACACTATTACACATGCCTTGGGAGCTGGGGACAGTGAATAAACTGGGGCTTCGATATCACGTTACAGCACAGATAATGTGCACACCAAAGGACCCTGGCCAACATCACAAGGGAACCACTTAGGGGGCTGGACCCGATGAGCTCACAAGGTCCTTTCTGGCCCTAAACTTTTGTGAACGAGTGAATAAACCAAGCAGAAGTCACACTGAGAATTGAATTCATTCATTACGGTTGCACTTATGCAACAAGTTCAGCGACCTAAAAGTTGAGTGCTTTCCAGAGAGGTTTTGACGACTGTTTCAGCACCTCCTTGGATATTTGGCCCCATCTCTAGGAAAGGTATGAGCATTAAGGACCCCTGTCTTGCAAAGCATGCAGGCACATGCCAAACTTGAACTGCACACCTAAATCAAGCTGGTATTTTAGGCTTTGCTGAATCACAGCCTTATTCCATAGTGATGGAGTGTGCTTGGAGAGCGGCGAAGATGGAAACCGCCCCAGAAGACCTGTAGGATTCACTTCTCCAAGCAAAGTCCCAGTGCAATTTTCTGTTATTATTTCTCTTATCCTGGCATCTCAGCCACTGTGCTAGGTGCTGTATGAACAGAGAACAAATAGATGATCCAGGCCACAGATGGGTTATGGTCCAAGACAGAAGACACTACGTGGGTGCAGACTGATGGATGGGGTACGAGGCACGGTACTGCTCTACCTGGTCCGCGGGGGTCTCAATGCACCGCCAACGTAGTCATTTTCAAGGCTTTGGAGCAGAAGAAGGTTTGGTGGAAACTTTTCCGATGTTTTTGAGAGGCATCTCCCAATCGCGAGGGGCGGCACAACCAGACGGAGGATGAGAGCTGGTGTTACGGGCTGAAACGGACTTGTCCGGAGGGAGCGAGAGGGAACAAGTAGAATAAGAACAGGTCATGCCGGGCCTTGGAAGTGGAGCCCAAGCTTATCTTTTCCTCAAGGAGAACGAGGAGCTAGGTTGGGGTTGCAAAGTGAGGGATGACATGTTTAATATAGGCTGATGATGTGATTTTTTGTAGCAAGGTTCAGGATGGAAACAAGTAGGGCAAGGGCCAGCGAGAAGGATGTCGGGGTAACGGAGATGCAAATGTGGAGGAGAGTTAGAGCCACTGGGGTGGATCTGGGGGGCGTTATGGTGGAAGGGTGTCTTGCCAGCTAGGGCCCCCCTCCTTTTACCCTCCGCTACTGCGCCATGCCCTGCAATGCTCCAGGCCTGGCTTGATCCGTCTCTGCTGCAGCTGGACCCCCCAGCCAGGCCAGATTTAGTCCCATCCTTTCTTTGGGTACCAGTTTTCCACTAACTTCTACACAAAGAAAATAAAAATATCCCCCACAACCAGAGAAAATGCCACACAAGCATCTTCTGCTTGCCTTGGCCTTGCCTTTCTAGCTCATTGCAGACTCGGCTTCAGACTCCTCCTTCTCCTTGCAGAACAGGCAGCTCACAAGTCTTCTTTCCCGGGCTGCCCTTCCCCCCTTCCTCCTCCCCAGATGCCGCCATCTGAGTTTCTTGACATAGTTTTCCTCAGAGATCCTCCTCCTCCTCCTTTTTCAGACACTCTTTTCTACCCAGGCCCAATAATCCAGTTACCTGCACACCTCCTCCGGCACCGGACATGCCCAGGGGCCTCCTACCCAGGCACTAGCCAGGTCTAGGATGGTTTGGCTTCTAGGGTCACGTACATGTAACCCTATAGGGCTGTTTGGGGTATGGCCGTGACGTCTAGTGGAGTTTGCTGGCTCCTCCAGGCGCCCTCTCTGTGCCTCAGCTTCCTCATCTGTAGCATGGGGATAATGCCGGTGCCCTCTTTGTAAGAAGCTGCCTCCGTGTCACGTTTATTCAGCCCAGCATGGTTGTGCAGAGAGATTCAGATGGAGCCTGGATGGGAAACCCAGGGAGAAGCCCAAGCTAAAGATGAGGCCGAGGTAACTCGAGTGATGATGAGCAGGATGCTGGTGTGGCTTATAAAGAAGGTATTTGAGAGGGCTGGAGAGGTGGGGAACATAAAAGAGGTTTGCTGTAGCCCTGTTGAGCTTGAACCGGTGGAGATGTCAGAGAGGGGAGCTGAGATTTCTGTCTTGCTAGAAGCAGGGAGGCAGCTCTGTGAGCCCCCTGCCTAGAAGCAGTGGTTGCATTTGTGTTTCCCGACGAGATTCGCCAGAGATGAGATGCAGAAGGAGGAAAGGAGGGGATGGCAGGAGACAGGAGGTTGGAGGGGACATGCCACAGGACCCCACGAGAAGCAGGGGAGATGCTAAGAGGGGAGTCAGGGAGCGAGGGGCTTCGTGCAGAAGCAGATGGAAACGCAGTCTGATCACTAAAGGGCAGGGTGGGCCTTCTGTGTTGCTACTGCTGCTCAACACACAGAGCTGGGCTTTGTCTCCAGCGATGTCAGAAGCAAAAACAGCAACGGGGCATCACTGTGTTATGAAATAGGGGTAGGGTTTGGTGTGCAAAGGACTCACGCTCCTGGCCTGCCCTCCTGCAAACCTTGATGCGGTCTGATCTGCAGCTAGAAGTAGCACCAATTGCTATGATAACAGCTAATAGCCACGGCTCTGCTTTTTCATTCCACCTTCCATCTGGAGCCCCCGAGGACTTTAATTAGCAAAACTCTGCAGCCGCCCCTTATCAGACAGGCATTCGGATATCCCCATGTTTCAGGGAGGGCAGCCAAGGTTTGGTGATGCTACAGGAGGTTGCGAAGCTGGTCCGCGGTAGACCCGGGAACAGGATCTGTGCTTAGTGCCGCCCCTTCTCTACCCTAACCATTAGGCCACACTCTCAGAGCAGGCCAAGGCTGCCTCTGCCCCAAAAGATGGTCTGGGGTGGTGGACAGATGACTGGACCAGATCCGGCTATGAAGCCTTCTGGATTGATGCCCATTTCCAGCCCAGGATGGTGGTCCCTAAAAACACAGCCCTTGAGAAACTCTCTGTAAAATGAATGGGGTGTCAATGCCAACCACTGCAGCTGGCAGCTGACAGCCCCAGAAAAGAGACTAAACTGCACTAAGTACTTTTTAATTACACTGGGGTGGTCTGTCCATGCCATAGTTACCGGCCTTTGGTGGCAAGACAAGGAAGAGCTTTGACTTTTGCTACCTGTCTCCAGCCCTTTGACCCGCGCTAATTAAAACTGCACTCAAAAGTGTCTGATTCTGCATCACTCCAGTTTCACCCCCCTGGATTTCAGTGCGGACACATCAATGCAAACCTTTGGGAAGGCAGTGGGAAACCAGGCCATAGAAGTCATTTGAAACTTTTCCCCCCTAGCACTGATGGAAGCTGTAGCACCCTGGGCTGGGCTTCATGAGCCCTTTTTGGGGGATTTCAGGGAATCCTTCTTTGTGCCTCAGTTTCCCCATCTGTAACATAGGGATAATGCTGGTGACCTCTTTGTAAAAAATGTTGCGGTCTCCCAATGCGCAGCCCTTTATAAGGGATCCTGGGATCCTCTGACCCCCAGCTGACGTCCTGCCCCTTGGGGAGGGGGCTGGACTGGATGATCTTGCAAGGTCCCTTCCAGCCCTGATGTCTATGAAATCTATGAAATAAGAGTGAGGGATGATGATGATAATAATGCAAATGTTTATTGTTCCTTCCTCCAGGCTTCTCACCTGGGCTCGACTTCCTATGTATTGGCATTCACATTCAGCTGCGGTATGTGTAGAGCCTGGTAAGGAAAATTGCTTCTTCCATTCATTCAAAGCAAATAAAAAAGAAATCTTGCCTGGTGACCAGGCGCTAAAGGTATTTCACCATCACAGTGATAGGCTGCTTGTATAAAATTAGCACATCAGGGTGGCTTTATGTGCCTGAAGCTTACTTGGGTTCTTCACATTGTTTCTTTATAGTAATATCAGAGTTACTGGGGTTTTCAAAAGCCCTTAGTTATGGCTTATCTTTGCCCCCTTCAAAACTGGAGGAGAAGCAAGCACACAGGAGTATTGAAAATCCACTTCCCATGCGGCTCTTAGCTCATTTCACCTATGGATGCCAAAGTGGCTTGCAAAATGCACAAGGATCATTACCTCCCACTGAGTAGAACAAGAAATTAAGGCATTGGAATAGGGATTAAACTAGGAAAAGGAAGCGAGCTTGTGGCAGGGCCAAGACAAGTCTCCTGATGTGCAGGTGCAAAGCCCGCAGATGGACCCCCTGCCCTCTCCTTATTGCACTCAGCGCTGAAAGCATCTGGTGCGTGAATAAAAAAGGAAAACTGATTTCAAGCCTTTAACACGGAAGCCAGGGCTGGGATCGCTGTGAAGGCAATGGGGCCAGCCTTTAGAGGATCACAGGTAGCACCGTGCATCCCGTTGGACAGTCGTGGGTGTCAGAAAGACTGCAGATGCTTTGGGAGTCCGCGGGGCGAGGCTACTAAAGAGAGGGGAGGATTCCTAGAGCTTCGAGAGAGATGTGAAGAGACGGAGGTGTGCCCTGAAAACAAGAAGAACATGTGGGGCCAGATGTTGGACCAGCATCTCTCGAAGCCCCTTCCAGCCCTATGACTCTATGTACGGTGGCATGTGGTAGGGACTGTTGCTAATCAAGACCACCCTACACATGTAAACACGGATTGTACACCTTTGCCCACTGCTCAGGCCATGTTATATCCCGCTCTAGGGCTTATGTGCGTTGGCGAACAGAGGTCTTTACAGCTTTCCCAGAAAGACAGGGGTGGACCCAACTGCTTCCACTGAGTATTTATCTTGACGAGTTCCCAATTCTGTCACCCCAGCCAGACACAGGACAATGCAAAGTTTGCAGGTGTTCAAGGTACATCATCACCATCATCTTCTTCTGTGATCGCTCCCTTGGAGAAAATCAGGGGGTGCCCCAATGAGCCGAGACGTGATGTACCAGGTGGATGAGACAAAGAGTGGGTTGGGCCAGAAGCAGTGTGTTCGTTGTTTTTGGCCAAGGAGGAGCAGTTATGGCAAGGGAGACTTGCCTGAGCATATTCAAAGAAGCAAAGGGAAAGGCTGGAATGGATCTCCTAGGCCTTGGTGTCTAGTCCCCTGCAGCCGCAGGCAATGGTTAACCAAAGGAAAGCCCATAATCACTTTAAACCCCCAAGGGAAATAATGTTGCACACATCATTATTATTATAAGAGGAGCACCTTGAGGGTGTAATTGAGATCTGAGTGCCATTGTGCTAGGTACTGCAGACATGTATTAAGAGGTGTCTTTCCTCAGACCTTACGCAGAAAGTCTAAGGGGAGCTGGGACTGTTCAGCCTGGGGGAAGAGAAGACCGAGGGGAGACTTGGTGGCTGTCTGTAAGTATGTAAGAGGTGACTATCGGGAGCTGGGAGAAAACCTGTTCACTAGGGCGTCCTGGGGTGGACAAAAGAGCAATGGCCTTAAACTGTTAGAGGATGGTTTCAGGTTGTCAGGGCAAAACTTCTTTATGGTAAGGGTGACCAAAATCGGGGCTAGACGTCCTGAGGAGGTGGTGCCATCCCCAACTTTGGAAGTCTTCATGAGGAGATGGACGCCTTGCTGGGATCATTCCTGCCCAAAGCAGGGGGGTTGGACTCGATGGTCTTTCGAGGTCCCTTCCAGCCCTTCATTTCTATGGGTCCTGTCCTGAAATGTCTCCAATTGAAATAGATAAAGGAAGCCTCTTTAATGGCAGCGGGACTGAAGCAGAGAGAGGGAGGTAGTGAAGATGCTAGAGGGAGCCGATCACTAGACTGGGGGTGAACTGAATGGGGAATGAACCTACATCTTCTGGGGCCGGACCAGCATCAATAGCTAGATAATCTTTGCTTTTCTCAGCCCACATGTAAGAGATGCTATATTTGGTGCCTACTCAACCCATCTCTGCATTTTACCTGCAATGATATATTACTTTGAAGAGAAAGCCCCTTTTGCTTTGTTCTACATTGTAGTTAGAAGGTGAGCCAAAATCCCTGCTCACATTGCCATTAAAAAAACCCCTTTTTGATACAAAATCCTCTTCTTCACTGATCCTCTCCCAGTAAGACATAAGATGTTGCACTTACAGCACTGACGAGCATTGGCAATACTTCAGTTTCTTCTAAAATATTCTCCATTAATTATTGTACCTGCCCAGGCTGCGCTGTGACCATATTGCATGGCTTTGTCTCTGTCCGCATGGTTGAAAAGCGAAAGGGAAGTTAAACTACAGACAACGTAAGGTTTGTGTTTGTCCTCGATCCGCGTGGGATGACTCATGGTAGTAGAAAGCATTTCTCCAATTGAAGTCACTCATAGAGGAAATTGTTGCAACAGCCTCACAACTGGCTCAGCTTTGCATAAGAATAAGCATCATAAACAGATGCTTGCATCGTACATTTAGCAAGAGCTCAATCTCTGTGTTAGAGTTAGGCCACATGTTCCAGCCACTGGTAGCAAGTTAAACCCTGAACTTTCTGCACCAAAAGCTTTAGTCGAGGCTGCCTGAGGTGAAGGAAAATCTTTAGCCTATGGCACACACTTAAATGGGTTGGTTCCACCCAGGAGAGAGCAACCGTTCGTAGATATATCTGGAAAAGTTCATCATGCACTTAGCGCTAAATCCAATGTCACTGTGTGCATCTGGTGGCTGTTACCCAGCCACGGACTTGCAGTTTTGGGGCCTTGATCTGCAGTTTAACAGTGGCTGCACTAGGGTTCACATGCCTGCAGTGGCTGGGTGGGACAGTGGTGGCATAAGGGATGCGCATAGAGCCAGCAAAGCGATGACATTTTAGCTGTCCAAAAGCCTGTGGTTAGTGGCTTTTGCCCCAGGAGCAAGAGACCTTGGTGCTAGGCCTCCTCCTCCTTGGAGGGGGCTTGAACCCACTTTTCCTGCTGCCCAGGGAAACGCACTGGCCACAGGCTAGACCCTTCTCCTGTCCTCCCTGCAAAGCTGACCCCTTAGGCAGCCCATGGGAGGAAGAGACCCAGCGCGAGGGTGAGCAACTTAGGGACATGGCTGCAACTCCCGGCTCTAGCTTCAGCCCTGGCCCCGAATGGGGCAGAGACTTCCCTGCTGCTCTTCACGCACATTATTAGCCTACCGGGAAAAGACTGCATTAGACCAACATGTAGTGGGTGGCGTGTAAATGCATGGTGCATTTAGCATCTCGTGTACATGTGCCCATCAAGTCGCACGCTAATTCAGTCGCAGAGCCGGGGAGAGAGCCCAGGAGTCTGGCTTGCCAGTCTTGTGCGCTAGCCAGTAGATTGCCTATTCTTTTATTTAAATGACAGAGGAAATAGCCATTTTTGCTCTTGACCATTGTGGGAACTAAAAGCAGAATTGAAGGTTATATCGTGTGCACAAGCCAGTAGATTGCCTACTCCTTTATTTAAACGACAGAGGAAATAGCCATTTTTGCTGTTGACCATTGCAGGGACTAAAAGCAGAACTGAAGGCTCTCTCTAAGCCAAGGGTTTTCATACCGCAACACATCCAGAGAGAAGCTGTGGGGCTCTGGCCTCTTTGGTGGGTTGGTACAACTAAGCACAGGGCACTTCTTTTTTCCGTCCCACCCCACCCGCAATAGTTTTTGCTCTCATACTATAACTTCACACAAAGAGCAGCAGATTTGCTAGACCAGCTCTGATTATTCACCAGAAAGTTCTGTTTTTGGCTAGTCTTCAGCAGAAATTTTTCAGGACACATTGGCGACTGCTTCCTATACCAACCCCTCCAAAACAGATCTACACCGACCCACAAAGAGACACCCCGGGTCACTTCAGGATCAACAGAACCAGGCTGGGCAACAGATTTGCAGTCAAAAGCAGTTGGGTCTTGTAGTTCACATGCAGATGATTGGTTCATCTCTACCCAGGCCTTGAACCAGAAAAGTAATGGAAATGTAATGTAACTTAAACATGTCCTTAAGCAAAGTAATGGAACTTAAGCGTGCACTTAGCTGCAAATGCATGCTTAAGTTGTATCCACTTCAACAGGACTTAAGCATGTTAAGTATGAGCTCAAAGGAGTACTTTGCTTTACCTGAAGTGTCATTTTGTGGGTCTGTCCACGTGGAGACCAGCAAGCATTGGCAAACAGGAGTCTCCAACACATTTTAATCAATCACTTAACAACTACTAAATACTATCTAAATAATATAAAAATATTAATATAATAACTATGAATCTACTAATCAAATAGATAATAGCTATCTAACTCGATTTGTCTTTGGAGCTACCCATTTACGTAACAAAAATGTTCCTCTCTTCCTAGCTCCGTGTGTCTGGCTGTAGACTGAGGCGGGCAATTATTTTGGGTGGAGGGCCGCTTACTGAGTTTTGGCAAGCCATCGAGGGCCACATGACAGGCAGCCAAGGGCAGATAAATATTAATTTTCTAAGTGTTTAAGGGGCCCCGCGGGCCGGATAGAATGGCCTGGCAGGCCTCATTCGGCCCCTGGGTCTCATTTTGCCCACCCCTGCTGTAGATCAAGGAGGGGTGTTGTCCCACATCTCTTGCTCAGATGCATTAATGTCTGAAAATGACTTTGTAGCTAAGAAAAGATATCGTGTCTACCCAAATCTTGTTGGTCTAATAAAAGACATCACCTCTGTCCATGAGCCCTGATTGCTTTTTAGCTAAACAACATTTTGCAGAAGGGCAACAAGGGACAGAAGTGTTTAGAGGGTACCTTTAAAATTGGAGCTTCAATTTATGCTGAAAATCACTAATTGCTTTTGTCTTTCTTTTTGCTCCAAACAGCCAAGAATTCCAACTCTTGTCAAAAAAACCAGCAAGTCTTTTCTGGAAACATTTCAAAATGTTTTTACAGAAAATGTGCTTTTGACTTTAAAAAAAATAATCTATTTTTAATAATCTGCTTTTAAGCTGCAGCTAAGAATAACCTTAAACACGCACTTGACAAGTAACAGCAAGGTATGTGACAGTCAAAAGCTGTTTATTATTCCAGTTTAATTTCATTAGATGGTGATCGTTTGGCTCTAGAGTCAACACGGTTTAGGCCAGGCTTTCAGACTGATCCAAAGTCTCAGGATTGATTTTCCATTAGCTGCCAAATATCCAGCCTATGTTCTTCAGCTGTGGTCCTAGAAGCTGCCCAGTGAACATGACCAGAAGCAAAATGAAAAATGAAATGCTCTGAATTGTCCATGCATTTTTATTTATCACAATCCTGTGTTTAATTTTGTGCCTCTTCAGGCCGTCTGCAAAGAGCTCTTTTCCTGACAAGGACAGCTGCTTGTGGAAGACAGATTGTCCACTTGAGTGAACCTTTTTCAAAATTGTAGGGAAGGTGTTTTTGATGAGAAATGGAAGGAAATCCAACACAGAAATGAATTATCACTCACCAAAAAGTGAATAAATGTCTTGGAGGTACGGATCTCAGACCCCAAGAATGTTTTTGGCGAGACTTGGTGGATGCTCTGCAAGCAGATCTCCATGGCTCACTGCAATTAAATGCTTTCTTGGTGACTTCCAATTAAACCAAGTTCTTATGAAGAGCTTCAAGCTTAAATAGCCCAAAAGCAATATTCGTTATGGGTCTCGGGAGCGGACCTCCACATCTTCCCCTTTCCAAAGCATGTCTTTCTGCTCACATTGTACCAGGCAATTCATGCATGCTTTGCAATCAACATATTTTTAAAGGAAATAAATGATGCCTCCCCCCACCTGTCTTATGTAGCACCAATGCATTTAGGGCTAGCTCCAAAGACAAGCTCAAGCCGGGTATTTCTGAGGGTGCTGCATTCAGTACCATCAAGATATATTCAGCAAAAACATTTCTGGATGGCCTCTCGTGGCACGCAATCCATTTCAAGTTTGTCCACATGGGGTAATTGCCCAGAACAGCTATTGTGAAATAAGATTTTCTGCAACAGCTATTCCCTCCGGTCTTTCAGCAAAGTGCCTTGTGTAGACAAGGCCAAGGAGGGTGCATTACGTTGGCTTCTTCTGGTAGAAGGTGGGCAGCTGACAGCCGTAATCCTCAACCCGGGTGCCATGGCCCAGTGGGGGCCCTTGAGATCCTTTCGGGGTGCTGCAGGATGCTACTCAATGTTGGCACGGGGAGGCGCGCAAACCTGATTCATAAGATACATCCAGAAACGTCAAATAAGCATCCACAGCGATAGAAACACTCTGACCTGCTGCCGTCTTCCTGAGCTCCTCGCCACAGAAAAAATGACTGGATTATTCTTCTTCCGCTGTCAAAAAAAGCAAGTGAAAATTAAGAGCCGGCATTTTCTGAAGGGGAATTCCTTTCTTCCTATGAAGTTACTGCTTGTTGCTTTACATATTGCTATATGCATACATATTTGTGGGTGTGCGTCACACACTGCTTGTTGGTTTACATATATATACACGTGTATGTGTGTGTGTGTGTGTGTATATCACACACATATACATATGTATAAATATGTATGTACATATATACATCCATACGCAAACCGACAAGTAGAAAACCCACAGGAAGAAAGGATTCACCAAAGCTAATCCAGGGAATGGGATAAGAACCCGTAGTCCCCGTGTCAACCGTACGCGACACGGGCCAGTCTGTGGGTGGCTTCTTGGGTTGCAGTTTCCCGTTCAAATCGCTTTTTAAAAGTTGGTCGCCTAAGAACGGGCCTCGTGGAGCATCTGGGGAAGTTAAAGTGATTTGCCATAGGCCTGAGTGTCTTTTGGCAGCTGGTGTCAGAGTGGCGTACACACACACACGCACGCACACGAGTAGGGTAGACTTGCACCTTATAGACTAACTGAAGTGTCTTGGGGGGGGGTTTACATGTGTAGACACACATATATATATGTGTAGTATATGTATGTATATACGCACAAACACACACACTTCAGTTAGGCAGGACAGATTTGTACCTTATAGATTAACTGGTGTGTGTGTGTACATATACATATACATACATACACACATATGTGTGTAGGTATATGTGTGTGTATCTATATGCATATAGATATATGTGTATGTATACATACACACACACACAGGTGCACATATGTGTGCGTGTATCATGCATGTACGTGTGTGCGCGCACACGTGTGTATGCATCTATCGACATACGTAGATATATAGATACACACGCATACACACACTTTGGTTAGTCTATAAGATGCAAATCCATCCTGCCCTCCGTGTCGTGTAACCACACACACACACACACACACAC
>NW_017728931.1:142170903-142172141 GCF_001723895.1 Crocodylus porosus | reverse complement strand
GTCTCCCACCCACCCTGTCTTGGCTTCCAGGACCCTGTAACCTTGAGTCAGTCTAGTAGGTAGAAGGTTTCGGCATGTTTTCCTAAACTTCCCGGGATGCATGTTTTAAAGGAGAGGCAAGGAACTCTGCAGGGTTATCTCTGGGTACGTGGATGGTGTGGAGTTGGAGTTTTGTTTTACTCAGCCCTTGACTCTCTTTGTAGAGACCAGACACCCAATAGGTGCATTTAACATGCGAACAAACTATCTTGTCTGAGTAAATGGGGATTTAACTTCACTTTCCACAGGCTAAAGAGAAGCGGTGCTTGATGTCCAAGTGGCAGGTGGTAGTCTGTCCTTGTCCTTCAGTTGGCCAGGTGCATTGACAAAGCTCAAGAACAGGTGTAGGCAATGAATTGTGATTGCAGTTTACAAGAAAGATGACAAGCTTTGGTTCCTGAAAATCCTGGTGGAAATGACTCTTCATAGTCGCACATAGATAGACTTAACCAATGAATCTGAAGACTTACTTAATATTGAATAGTTAAACCCTTTGTATAGGGTACTTCTTACTTTCTTTTTTTTAACTGAACCTACATCCTCAGAATCTGAGACCAGCAACATCCTCATGTCCTGAAATAAATGGTGAATTTACAGTTTGCAAAGGCATCATTTGGAAAAGAGGGAAGAGATTGACCAATGAAGTCTGAGTGGCCAAGTATTGCCAGTATCTCCCAGGAACAGAGGAGCCCAGCATTTGTGAGAGGCCCGAATCAACTTGATCTGAAAGCATTAAAGAACATTTATTTAAAAAAACCAAACCAAACCAGTGAACATTAATTTAAACTTTTTTTTTATTGCACAGGTGTAAACCTCTTAAGTATGGTTTCTTACTTGATTGGCTTGATAGAAATAAGATTTTTTTTAAAGCAGTTGTAAATCTTATTTGAGGCTGCAGCATGTTAAATGGTATAGGTCTTCTTTGCATTATCTCCGTACAAGTCTTCGCTTTTAAGTAACACTGAATCCGATTCCTCATATTCCTATGTACCTAGAGTGGCTTCCAGACTAATTTACAGTATAAATGCATCACTAATTGATGCCAGTTGTGTAGAGAAAGATGCAGGGTAAACATCTGAATCCTTCAGTCTGACTGGGCATTTTTACACATGCTTTGGGATATGGTACCGGGTCCTTTAGTTAGTGAGCTGCACTAATTAAAAGTGGCTGCACATCATGTGCATCGGCATCCCCCCCCC
>NW_017728931.1:142162524-142169021 GCF_001723895.1 Crocodylus porosus | reverse complement strand
AGACAACTGGACTGGCATGGGTGTGTGATGCTTAGTCACCAGGGCTTGTTGTGAGCTGAGAGAGCTTTTAGCTAATTTGTATCTTTTAAAAGATGCAGGCCTGTCCTGTTAGCTGAGGTTGCTGTGGTTTATACTGCATGTGGGTACATGGTTGCAAACTGCATGCATTGAAACCTTCTTTTTGGAGGCCTGCAATGTAGCAGCCATCAAAATCTATGTTGCCCCATTACAGAAGTATACTACTTGCTGTACTGGATCCAGAAATAGGCTCTTCCTAGCAAAAGTCCAAGGTTAAGGGTGAAACTGGAACTTTGTGGCTTCATCCCTCAGTGTAATATCCTAAATATTCCCCTAAGTGGCCAAGGTAATCACTTAAATTGTGACAGCCTTATTTTGAGAAGATTGAAACCTTATTTCCTTCAAGCTCCTATGAAGGAAGGAAGTCAGCTGACTCAAATTTGGTTGCTAAAGTCCTTACAGCAACTTGGCACTCCAGGTTGAAACAATCTGTGGCTGGTTTTGTTTTATTTATTTTTGAAATCCCGGTCAGATTTTTCATGGATGAACTCCAGACATGGAAATTATCAATGCTTTTTACCACTATCTGGCAGATGTTTTTCAACTAAAGGCATGACTCTTGAAGAGTGGCTTTGGTTCCTCATTGTTATTCTATTGCTGATGGGACCTGTCAAGTCAAACCTATATGACTGCAAAGGAGGACTCATCAGGTTTTAATTCAGTGAGCTGATTTCAAGGGTTTGAAAATGAACTACTGCTGGTTGATAGGGATCTCTTCTGAAAGTAATTAACAGAATTAATTAAGCCTCATGTTGCATACACAGCTTCTTCATTTTAACATTAAAGGCATACTCAAGTTTTCTAGCGTTTCTCCCCCTCTCATCAGACTTCTCATGTAATTCTGAAATTAGAAAATGAATAAATACCTTCATAGCAGGCCTGGTAGGAGTAAAGCCTCCATACTTAAGCCACTTCTCATTCATGTAGGGTATGTGTGTGACTTGCTTTGCTCTCAAAGGGAGCTGCTGACACTTCGAAAGAGGACTCTGCATCAAGTATAACTGCTAACAGCAACTGCAACAGTATGATCAGTGACCTCGTCTCTTTGGTACCAGGTCCAAAACAGCTTCTTAGATTTCATAGACATCATGGGTGGAAGGGACCTCATGAGATCAGTGGGTGTAGCCCTCCTGCCCAAGGGGCAGGAAGTTGGCTGGGGTCAGATTCTTACCCCCCCCCAGCAAGATAAGTAACCAAGCATTTCTTAAAGGTATCCAGGGTAGGTGCTTGTACCACTTCTGGGGGGAGTCTGTTCCAAATTCTGGGGACTCGGATGGTGAAGAAGTTTTTTTCCTAATGTCCAGTCTAAAATGGTCTTCAGCAGTTTGTGACTGTTGGACCCTGTCTTCCCTTAGGGTGTCCTGGTGAACAGATGTTCCCCCAGTTCCCAATATATACCCCTGATGTACTTATAAGTTGCTACCAAGTCCCCCCTAAGCTTTCACTACTCCAGGCTGAAGGGTCCCATGTTCCTCAGCCTCTCCTAAAGCATGTTCTCTTCGCTACTAATCTTTGGTTCATCCAGTAATTCTTAACCTTTTAAAACTCAAAGCTACCCCTCTAATTTTTTCTGAATTTGGTAGTACTCTGATTGAGAAGCACTGTAAAATCCCAGTTTGCCTACTTTTATCCCCAAGCTGTTGCCACTAGGTGGAACTGCCCTGCATGCCTCTTTCCAGGAGGTGCATGCAGGCCTGGATGGGGAAGTAGCTGTGGCAGGTGTGAGTACTCCTGCCCGCATTAGCTTTTGCTTTACAGAAGCCATGTGTGGTGGTGCCTGTGTGTGCTGCTTCCTGTTTTCAGTGTGACCTTTAAAAGGGTCTTGTGGCACTTTGGTTGAGAACCACTGGGTTAAACTCCTTCACTTGGCAGAACTGGAGAGATCCAAGAAGGCACCAGTCAGTTGAACTAGTTTTAGGACTGTCTTCTGGGCATTCAGCAACCTCCTGGTAGTAAAGACATTGGTTAACTCAGAAAAGATATGTACTACAGGAGATGTTCCCCTCTCATCTGCTGAGATTCTTACCCACAGCTGTAACCTGGGCCTCCAGGAAGTAAAGCTCTGTGTCTTCAAAGGGTGGCAACACTAATCTTTGCCAGTGCTGAGTGGCAACCAGTATCATGTCATTCATTCAAGCTCATCTAGACACCAAGTTATTCACTTCTGTTTGGGTTGTATGGAACCAGGTGGCGTTACCTCTGCTCAGTTGTGAACTGTATTTCTTTGAATGCTGGTGTCAGGGCCAGACATGGGCATAGGTGAACCAGGCAGCCGCTCGGGGCCTGGACTGAAAGGGGGGCCTGAAAATGGTGGTTGTTATTATTATTGTTATTATCGCCATCTCTGAAGTGGGGCCTGATACTAAAAGTTTGTCTGGGGCCACCAGGAATCTAGGTACATACAGTGAAGTGGCATTTGTAATGGCTTGCTTTTGTGGTATAAGACAAGCACAGGACGGCTGCGGTACACAAAGGTAGTGTAACATGTTGTTCTGTGTGGTCTTAAGAAGGCATTTCTGGCAGTAACTACAGGGACTGACTTGGAAGACTTGGCAAGGCTACCAGCAGCCACCTGGCATGTGTGGTACATGAAGACATTTTGCTTGCCCATGTGCCTTGGTGGACAGCAGAGTTGCATGCTCCAACAAGGATCGGGCTCCTCACAGCTCCCTTGCTGTCTGACCCTGGCATGCCAACATCCTGCAAGCCAAGGTTGCAGGTGTGTTTGGCACCCAGCCCAAAAGCATTGCTGACCCTTGACTTGGGGCATCCCACAAAGTCTATAAGAATCACTTACCCAAGATAATTCTCTTTTGTTGGCTGTATCTTTTAGAGTTTCTCTTGACAAACAGTAGGATAGTAAGTAGTTAGTTTGAAGAGCCAAATGAAGGAGTCCTTAAGAGCCTTATTCCCTTGAGCCCTTCAAGGCTAGGGTCGCCTTCTTAGATCTAGCCTTACTGGCAATCTGCAGAAGATGGACCTCCTTCAGCTAGTAATTTGTGGTCCCAGAGGTAGGAAGCTTTTCTGGTTTACCCAGCTATTTGTGTTAAACTCTCCTAAACCTAGTGGAAAGTCAGAGTGGTTGCCTGGCTTCAGCATGTATCCGGGGTTTTTTTGATACACAAGCTTGTGGCTAAACTAGCACTTCCTTTTTTTGACCAAAGTCAAACTATCGTCAGCAGTTCTGGTGACCCCCACCCCATCCACGTTGGTACGACATACCAATCCTACTGGAGGCACATGCACCATTCTCCTCTTCTCAGGGCTGTGAAAGTTTCCTTTTCAGAGTGGGAATGATTCTTCAGTGCCCAACACTGTTTCAAAAAATTGTTCCACGTCTGTGGCTTCACAAGCAGAAATTCCAGAGACTAATTTTAATTTGACTTTGAATTTTTTTTGTTCACTTCCTGCTGTGTGTCAGGTGTCCTCCATCACTTCTCAGAATCACTTCAGCAATTGCATCATTAAGATGGTGATAATGTATCCTAAAACCAAAAATGCATGCCCGCAATAATAGGCTTCTTCAGCTTTGACAGGTATCCAATCCTGCTTTTGCTGTCTGGGGCCTGTGTTCCCTGAAAGCGGCCTTGGTTCTCTTCCTGCTCAGGTCTGAGACTTAGAACTTGTGAAATGTGACTGGCATGCTGCCAATATGCTCCTTCAATCTGCTTAAGTGCCAGAGTTTGGTCCTCTGGCTTTAGTGCAAGCCCTGGTGACTTTGCAGTGTTTCCTTCCTGGAATCTAGGAACAGGGCAGCTCTGCTGTATAGCTGACACAGGGCTTCCCCAGCATTTATTTAAATAAAATGTCTCTCTTTGTGCACAGGAATGTATCCTCTCTGGTATTATGTCCGTGAATGGAAAGAAGGTCCTTCATATGGATCGCAACTCTTACTATGGAGGTGAAAGTGCATCCATTACACCACTGGAGGATGTAAGTACTGAAGACTGATACTTGATCCTTTATACCTATCTGATTGCTCCCTAACTACATGTCTCAAACTCTTCCAGTCATACAATTGGCATTCCTCTTCAGTACCATGGTACCGGGGATGACAAAAATAAAACTATCAACATCTTTATCCTTTCCAATCTTTGGTCTATCATCTGATATGACTAAATAGTAGCTGTGCTGTTATCTAAATGCTTGATGAGATTGGAGAAACAACAACTAGTTATCTACTTAAAGTTGAATTTTTTCCCCCTCCTTCAGTCTCACAAAGGTAATTTAGCCAAATGTCTGTACTGCTGTATGGCTTTCTCAGGGAATGTTGTCCTGAAAATGGAGTAGGCGTCTGACTGAAACAAACTCAGTGCTTTTACTTGTAATGCATTTTGGTCTTTCTAAGCTTTGCAGACTAGAGTGGGCACTTGTTCAGTTCACTTAACCACAGGATTACAAAATTCTCTGAAGATCCTACTCCAGAAGCTGAAGTTGCTGTAAATAATCAATTAAATGGTCTCTAGACAATCTGATCAAGAGTCTGCTTTGCAAGGCAAGGGAGTATTTACTTGCCTGGAAACTTGATTTTAAAGCCTCAAATGCAGAGATCTGCTCAGCGAGGCAGCAGAGTTGATCAGATTACTCTTTGCTGTGCTGTACAAAAGCAGTTTTGATTCAGCGGGTCATAATCCTGATAAGCCCATCTCCAATTCCAGGGCTCTACATTGAAGGAAAACAACTCTTCATGAGTACGAGCAGCCTGCTTGCTGCTGGACCTGCGGTAGTACTAGATGTGATTTGCGCATGGCATTGTTCATTAGTTGGGTTTCCAAACTAAATATCTTGCATGTGTGAGTCAGTAACTTGTTGTCTGGGAAGACTGGGGTCGTCAGATTTCCTTGCAAACTGATAATATAGCAAAGAAAGTAATACTTTGTCTTTGTTTTCACCCAAAGCTTTATAAAAGGTTTAATCTACCAGGGTCTCCTCCAGAGTCAATGGGACGAGGGAGAGACTGGAACGTGGACCTGATTCCCAAATTCCTTATGGCTAATGGTAGGTAACTTGCATCTCCTTGAGGCTATTTCTGACTAAAGACAGGGTCCCAACTTCAGTATTTCTTTCTTTGTATTGGTTCTGAGGAGCTGTCTTGAAGGTCTCTTCCAGGGCTGCTTGAAGTAGTTATTCAGATGAGTCAAAAAATATTTGTTCTCCCACTGGGTCTGCCCTCCTTTGGGTAGGTGCCATAACTCACTGTCCTAGCTGAGACAGATGTTTACAAGCGAACAGTCTCAAATGTTGGGGCCCATGTCTTGGAGAAGCAGAGCATGTTACAGAAGAACCTTAAAAAATCAGCTATACAACCTTTCTAAAGGCAGGGTCTCTAATGGTAGAAGCGCATTTATTCTAAACTGGATTTTGCAGTCTACTTACACTTGTGCTGAACTTGAATAGGATAGCAAATGGGGTTAGAGGCCAGTTGCTTGCAGATATTTTCACCCCACCCATTCCTTAGTGACTCTTCTAGTCACTGGCCACATTGCTAGTTCCAGTCAACTTGCCATTAAGCACTGCAGCTACCATTTAGCAGAAAAAGTGGCTGGTCAGCAGTTAACTTGTCCTCTGGTTTTCCCAGTTCCTAGGGCAGCTTTAAAACATTGCCAAATGTCCGTTATTACTGCTACCAGAAACATTGTTCATGAAACCTATGTGAGACACTTTATTCTTGTTTGTGTTCCCTGGTTGGCAATACTGTGTACTGGCAAGATGGACAACCTGGTTTGGCAACCATCAACCCTTCTGGATTATGGTGTATGCATGAGAAGTCACTTAAACCTTGAACATGTATGCCTAGGCAGGAGTGTGGAGGATGCCCAGATCTTCCTTCCCACCCTGTAGTCCACCGAGACAGAATCCAAAGGCCAGACCTGAGTCCAGATGTTTGGTGCCTCCATGGCTGTAACTGTATAAGCATATGTGAATTAAACCCAGGTCTCCAGTGTGGCAGGCGGGGATTCTACCAATACTGTGGGTTGGGCATGAGTCATAACACATTAAGCCCTGCCTACCAAACTTTGCGTTCAGGTAGCTCGCCCACAGACTGATAAAGAAGCTACATCCTTAGTTCAGTTGTTTCTTAAGGTAGCATGCCACTCAACTGACATGAATTTCTGGGTGACAGTAGGAGTGAAGACCAGTCTTGCCTAAAGTAGCTGCCTTGCTTGTAAACTTTGTCTGGATATTTGACTGTTAATTTTTATAGCGCACAGCACTGTCCCTTTGTTTCCTGTCACTGCAATTCCAGTCTTGTCAGATCTCGATTTGACAAGTATTAGACAAGTAAAAAATATCACTAGCAGCATCACAAAAGTGAGGACACTAGGAACTCTGCCTACATATTAGCAGTGCTTGAAGTAGCAGAAAGGGAACTTCTGCAGTCTTCTGCACACTGGTTAAGATGGGTGTCCACACTTCCA
>NW_017728931.1:142154738-142162424 GCF_001723895.1 Crocodylus porosus | reverse complement strand
TTCAGCGGGTCATAATCCTGATAAGCCCATCTCCAATTCCAGGGCTCTACATTGAAGGAAAACAACTCTTCATGAGTACGAGCAGCCTGCTTGCTGCTGGACCTGCGGTAGTACTAGATGTGATTTGCGCATGGCATTGTTCATTAGTTGGGTTTCCAAACTAAATATCTTGCATGTGCGAGTCAGTAACTTGTTGTCTGGGAAGACTGGGGTCGTCAGATTTCCTTGCAAACTGATAATATAGCAAAGAAAGTAATACTTTGTCTTTGTTTTCACCCAAAGCTTTATAAAAGGTTTAATCTACCAGGGTCTCCTCCAGAGTCAATGGGACGAGGGAGAGACTGGAACGTGGACCTGATTCCCAAATTCCTTATGGCTAATGGTAGGTAACTTGCATCTCCTTGAGGCTATTTCTGACTAAAGACAGGGTCCCAACTTCAGTATTTCTTTCTTTGTATTGGTTCTGAGGAGCTGTCTTGAAGGTCTCTTCCAGGGCTGCTTGAAGTAGTTATTCAGATGAGTCAAAAAATATTTGTTCTCCCACTGGGTCTGCCCTCCTTTGGGTAGGTGCCATAACTCACTGTCCTAGCTGAGACAGATGTTTACAAGCGAACAGTCTCAAATGTTGGGGCCCATGTCTTGGAGAAGCAGAGCATGTTACAGAAGAACCTTAAAAAATCAGCTATACAACCTTTCTAAAGGCAGGGTCTCTAATGGTAGAAGCGCATTTATTCTAAACTGGATTTTGCAGTCTACTTACACTTGTGCTGAACTTGAATAGGATAGCAAATGGGGTTAGAGGCCAGTTGCTTGCAGATATTTTCACCCCACCCATTCCTTAGTGACTCTTCTAGTCACTGGCCACATTGCTAGTTCCAGTCAACTTGCCATTAAGCACTGCAGCTACCATTTAGCAGAAAAAGTGGCTGGTCAGCAGTTAACTTGTCCTCTGGTTTTCCCAGTTCCTAGGGCAGCTTTAAAACATTGCCAAATGTCCGTTATTACTGCTACCAGAAACATTGTTCATGAAACCTATGTGAGACACTTTATTCTTGTTTGTGTTCCCTGGTTGGCAATACTGTGTACTGGCAAGATGGACAACCTGGTTTGGCAACCATCAACCCTTCTGGATTATGGTGTATGCATGAGAAGTCACTTAAACCTTGAACATGTATGCCTAGGCAGGAGTGTGGAGGATGCCCAGATCTTCCTTCCCACCCTGTAGTCCACCGAGACAGAATCCAAAGGCCAGACCTGAGTCCAGATGTTTGGTGCCTCCATGGCTGTAACTGTATAAGCATATGTGAATTAAACCCAGGTCTCCAGTGTGGCAGGCGGGGATTCTACCAATACTGTGGGTTGGGCATGAGTCATAACACATTAAGCCCTGCCTACCAAACTTTGCGTTCAGGTAGCTCGCCCACAGACTGATAAAGAAGCTACATCCTTAGTTCAGTTGTTTCTTAAGGTAGCATGCCACTCAACTAACATGAATTTCTGGGTGACAGTAGGAGTGAAGACCAGTCTTGCCTAAAGTAGCTGCCTTGCTTGTAAACTTTGTCTGGATATTTGACTGTTAATTTTTATAGCGCACAGCACTGTCCCTTTGTTTCCTGTCACTGCAATTCCAGTCTTGTCAGATCTCGATTTGACAAGTATTAGACAAGTAAAAAATATCACTAGCAGCATCACAAAAGTGAGGACACTAGGAACTCTGCCTACATATTAGCAGTGCTTGAAGTAGCAGAAAGGGAACTTCTGCAGTCTTCTGCACACTGGTTAAGATGGGTGTCCACACTTCCAACTCTCTGACCCTGCCTTGTCTTGAGTGTATGGGGAGATACTGTGGCAGAGCAGCGTTATGAGCATTTTGGGAGTTGTTCTGAAGCTGGAGGAGAAGAATAATCCTCTTCACAGAGGGCTTGTCACCCAGATAAAGATCTGCTGTTCATTTCTTGTTTGCAGGTCAGCTGGTAAAGATGCTACTTTACACAGAAGTCACTCGTTACCTAGACTTCAAAGTGATTGAAGGAAGCTTTGTCTACAAGGGTGGCAAAATCTACAAGGTTCCTTCCACTGAGGCAGAAGCCTTGGCATCCAGTAAGCAGCATCTCTTTTTTTTTTTCCTTGGATATTGTTTTCCTTCTGGGGCCACAGTTGTAAGCTTACAGCTCTTTGGGTATTGTCATTGGGTTGTATTGGCAGTATTGAAAATCTCCCAGATGAACTGGGAATGCATGCACACTAACAGTGTGGATAACCAAGTTTTGTGTAATGTGCATCATTGAACTACTCCTAATGGTGTTGCCACATCCCCTTCCAGCAATACATTCTGCTCCAAGTACAGGGTTTGCGTCTTCAGTTGCTCTTGCTTCTTTACAAGTATGATACTAGATTAGCTTAGATTTAGCATCTAAGGCTGATTCCAAGCCAATCATTCTCTACGCTAAGGGTTGGCAACCTTTTAAAGTGTTGAGCCAGGGACTTGTAGTTGGTGACCTGGCTGCTGCCACCTCCCTTGTGGGGAGAAGGTGGCTGCTGATCTCGGGGTGGAGAGGTGTGGAGGAAGAGAACTTATCTCCAGTAAGCAGTGTACTGGGGAGACAAGGTACCTGTAGTAAGCAGCACTTGCAGGTGGGGTAGGAGCGAGCAAGGAGGGCTGTAGCGGGGATCAGCAGCACTGTGCTGGGCAGAAAAGGGGGTGTGCTGCTTGCAGCTGATTCCCATGTTGCAGACCAGATCCAGGTGCTTTGCCTGAGCTGCATTCAGCTCACATTGGTTATTAACCCTGCTGTCCTGCATTTCAGGCCTGAACTGAAACAATTTAGAGGGCAGATGATCTTGAGCAATTCTTAACAAGCCTAGCTTGGTACAGCTGGCTTGTTTGCAATTTGGACTCTTCTGCTTTAAATGTCCCTTATTTATTAAAATGAAGATGCTTCCTGTCTTGATGTTGCAGCGTAGTCTTATACGCGTGGAAGTGTTGCAGAAACTGCATTTTCACAGCTGCAGCACAAAGTAGGAGCTAGTTTGCAAACTAAACAGCTTTGTGTGCAGAAGGTATGCTGATGACTACTCCCCCTGGATTTTGATTGTTAAAAGAGCCTAATGAAAACTGAAAGTGCTCTTTTTTTCTTCAAATGCTAAAGATAGTGTCTCAGTCCTGTACAGGGTGGGCACACCTTGCACATGTGTTAATGTGCTGTAATTATGGCATATTAAGTTTAGTACCTGTAATGAGTACTAACTTGTAACGTGCTGTTGTGCAGTAGCACCAGTGCATGTGTTTTAAGTGACACTATTAGTCTGCTGCACATTAGTCACATGCATTAGTGTGCCTTTTGCCATTAATCTGCACGAGATGCTAAAAGTGCAGTAGATGTGCCCAGTGAGTCCACAGTCTCTTCAGATACTGAGAGCCACATAAAGCCCTTTTTGCAGCTTTCTAGTTTATTTGTGTGTGTATAGGCATGTGGGGAATACAGAGGGGATGGACCTGTGTGTCAGTGGATCCATTACTTTCTAATATTAGAGTAGATACAAGACAAAATTTGTTTTTGTCTCCACTGAATCGGTCCTTAGAGTTGTTTTAACTGGGCTTCAGTAACGACCAAGGGAGTTCAACAAGGTCGCATCCAGCTTTTGGGTTCTGGACTCTGTCCAGTGCTCTGGGATGGAAATGATAACACTGAACCTCTTGCAGCATAGCTGCTTGTAAGCCCAAATACCTAAATTGGGAAGAGTTACTCAGCAAATTCTTGTTTATGGGTTTTTTATGTCCATGTCAAACACTTGTACAGGGAAGTGTTGCCAGATGGGCAGCATGCCCTAAGAGTTGGTCAGAGACTGAATCTTTCTTCTCCTTGCAGTTGCAATGTGATAACTGCTCCAGTTACTTGGAGCAATGCTGAATAGCCATCTCTGGAAAGTGTGGAGCCTGGAGTAGTCCAGTTTCTTATTCCTTGAGCCATTGAAGAGTTTCCAAGAGTAGCCTGAAGAGTCTGCTTAAATTTAGCAAACTGCCCAAGTGCCTCTGCTGCCTACTACCTGTTTTCATGGTGCTGTCTGAGTGACCTAGTTTTGCCTCTATCCTGTTCATAGAAGGACCAGTATTCCCATCTTCTTTTTCAGACTGAAGCTGAAGGCAATGAAGACAGTTACTAAGTCATGGGAAGGATTCAAAAGGCTATGGAGGGACTAGAGAAGTAGGCTTGCTTTTATTTCACAGCACACTGGAGGGGGTAGGAGCCAAAGCTGCTTAACTGATGGAAGGTGATTGGGCTCTTACTTAGTTTAAGGCTGAGCCAAAAAAGCTTACAGGTCCAGGATAGTACTCTCCCCTCGAATGGCAACTGGGAGTAGTGAGGTTATCTGTGAGCTGTAGGAGTAGCTCTCTGTACTACTGCCGAGTGTCTGGCACATCTGCTGAGTCCTGTTCTAATATTGAAAGCTACTCTGCACTTCCCTAATAAGCAGACTAGCTCTCCAGCTAATCTGGAGCTTTGAGTCCTTTAGCACAAGCAGCACAATCTTTAATTTGGGGCTAACTTGGACAGATTTTAAACTTTGGGACACACTGAAGGGTGTTTAGTCCTTGCCAGTGCGCCTGCTGTAATACTTTGTGGACTGGCAGATGCCATAGCTTTACAAGTCGAGCCTTTTTCTGACTTGAAACTGCTTTCTGGTCTCTCTTCGGACTCCTTGATCTGTAGCAAAGATCTCTGATCTGACAATGCTTCTCGTTCCTTGTAGGTTTGATGGGCTTGTTTGAGAAACGCCGTTTCAGGAAATTTCTAGTGTACGTTGCTAACTTTGATGAAAACGATGCCCGAACATTTGAAGGTGTCGACCCCAAGAAGACAACTATGCGAGATGTGTATAAGAAGTTTGACCTAGGCCAGGATGTCATAGACTTCACAGGTCATGCTCTTGCACTGTACAGAACCGATGAGTAAGTGTGTGTTTTCATTGGCTACCAACACCACTTGGGATTGGGTGCTGCTTCCGTGCCCTGCGAGTTAGGGAGACCCTCCTTGAAGGGTATGGGGTCTTCATCAGCCACAGATGCACGGAGCTTACCTTCAGGGAAGGGGCATTTATGAACGTGTGGAATGATGGATTTTTAAGTGCTGGGTCCTTAGTGCTGGTGGGATGTTTCTGCTTCTGATAGACTAGTAGTTTGGGTTAAACATCCTTCAAGGGTTACGTGAAGGCTTAAATGAGCAGTCTAGCAAAACCTGAAGTGTTTGTTTCCCTCCTTCTGCTCTCCTCAGTGGGGAAAGTGTGCTTCAGGAGTGGCAGCTTAAGAAAAGGGGAAAGGCAGCTCCATCAGAGGCAACCTAACTCTTAAGGCACACCCTAATACGTATCTGTCTTGGGTCTGGTGAAACAAGTGCTGTCTGCTGAGATCTTGACTTTCTTCCCCCTGCTCTTTCCAGCTACTTAGATCAACCATGCCATGAAACTATCAACAGGATTAAACTGTACAGTGAATCTCTGGCTAGATATGGTAAAAGCCCTTACCTGTATCCCTTGTATGGCCTTGGAGAACTGCCCCAGGGATTTGCAAGGTGAGAATTTTTTAGCTGCGAGTTGCAGCTTGTTGGGCAAAATCTTGGGTGCTGGGCCTGGGCATGTGCTTAATCTGTTGCATGGCATTTCTTAACTTCCTTTATTTCTCTGAGAATTCCCCTTGTGGAGTGGGGTGTTTAGGTATGGTGGGGGAGGCAGTACAGGAAGGGGGACTTTTGAGCCCTTTGCAGGCCTGAATGAGGAGTGTTCATGGGCACTACATCCCTCTTTTGGGGAGAGAGGCGTTTGGGGGCGTGGATTAGATTCCTCTTTGGCCCTGAGCCAGCTCAATGGACTTGAGAGGAAGTGGTGTTATGTGCTTAACTTGCTATCTGAGAGGCAGCCAAGCCCTCTACAACATTAGTTCAGTATTGGAAAAGACCTGCTTGGTTACAGACTGCTTTAGCATCGGGCTTGCTGACACTTGCCTTAATTCACCAGTTTGTAGGGCTTTTGATGCACTGTCACTGGGGCATCAAACACTCCCTTGCACCGTGGGCCAGGCCTAGACTGCACTGGGCTCTGACAGAGGCTGATGGCCAAGGAAGTGGGGGCCACAGCAGTGGTGCCGGGCAAAATGGCTGTAGGATGATGGGGACTATATCCCTTGCTTGTCCTCCTGCCAGTGTTCACTGTAGCCCAAGGGCCCCGAATTCAGGCCACTTCCCCAAACTACTGTTGGCTAGGTAATGTAGCTCTGTAAACTAGATCGGCCAGCAGGCCATGCGTTTAACGCTCTTGCGCTACAGGAGTTGGCTTCCTGCATTATTCATGCCAGAGACGATTTCAAAATTGGCATAACTACATCAAATTAAAGCCTTGTAGAATTGAGGAGCTTCAGCAAATAGTGACATGGCCAGGGTTTCTCTTGCTGTCGGTGTTCACCTGGAAGCAGTCCAGGTTTCTTACAAGTGAGATCCCGGTTCCTGGGGAAGCCTACAGGCTGGCTTGCACTACCTGCTCTCTCCCACTGCCAGCAATGGGAATTGGGAGAAGCAGGGTTGAATCTGGGAGTAGTATTTCCAGCAACCCTAAACAGTTTCCTACGTGCTGCACTTCGTAGCTTGCAGCGTGCAATCTACTTGTAGCTTGGCTATCCAGACACTTTGAACTGGTGCTTTCTGCTCAAAGTTGATGTGATCGTGGCTTGGGAGAAAACCAGCCTTTAAATAGGAAATGAGAGCACAGTTGAACAGTCTGTCTTGGAAACGGTTAACATGGTTGGGCTCTTACTTAGGTACCTAAGCTTTGGGAATTCCCTTGTGGTAGGTTTTAAAAAAAAACAAACAAACAAACCCTGCAGATGCATAGGTTGGTGTGTAGTAATCCAACAACTCCACTAAACGCAAGCAGTTGTTACAATGAGGTTTAACAGTTCAGCAAAAAGCTGCAGCTGCTCTTAAAAGAATGAGGCAAACTTTTTGGAGTAAAATTTGCCTATTTGTGCTACTGAACTTAGCCAGGGGCACCAAAGCAAGTAAAACTGCCCCAGATCCTTGAATGGCACAAATGAAATGCTTGATTTCATATCATAGAATCATAGAAGTCGGGTCGGAAGGGACCTTGTAGATCTTCAAGCCTGACGCCCCTGCCTGGGCGGGAGGAAAAAGACTGGACTCAGATGAGTCCAGCCAGGTAGTCATCAAGCCTCTTCTTAAAGATTCCCCAGGGTAGGAGCCAGCACCACTTCCCTTGGAAGCTGGTTCCAGCTCCTAGCCACCCTGACTGTGAAATAGTTCTTGCGGATGTCTAATCTAAACCTACTCTCCAGTAATTTGTGTCCGCTGTTCCTTGTCATACCAGGGGGCACTAGGGGAAACAGTGTCTCCCCTAAACCCTTCTGGTCCCCCCCTAGTGAGTTTTTATAGACTGTCACCAGGTCCCCCCTCAGCCTTCTCTTGTGAAGGCTGAACAGGTTTAGGTCCCGCAGTGTTTCAATGTAGGGTCTGCCCTGTAATCCCCAGATCATGCGGGTGGCTTCTTCTGGACCCTTTCAATGTTGTCCACATCCCTCCTGAAGTGGGGCGCACAGAACTGGACACAGTACTCCAGCTGCGGCCTGACCAGTGCCGCATAGAGGGGGAGGATCACCTCCCTGGCTCTACTTGAGATGCA
>NW_017728931.1:142136566-142154638 GCF_001723895.1 Crocodylus porosus | reverse complement strand
GCTTTCAGGCCAGCTCCTTTTCAAGACCACAGAGTTGTGTTGCAAAGAGCTTAATCAGTACAAGGGGGGTGGGGAATCTCTTGAAGCAGAGTAAGTGAACAAGTAGCTGGGATGGCTGTCCAAATGTGTGGAGCCTTGTGCTAATGTGGCATTACTCCTTGTAGGCTAAGCGCTATTTATGGAGGCACCTACATGCTGAACAAGCCAATTGAAGAGATCGTGATAGAAAATGGCAAAGTGGTTGGTGTGAAATCTGAAGGGGAGGTACGGTAACTTTTTGTGACTGTCTCTGAACTGCTTGCTGTCAGGACCCTGTGTGTGTCTCTCTCTCTCTCCCTCTCTGGTGTTCCACAAGAGCAAGCATATAGTGTTCAGTAAATCTCTTGGTTTGGTGAATTTAGGCTCGTATTTCAGGATTTTTTCATTTGGACGTGTTATAAAAGCAGGATTAGAAGTACGCTTAAGCCTTGAACAGTTGGGACAGTAAGGTCACCAGCAAAACAGAATTTAAGGTGGCTTGCTTGACTTCAGGTGTAGTTCTTGCTATCCACTAGATGTGGTGAACTCTTCAAATGGGGTTTTCCTCTAATCCAGAGAGCCAGGATTGCCCAGGCTTTGCAGTAAAGCAGGTCAAGCAAAACCAAGGTCCTTTCATTGCATTCAGACTCTGAGAAGTAAAATTTAAGCAAGATATGAAACGGACTGTACCCTTGACATTAAGAGATATTGGCTGCCTGTACACTCCTGGCAGCAAGTCTCCCTCCTGCCTCCCTAGATGTACAGCAAGTTGATATGGCAAAAATCATGAACACTTACTGGCCTAGGGAGACTCTGCTTGCCTGTCTCTCAAGAAAGGCCTAAACTTTAATATGAACTACCATGCGCACATCTAATGCACAATTAGTAGGGTATTTAATACATGCTAAAATTGTTTCCCCTAGTTAAGCAAGTTGGAATAATGCATGTAAACCAACACTGGAACCCACAACAGATACTGCATATAAATAGTCCAGTTCTGACCCTCCTCTTTAGACCTTTGTCAGGCCACTTGGACACTTAACTGAATGCATCCATAATGCCTAACCTGTATGCTGTAGATGATTTGATTGCTGTCAAGGTACATTTCATAGTTGATGGGGTCAGAAGGGACCGGATCAGATTATCAAGTCTGACCCCCTGCCATGGGCAGGAAAGGATGCTTGGGTCAAACAACCCCGCCTAGGTGATTGTCTAGCTTCCTTTTGAAGACGCCCAGGGTAGGAGCCAAGCACCACTTTGCTTGGAAGTTGGTTCCAGATCCTAGCTGCCCTGACTGTGAAGTAGCGCTTCTCGATGATGTCTAGTCTGATAGTCCAGTGAGACTTGGTGCAGTTTTTTTCCCAATAAATGCAGGAAATATTATGGGTTTTCTTTTTAATTATAATTCTGGCTTATAAAATAAAGCCCATCCAGCAAAATCTGCAGGATGTTGCTAACCCCAGCTCTGTCTTGACCATTCTTCCAAGCTATAGGCAAGGCCTGAAATTAGGAGCAACCATTTTTGTGTTGGGATAATGCTGAAGATGAATCTGCTGCTTGTGGAGGTGGAGTATAAATATGGTATAGGAAAAACACCTAAATAGTTCATAGAACCACAACGCAGCTACTACCAGCTAATCTAGTCTTCTGCCTAAACTGTTAATATTACGAATTTTCATTGCGGTTTCCTGACAGGCACCTTGATGCTTCATTGATGGCATTTGTAATATGCCCTCTAGCTCTTGCCCAGAAACTGGTGCTTCTAATGAATTCTATGCCATGAGAGTGCTTCTCGTAAGATAAGACTTTCTGCTTATGGCTCCTCACTTGGGGGAATTCATTGCACTGTTTCTGTCCTTGGCAGGTTGCCCGCTGCAAACAACTCATCTGCGACCCCAGTTATGTTTCAGATCGTGTAACAAAGGTTGGTCAAGTGATTCGAGTAATCTGCATCTTAAGCCACCCAATCAAGAACACAAACGATGCCAACTCATGCCAGATCATCATTCCACAGAATCAGGTCAACCGGAAATCAGGTGCGTGGGGAAGATTGGCTGCTACCTGCTTGCCTGTTGGTGTGCTGAGTGCTTGCGTGTTAGGCTGGCGTGTTCCTCAAATCGTATTAAGTGCCTGTCCATGTGCCAGCTGGGTGCTCATAAGATTCAATGAAGTCAGAGATTTAACAAAACTAGTAGTTTGTAGTAGAAGTTTGGTCTCCTAGAAAAAGTAGGACTGAAAGGGACCTCATGAGATCTTCTTTTGGCCAAGCTTCATTAGCAGCATAGACACTGGACCAGGATGGTTTGTCCAACCTGGTCTCGGAACGTTTCCAGAGGTGGTGGAATCTATAGCTTTAAGTGTGACCTCTTCCAATATGTAACCATTCTCCTAGAGACTTCTTTGTAATCTCAGTACGTTTCTCTGCTGCAGGCTATTGCTTTTAGTCCTGTCCCTTACAGCCACAGAGAATAGTTTTAGGAAATCAGCCTCACAAGATTGTGATTGCTCTTCTTTCTTTCAGTGTCTTCCCCACAAATGCTTCCTCCTTGGAAGATTGTGAATGCTGCTGTGGCTTGGCCCAGCCCTTCTCATCTCTTACTTCTATCAGCTGCGGTTTCAGTTTCTTGGAAAAATTGCACGTGTTCTCTCCTTGGGGTTTTCCCTCAAAGGGGATGAACAAGACTCTGGTCTCATTAGGCTGTTTCCTCTTTTGCTTTGCACTGCTGTCCTTGGAGTTGAATGGAGGACACTGAAAGAGCAAAGAAAACGCCCCGCTTACTGCATAGTGATGGCTTCTGAGCTCTTTCCCATGTGTGAGTTCCTGGCCATCTCCCATAGTAGTTGGATTCTCTCCTGGTGCAGAAGGCAAATGCTGCTGTCACTTAACAGGTAGTATTGGGGCATCTAGAAATCATAGCCACTTGCACATGTAGACATGCCCACTGTGACACTTCACTGCACAGACTAATTTACTGTGCAGTAAAATGTTACTGTCTACATGTGTGCTGCAGTAAGGGCACAGTATGTTTAATTTATGCCACTTTAGAATAGTCCTGTTGGACACAGGTTTTATCTGATGCAGGAGTAAATTACTGTGCCTAAATGCACATGTAGATGGTAATGTCGGGATTAGTTTACTTTGACTCGGATTGTGCCACAGTTTATTCAGTCACATTAATTGCACATGCAGATATACCCAGCATATCCACAACTACAGAGGCAGCATTCAAACTGCTCTGCATGTACACTACAGTGACCAGAAGGCTTCTCAAAAGGACAAGGACCTTGTTCTTCTTGAGCACCAAGTACTTTGAGTCCAGTGAAATCTGTAATTTTGACTTGGCCTATGTTTTGGGGGCTGAACTAACAATCCCATCAGTTCAGTCTTTATTTGAATCTGAAGTGATTGCAGTTCAAGGCAAGTGTGTAAGGCAGAGTGGAACTTTCTGCTTTCTAAAAGCTACCTACTGAGATTTGTGTTTTTTAATAGCCGCTTAAACCAGGTTAAGCATGTCTGACTGGTTTAAGCCTCGTGCCTACGACTCAAGGAGGGGTTGTGCGGTGTGGCTTGGGGCCAGGCTGCCCTCTCCTGGACACAGCTGGAGCTGCACAGTCTTCAGCTTTTGACTGTAGTGTCCTCCTTTGGGTTGGCAATGGACTTGCTCAGCTCAAGCAATGGAGGCAGAATGAATTTGGTTCCTGCCTTACAGCTGTGGATCTCTATCAGAGGGTGTATGTTGAATGCCTTTGAATCAAAAGTTCTTTCCTAGATCCTTTGACATGCTTCTGAAAACAGGGCTTGACGGGGCCCTGCAAGGTCCTCTAGTTCAGGCTTCTGCTCAAGGCAATATCATCCCTGACTAAACTATCCCAGCCCAATGCCTGTTTAGCCTGAGGGTTTTTGAGAGCATGCAGGGAGATTCCACAACCACTTTTGGTAGCCTGTTCCAGTGCTTGACCACCCTCATAGCTGGAAAGCTCCTCCTAATTGCCAACCTAAACTACTTCTGCTGTAGCTTGAGGCGGCTGCTCCTCTGTGGCCACAGAAGAATCCATCTTGTCCTCTCTCTAATGACCCTTAAGGCACTGGAATGAATGGGACAGACGCATGGATGGATACTTCTTGTGGGCCACTTACATACATACCCAGTTAATCTCTGTTAACATCTTAAAAGTCCCTGCCGGCATAACCACCTAGGAGATCAGCTGATGTGTGTGATATGAACTTCTGACTACTTTTTTGTATGTCATCCTAGATATCTATGTCTGCATGATCTCTTCTGCACACAACGTGGCTGCACAAGGGAAGTACATTGCCATTGTTAGTACCACTGTGGAAACGGCAGATCCCGAGAGAGAAATCAAACCTGCCCTGGATCTCTTGGAGCCGATTGAACAGAAGTAAGCTTTCCTGCTTGCCCCGGCTGTCAGTCTTTTAGCTGCTCCTATGCATCAGGAATCTGCCCGACTTGGACTGCTGCTACTGCAGTGGTGGCAGACTCATCCTTGGACCTTGAGGACGTGGGGTAGTCTCCATTGGCAACGGGTCTCTGTCACCGAGTTCCCAAGTTGATTGCATCTTGGGGCCCCTAAATTTTCTTTTTCCAGCTCTTGGAGCTTCATGGCCTTTTGGTCCTGGCACTTGAAAACTGACTTGGCCTCTTCGCTGTGGGGAGGTCCTTGTATCGGTATCCTAAAGCATTGGGTAATTAAAGGCAAACTAAAAAATGTCTTCTCTCATAGGTTTGTTAGCATCAGTGACCTGTTTGCACCAACTGACTTGGGAACTGAAAGCCAGGTTAGTATGAATGGCCAACAGCCAGATTGATATGCCTGTGTGTAAGGGGAGAAAATGGAGACACTAAGCTGTGAAACTTCTTTTTCCAGATCTTTATTTCTCGCACTTACGATGCTACCACTCACTTTGAGACAACATGCGATGACATCAAAGATATTTATAAGCGGATGATGGGATCAGATTTTGACTTTGAAGAAATGAAGCGCAAGAAAAACGATATCTATGGGGAGGAGGAACAGCAGTAATGAGCAAATGTCTAATTAGGAGAAATTTAAATGGGCTAATATGAATATATAAGGAACTTAATGAACACTGTATGAAATTCAATATTGTAAGGCCTGCTTTTGTAATCACATCTCTGAGAGATTGAAGAGTACTGCACTGTTAAATGCTCCCCTTCTGGATATCATGTGTTTAACTATTTCATTCTAGTAGGGCTGCTGTCCAGATGACTGACCTGATTTAACCATTACTAACCTTGTAAGCAAACAGCAGACTGTTTGTCAGACTTAAGTGTTGGTGCATACTGAAATAACTCATTGACAGCTGTGTTTACTTTTTTTTTTTTTTGTATTTTTAATCATTTGTAAACATACTTCACAATGATGTGCTTCTGGTGTATTAGTAACCTTGACAGATGTCATTCAGACCTGATATTGAGAAACACCTCGGCTGAGCACCCCATTGCTGTGGACAGCATCCCTAAAGTCTTACCCATCAATCTTAACTCTGTGGCAAGTTGTATTATGGACAAAGCCCACCTCTATTGTAGCAGCAACTGTTGGCGTAGTTCTGGGCACAGGGCCTAACCCACACTTCAGCTTCTAAAACAGTTTACATCAGTTGGAACACAGCTGTGCCTAAAGGTTCCTTTGTGTTTTAATCCAATAAAATTGAGAGAACAAATTACAAAGCAGGCAAGATGTGAAAGTATTTTCTGTACCCATGTGGCTTCTTGGATGGACCAAACTGCACTGCAGTATTGATATGACAGAGCCTGTGCTCCTGATGTCTCTTGAAGGCTCCAAATGATTTCTGTACTGCGAAGTAAAGCCAAATTCTGGAAACCAGTCCTGTGCTCTGGTCTGATTCGCTCCCATAGTGTACGAAGGGCAGCCACTTTCCCTGAGATCTCCAAGCGGTCTTGCTTTAATAATAGCAAAGAGCATACTTCCTTGGTGTGTTTTTTCTCTGCTGCAGCTGTTTCTAAAGGAAGCCTGCATCTTACTGGCAAGTACTTGTTGGCCTCCTTGCTGAGGTAGGGGAGAGGACTGAGCCCTGCCATACTGAATGGCACATGCTGTTAAAGCCATTAATGGGGATGGGTACAGCTTTGCTGGTGGCCAGGTCTGAGCGCAGCTCTCTCTCTGGCCATGCCAGGACTGATTTGAGCTCTGTGAGTCTCCCTTGCTTGGTACAGACCTGCAAGCAGTGCAGCATCTTGCTTTGAAAGGGTAAAGAACAATCCAGCTGGATGTTGGGTAATGGGCCTGACGGCCTACAGTCTTGCAGGCCTCTCTCTAAGCCTTTCTCCCCCAACAGCTGCTTCTGATCAATCCATTTCCAGATGCTAGCAAACCCTCGTGTTCTCAGGAGTGTCTCTGAGGTAGGAGCTCCACTAGAGAGCTCTTACCCCCTCCAAAATATCAGTGGTGACAGTACAGCTGACAGCTGCCCCAGGTTTCTTGTATGGGGCTGGAGCCCAACTCAGCCAGGAGGGGGAGTGCTAAGAATTGACACAAGCTGCTAGCCCTCCCCACTCTGTCCTGTGCAAAGCTGGCTTTTTTCTTGGCTTGAATGTGACCCGAGTCCAAACACAACTGTAAGTTAAATGCTGAATCTCCAGCACTGCTGAGCTCTTGGCCTGAAGCAGCAGCCAGGTGACCTGTGCACTGAGTGTAGTTACTTCAGACCAGCATTTTCCTCAAGAGGAGCAGAGCCCCTGCTGGGGATACTTGTAGTAGCTTCTAAAAGAAATTGGGACACCCAAACTAAGGAGCAGATGCACATGCTGCTTGAAAGGGCCTGGAAGTGCCCAAGACCCTGCACCAGAGCACCTCTTTAAACCAAGTACTGCTCCGAGCACTAGGTTACATATGCATGGGCACCACACGGGAGCTTGGTTTCAAGTGCCTCTGCTGAGGCCAGAGCTGTCTCCAATCCCCTCTCCTCCCCCCTACAACAGGGAGGGGCGATGCAGGGCATTTTGGAGCCCCAGACATCTCCAGACTCCCCATCCCACCATGTGAGGATCTACAGCTTGCCACAACTTGCTCTAGCACCCCTGGGCTCTTGCTGGAGGAATTGGCAGCATTTTTATCCATTCCAACCAGGAATGGCACAAGGGTATTTCTAAAGGCCTTTCACTTGGAAGTGTTTCCATCATTACACCTGTTGTTACTATCAATGGCAGGTCAGTCTGGCTTCTTGTAACTTAGGCAGTTGATTTCCATCTTGAGCTTGTCCCATCAGGTAGTTAGTACCAGCAAAGTGCAGGTTTGGCCAGGGGGTGGGAGAATTAAATGCCTTGATCCTAATGGCTGACTCAGTGCTAGCAGAGCTTTAAAGATCAGAGCCCCTCTGAAGGATTACTACAATTAGAGGCTGCTGATGGTTTAAGAGGTAGGAAGATCCTTTTCCTTGGGGTACGAGCCTTCTTGGGAGCTTCTGCATTGCCACAAATTCAAATACACAGACAAGGATAGTGTTCTTCAACTCCCTTAAACACTTGATAGTGGTTTTGGGCAATCCCTTGGTCCCCAAACGGCATTTTTTGAATGCATCTATTAATTGCCGTCCATATGAAGAGTACTCTAATGTCTTAGTCCCTTGTCTGAATCTGCTGCTTTTCGTGTTGGTAACCTTTGGGAGAGCTTGCTGCCGCGTGGCGATTTAAGCCATGAGAAGAAGGTACTTTACCGTACCCTCTTCTAAAAACATCAGCTTTTTATGCCATTGGAACGGGCGGTGAAACAAAGGCAGTTTTTGTAGGACTGGCTGTTGTAGAAGACTAACTCTGTGAGCCTGAGTTTTTCACTTTTGTGTTGCAGGTTGTACTCACTTGACTTGAAATGCTTTGTTGTAACCCTGCTGTCTCTTCAGGTGCCAGGTCTCCTGCCTACAAGCCTTCAGTATTAAGCCACTTGTTCCCTTTGGGGGAAGCAGAGGCGAGAGGTGCCACCACCTCAGGCCTTCACAGGTGCCATCTCTACAGGAAGGTAAATGAACAGCTTGTGTCTTTGCGTTGGGAGAAGCAGACTTGGACTCTTCCAGCTTCTGGAAAAGGATCTTCCCTGGGAAAAGTTGATTGCTTCTAAGATGGCAAGGTAGGCTCCCCACAACCCCGCTTCTCCCCCTAAAGTAGGACTGATCAAAGATGTTCTTTAGCATTTCCACTGCTCCTTGCATGTGCAAGCAACTGTTTGCATTTTTCTTATTGTGAACTAGGAGTTACGTAAACCGCGATTCGGCCTTTTGGAGCTGGTTGAGTTACTCCCGTCAGGTGAGAGAGAAACCAGATAAGAGCACAGGTGATGCAGAAGTTATGGGGCACATTAAAGACCTGCATGACATCACACACAGTACAACTGCTCTAGTTTCTGCTGCAGGGGTCAGTCAGGTCATTGCTCTTGCACCCAGTGAAAGCTGGGATCAAATTGGGTTACCACCTAGCAGGCAACTATCATTGTAGTATTTTTTGTTCAAGAGATGTAGACAAGAGGGCCTGTGATGGGCACCAATACCTTCTGGACCGCTCCTTGCTTCAAAACAGTGACAGGTGTTTAGCAAGACGGCAGTCAGAAAGTGACTGGTGCTGGTTTTTGAGCCAACCAGTCGTAGGCATCCACGTGCCAATCGAAAACTTCATCAAAGAATTTCTCAAGCCCACAAAAAAAATGTCTGGGGTATCACCAGCAGCAAGTGACGTTTGTAGCCTAAACTAGCCAAAGGCTTTTGTGGCTGAGGCCGTCTCCTGGATTATAGTCTCTGCTCAGCATGATCCTAACCTAAGCGGAGGCCTTAAACCCCCGAGCTATTTCTTGCTAAACCAAAGGAAGGTCTTGGGGTTACCGAGGGAGGCAGAACGCAGGATCCCTGAACTCTGGGGCGTGGGCAAAACGCTTCGCTCATCTCTACCACAGCATTTGTCATTCTTCTCTGTCAAGAAAACCCTAAATGAAGACAGGCAAGGTCTAGGAGAGATGTGTCATTTTCCTGTTTTATTAGTCAAACTCTGTACAAAGGTGTCCTGTACACAACTGCGTTTCCCGTAGTTCACTTTTATTTAAAAAAAAAAAAAAAAGGGGGGTTAGTTACAAAAACATCTTCCAAATACATCGGGAACGTATATCTTACAAACGTTGTTTTAGTGCTGAATGGGCCTTTCAATCCATCGGCTTTGTGGAAGGCCATAAATATGTGCTCTTGGTTTCGGCATCCGGTTGTCCTATTTACAAGATTTCCGTACAGTGGAAAATAAAGGAGTTGCAATAGTGTAACGGTACCATTAAAAAAAATGACTGCAGCAACTTGACCTGTAGTGTCGATTGGGCTGTCGCAAGCTGACTGCCAGCACAGTAATCCTCAACCGCCATTTAAAATGTACAACCTCCCCCCGCCCCTCCCCTCCCCTCCCGCCCGCTGATACAACATGCATCTTGTGTACATATGTACATGACCACCCAGGTATAGAAACGGGTTGCTGGGATGGACCGGCATCGCTCCCAGCTGTTAAGTAAATCGTTTTGCTTCCTCTGGTCTTGATTCAGTTAACAAACACTCCCCTTTGGAAAATAAAATAATTTAAAACATTGCATATGTTAAAATACCTCTCTAAGCAACCTGGGACTGGGGCCCAATAGCATTGTAAGAAAGCTTCTGACTGACCAGCCTTTAATAAAGTCTAATCACCTACCCAACTAAAAGGAAGGGAAGTCACCTGTTCTTTCTGCACAGGGGGTTTATTGTGCAGTCGCAGGACCTGAAAGAATAAAGTTCTTTCCATCTCGAATGCTTAAAAGCATAGCAACGAGCTCCACTTTGTTCTTCGTCTTCACTAGGGGTGGGGAGGCCTGGGCTCGACTTCCATCACCTAGAACAAAATGAGTGTTACTTGGCAGTAGGTCCTTGTGGCAGTAAGGTCGCCCAGACGGCCCTTGGGACCAGGGATGAGAGCGGGTCAACCCGCTGCATGCAGCTGCATGGAAGCAGGACGTTGGCTGCTGTGGCTCTCCAGGTATGACATGTTGTGTTAGGAGTGACCGTAATTGCATGAAAAACAGACTAAGGATGTGTGTAGGATGGTTTGGATGCGACCCCCAGAGATCTCTTCTAGCCTACTTCTATGATGACTACCGCAGTGAAACTCAAGGCTGGCTCAGAGATGCGAGCAGTCAGAGTGAGCCACCACCAAACACAACCCTGGAGGTGAACTGCGCAAGCATTCTCCAGTCCAAGAAACACCCGTGACAGTCCAGCAAGGTGCGGATGCGGGGCAGGCTGCTGGCACGGGTGCTCGTCTTGGGGATGGAGTTTGCATGACGCCAGGAGGGCAGTGAAGAAAGAATGCTGCTGCCGTAGCACAATACCAAGCGACCGGCTGGAGACCGCCGTGGCTCAGAGCTGTGGGCTGAGCGCCTTGGCTTGGACCATCCCGGCACAAGGGCAGGTGGATACAAGTCTAGCAAGGCTTCGGGGTTTTTTGGGCTGAACTCAGGCACCTGTGCAGTGCGAGCAGAGTTGGGCTCTTCTTGTGTCCACAGCTGGGTTCCTCTGAGCTTTCCAGAAAAGGTCCCCAGGGCTGAGCCACAAAGGGGTGCCTGCCATGTCTCCCCCCCCCAACCCACCACTACCTTTATCTGTCCTTGCCCTCACTCACATCAGGAAGCTATTTGCCCCTTGCAAATTAAGGAGGTCTCCTCTTACACCTTCCCCTTGCTTCTCTGCCCAGGGGAGGGTGGCTGAGGAGGGATTCGCTTATCCCAGTGCAAAGCAGCGAGGATGGGACTCGGGCCCAGCACGGAGCAGCTGCCTGCTGTCAAGGCAAGATCTGCTAATGTCCTTCTGACACTGTTCGGCCTAATGCAGAGGGCCGGGCCTCAGTTTAATCCGCAGGATGCAGCCACATTCTCCTGCCTTGCCTCAGCCGATCAGTGAACAGACAAGGACAGCAAAGGTAACGTGGATGTCTGGTTGCTTGGTCTGTCAGACCTGCTTCTTCCCTTGCCACCCCTCAGACAGCTCGTGCCCTTGTTAAGCAGGAGGGAGGCATGGGGAGAGGGGAGGAGGAGGGAGCTGGAGCGGAAGCAGTGGCAGGTGCAGACTGGGGATCTCAGACAGATGCGTGATCTGCCAGCAGGCGGTAGCTCCATGCCTTGCACACGTGTCTCAAAACATGGCGCTGCCCTGGGGACAGCGGGCACCTGACCCAGCAACCAGCCCAGCAGGGAACGGGCACGAGCTGAGCAGGATGTGTGCAGGCTGAGCACCTGCTGCTCCTCTCTCCCAGCACCTGGAAGGGTGCTACAGCTGTAGCACAAGGCCTCCTCCAGTCCAACTCCCTAGTGGTTGTGGCTCACAAGCCTCTGCCACCAGGTGCTAAGGCAACAGGCAGCAGCAGGTGGCATCCTGGGATGCTCCAGAGCTTGGAGAGGCCATCCCCAAAGGCTTGAGATGCAGCTGTAGTTCCCAGTCTCAGGGCACCAGGTGGAAACGCTGAGCATGCACACTCCAGCAGCGAGGGAGGGAAAGAACTGAGTCACAAGCTCGAAGGGTATAACGAGCCCCCAGAAGAGTTCCTGCAGGCAGCGCTAGGACTCTGCTGCCTCACGCATGAGAAGATGGGCATGTCCCCTCCATGATTTACAAGTCTCCCATTAATGGCTCTCCCAGCTGATCTGCTGCTTCTGCAGGTCAGCACCCCCAGCGCGGGCATGGGCGCGCTCCTTGGAAGTGCTCACCCACATAAGCCCCCCAGTACCAGTAATCCCTTCTTACCAGTAGCTTCTTTTAAAGGGAGCAGCCACCTTCTGCACAGTGCCGATGAAAGTGTTCACGTCCACCACGAGGATCCCTTTGCTTTCAAAGGCCTCTCTGCTGATGCTAGGCTTATCTGTAAGTGGAAAAAAAACCAAATGAGCGGTAAGAATGCGCGTGAAAAAAATGAGTGTGCTTTTTTTCCTTAGAGAAAAACGTCCAGTAAGTCGGCATTGCTACAGATCTACCCAGGTGAGTGATCCGTGTGTCAGGTGGGCACGTCCACCTCTGAGGGCACTGGGATTCTCCACGGGTGCCAGCAGGTTGATGGAGCGTGCTTTGGGAATAACCACTGGGCAACCAGTCATACAATAAAGAAAATACATGGATGGATCTTGAAACATGCCAAGGAAGTTGCCAGCTAGACAATTCATCCTGCCTCACGCAGGGAGGTTGGACTAGATCACCTCTGGAGGTCACTTCCAGCCTGACTTCTCCACAATTTCTACTCACCCTGTTATGGCGATACCTTTTGTGGACCAAGCTAATCGTGGCCTGGACAATCATGGACAACACCGCTACCACACTCTGAGTGATGAAACCTGCCTGTCAAACATGCAATCACCTGTCCCAGAGAAGGGGAAACTCACTGTTTTCTAAGCTGCTACTGAGAAGCGGAGCTGCGGCTTCTGGCTTGGGCCCTCTTCATCTTCCAGCTACAGACTCATAGCTGGGCACGAACCCTGTGCTCCACCTTCCCAGCTATGAAGGGCAGCATGTGTGCAGGGCTCAGAGCTCTAATGCCTCAGCGTGCGGTTATCTTGGGCATGTGTGACTGGATAGTGTGCAAAAGGTTGGAGGTGAAGCTGTTTCACAGCCCCCATCTATTTTCTGCTCTGCTCTGTTGAGTGGCTGGTGAGGTTAGAACAGGAGAACCTCAAGCGTCTTGAAGGTTGTTACAGGCCAGACAGGCCTCTGCAAGGCAGGGATTGTCTCAGCTCCGTAATTACTGGACACGTGGGCAAGTTGCAGGGCAGGGAGGTTGGGAGACGGTCGGGTGGAGAAGTCCAACAGTAACGTAGCTGGGGATAAAACAGAAGGGCTGCTCCCAGCCACTAGCAGACACTTTATCAAGCCCACAGTTTGCCTCCTTCAGAAGCTTTGCGTTAACTGAAGTCCTTGCTCTACATGCATGTCTGCATTGGTGTGTTACTGCAGGAGAAAGTTCAGAAGAGAGCCCAGAGCCACCTGCAAATGCGTGCAGGCTGCCCCCGCCTCGTGGTATGCTTCATTCCCCCTGGCTGTCATCCTCCATAGGCCATCAGCCATTTGAAGACAGTGAAGCACCCAACAGTGGGCCACCTGTATTGACTGGGACATAAGGATGGTACCATACAACCAACAGCCTATTGCTTGTATGTGCGGTGGGTAAGGGTGTCATTCATGGAGCTGCACTGCACAGCACCAGTCCTGACAGTTGGCCTATCGCTTACTTTGTGATCAACCCGGGCTGAGCACCTAAACCACTCAAATGACTCAGAATCCTTTGGGCCCCAGCCACGTGTTACATGGTTAATCACGCAATAAGACTGGCCACAGTGCAGAGTGAGACCAGCTACAGGTGCAGTCGTTATCACACAATTGACTGCGTAATGGCACAATAATTTAGACAGGCCATATATGTAAAGTAATTATCACGCCATAAAGATGTCGGTCCTGCTATAAAAAGAGCGGACCAGCAACAAAGGTAGTGCTTGAGAAATGTGCAACTTCATACCCGTTTTCTAGCCTGCTTTAATTTGAATGTGTGGCAGGGTCCTTAGCCTACTTCATAACATAACTGCACTCTGTTTAACTGGTGAAACCAGTGCATTATTGGTGAAAGTGGGTGTGCCTAAACATGCAAATGCTGCTAGATGGGTTTATTCTGCAGTAATTTACTGCAGAGTAAACCCATCCTGGGCAGGTATCTACATGTGCAGGCATTTGGGAGCAACATAGAGACAGCAACTTCCACCCTGCTCTGCCTCCCTGCAGCAGTCAGGGGGAGACCCAGGCTCCCCCTGGGTGCTAGCCCAGTGGCTAGCAGGGAGCACAGGGACAGAAGACTGCTTCCTGCCCCTGGGAGCTGCCCAGGGTGGGCTCTGATGGCAGAGCCTGGGCTGGGACAATGTGCCCCTGCCCTGGCAGCAGAGAGCTCCCAGCCTCAGCTCTGTGGTCAGAGTGGGGGCTGAGATTGCTCCCTGCCCCCAGGAGCTACCTGCTACTAGGGTGGGCTCTGGTGGTAGAGCCTGTGCTGGGACAGTGTCCCCCTGCCCCAGCAGCAAGCAGCTCCTGGAGGCAGGGAGCAATCTCCCACTCCCCACTGCCCAGGAGCAAATTTGCTCCAGGTCAGCTGTCTACATGTGCCTTACTGTGCAGTAACTACTCTGCAGTTCATTTGCTACCTGCATTTGCAGGTGGTAAATTAACTGCGGAGTAAACCAATTTACTGCGCAGTAAGGATCTGCACGCGTAGATCAGTGCTTCCCAAACTTTTCCTCATCATGACCCCAATTCTGACCCCATTTCCTCAGCATGGCCTCTCACTCCTAACCGGAACCCTCCCATCCTGCTTCCTCCCCCAACAGGTGCTTGTCGCTCACTGACTAGCAGCCATTAATTTCAAGGCTTCAAAGGCCCTGAACTGACTAGAACCTGTTCATTTCAAGGCTGCTAATAGGGGGACCTATGTGGTTTTGAGAAAAAGGGGAGAGCGTTAATAAGGTGCAAAATAAGGTTAGCTATTTCATTAGCTGATGCTTAACCTCAGTCTTGAGGTTAAGCATGCAGCGGCAGACACTGCATTAACATCCCGAGCAAATTTCTTACCTGTGAGATACATCGCAAACCTGGCACTGATGTGCTGCACCTGCAAGTTCAGCAAGCACTTGAGATGCTCTGATTTTGTGGATGACTTGGAGTCGCACTGGTGGTAGTGAAGGACTTCCACGATATTCACCCCCTGGCAGGACTTCAGGATCAAGTTCTTTTTATGAGCATTCGAGTCCACCCTGTTGGAACAGAGACACAGGTTTAAACCGCGAGTCATGGTGCCACACTGCGGATCCAACAGAACCATCATGAGGCTTTTCTTCCACACCCGGCTTTCTTTCCCAGGGATTTTTCTCCTTCCTCTGCTCATGTTTCTTAGGCTTTTTTAACCTGCACTAATGTGATTATATCCATTCCCACTGCACCCCACAAACCAACCAACCAGCTCCAAACCAAAAGACCTCTTAGGAAGTTTGACAAAACAACCCTAAAACCAACCACTGCTCAGTGGTTCCCAGGGTGGTTTTGTGGCCACCATCTCGGGTCTCCTGTTATAACATCACAACGAGACTGGAAAAGTGCACCTTGGGTCTGGCTCTGACTGTTTTGGGTTTTGCTGATCTGTATCAGGCAGGGTTTTTAAAAAATATATATCTATTTGCTTCTCTGCCACTTCTGATTTTAAGATTTCCAGCATGAACTGACAGAAACAAATGCTTCTCAGGGGAAAAAAAACCCGAGTGAACAAAAAGTAACGTGAACAGACCTTGTGGCCTTCATGACAGTCTCCGCTACATACCAATCCCTACCTGTCCATACCAGACCAAACTGAAGACCCTGTTAGATTGCTTAGGCAATGGATAGAAGACAAGCAGAAGGGCTGGAGCTTAAATCACAGAAAAAAGGGGCTGGGACAAACCTCAAGAGATCATCTCATCAACCCTCTGCTCATGCTGGATTCCCTCTGGCTCAAGTATTCATTTAACTTGCACTTCACAACATCCCGTGATGGAGATTTCCCATCCTTTCTAGTTAATCAGTCCCCGTGCTTAGCCATCCTCTCAGAATATTCTTCCTAATAACCAACCTCAGCCCCTTTTGTTGCCATTCAAGCCCTTTGCTTCTTTCTTATCCCCGAGGTATGGAGATGAGTCAAATGCCCGAACTCTTGGAACAACCCTTTCCATACTGGAAGGCTGCTTTCCATCCCCCCAACCCGTTAGTTTTCTCTCCTCCAGACTAATGAACCCCACTTCTTTCAACCTTTCCTCGCATGTCATGGTTTCCAGGCCTCTAGCCTGGACTTCCCATGAATCTGACTGGGAAACCGGGGGCTCTGTGATGTGATTACCTTACATCTTCTTTTAGCTTTTTACTTTCTTTGTAGTGAAGCAACCATCGCCACCGCCCAGTACCATTCAGCTTCTCCAGCGCTTTAACCATTTCTTTCAGCTGACCTGTGGAAAGAGCATCCACCGTGTTCAGGCAAGAACCTCCCAACGTGGAGTCTGAGAATCAGGGGCTGCTTCTGTGCATGCCCACAGAGCTTGAGGACAGTGTTGGGGGCTGCTGTACTGGGATGTTTCACACCAGTTCTGTATGTCTGGCTTTCCAAGCCAGGACTAGCATGGACAGCATAGTGAGGCACTGTACGTGCATCAGCCAGCTCATCTGAGAGGCACAGTTTATCGGCACGTGCCCCGTGCCATCCAAAGCTGGCTATGCTACTATTCAGAGGAAGTTGCGTTAGTCGCACATCTCAGTATGGCACCTGCTAGCCCTGCACTGGGGCAGTACAGACTTGCCCTATGAAATGGAAAGATACGCCAACCCGCACTACATATGAGATGTATGCGATCCTGATTTTAACGAGCCACCCAGAGGCATAAAACATAGCAGATTTTCTGCCCCTCTATTTTCAGCGGTGGTTCAAGAGGTTAAAAAAATTGGTAGTATTTTCCTAGGCTGCTAGTTGAATCCAGCTCAGGTTGAGTTTGCCCAAGTGAAAGCCCTCTAGAGCCAGAGGCATGTCCCCATATTTTTGCCATCTACTGTATTCAATTGAAGCCATCGTTTCCACAGCTACTCTCCAAGCTACCCTCCTGGAACAAATAAGCTGTGTCCACATGTAAGAAAGGAGGAGCAGGGGGTGGAAACGTGGAACTCACCTAAAGTGACCGTTTCTAATACTTCCTCGTCTGAGACCACGAAGCCGCCCATGTGGAACAGGTCCTGGTAGGTGTGGTCCGTTACGTCCTCCGGGCCATCCACGCCCACAAAGGTCACGTTTGGGCAGTGCTTTAGCCGCAGCAAGGAAGGGATCTGTGAGAGGCAAACACATCCTTCATGCCTTACACGTGCTTCCTAGCAAGTGAGAGTTCACACCCACTGCTAGAAGACTCGTTCCTTCCTCTTCCAGGAGATGCTAGGTCTTGGGGTCTCAACCACTGTCCCTTGCTTTAGTCCCTTACCCTCAGGTCTCCACAGGCCAGTCCCCTCTAGCTCTAGACAATTAAGTGACCCCCAAAGAGCCTCTTACTGTGGGGGAGATGAGGCACCTGGAGGGACCCACTGCCCTGAGCCAGGCACTGAGGAGTGAGGGCCCTGAGGAAGGGACTCGTGGATGCCACCAAGGTGCGTGGGAGATGCTGAAGGGAGGGGGACCCCAAAAGCAGTTAGATGCCTACATCCAGACTGCACCAACTTGCTAGCCCCACTCAGGGCTCTGAACTGTGACCTCTCTCCTGGACATAGCAGGGTTACAGTGATGTTGCAGCTGTGACGGTCCAGGAATTACGGGAGAGGCAAGGATTGCTTGCGGGAGGCGTCTCTCTTATTGGAACAAGTTCATGGCTGGTATAGAGGGAGTCAGGCTTTTGAATGCAAGGCATTCCTCATCAGGTCGGAGCAGTAAGAGCCAGCACAGCATCATCGGTTGTAATAAAAGGGAGCAAAATAATTCTCAGAGCCAGCAGACAAACACTTAGCAGAAGAAAAGCAGCAGCTTGTTGGGAGATGGAGGCCTGTTGAAAGGGTGGAGGGTCATTCTCACCTTACATGAGCAGGGAGAATTCAGGGATCAGGTAGGTTATAATGTCCCATAAACCCAATATCAGTATTAAGTCCTTGGTTCTGAGTGTCCAGCAAGCTTATGAACTGATTTTCCCAAGTACAGGCATCTGCCCCCCTTCTGACACACCAATGGCAATAGCATCCCCGTGTCTTGTTACGCATACAGCCCATACCTAGGGCACTCGGCTGGGACCAGGGAGACTGTGTTCAAAGTCATAGAATCAGAAGTCGGGTCAGACGGGACCTTGTAGATCTTCAAGTCCGACCCCCTGCCTGGGCAGGAGAAAAACTAGGCTCAAATGATCCCAGCTACGTAGGCATCAAGCCTCCTCTTAAAGCCCCCCAGGGTAGGAGCCAGCACCACTTCCCTTGGAAGTTGGTTCCAGCTCCTGGCC
>NW_017728931.1:142119002-142136186 GCF_001723895.1 Crocodylus porosus | reverse complement strand
CACTTGTCAGTATTGAAACGCATCCTGTTTTTGCTAGCCCACCCCTGTAACCTATCCAGGTCTTGCTGCAGTCTTTCCCTCCCTACTAGCATGCTCACCTCACCCCAAATGTTGGTATCATCAGCAAATTTAAACAGGGTGCTTTTTCACCCCATCGTCCAAATCGCTGATAAAGAGATTGAACAGCGCGGGCCCAAGGACCGAGCCCTGGGGGACTGCGCTGCCCACTTCCCCCCAGGTCGAATATGACCCATCCACCACCACCCTCTGAGTGTGACCCTGCAGCCAATCTGCAATCCATCCGACTGTGAAGGCATCAATGCCACAGTCACCTAGTTTTTTAATGAGGATGGGGTAGGAGATGGTGTCAAAGGCCTTGCTGAAGTCCAGAAAGAGAGTCCCTCCTGAGTGATCAGATCGGGAGCAGGGACTTGAACCCAGACTGCCCGGGAGCCACCAAGTATTCTGCAAACCTGCTGGGGCTCTTCTGCTTCATATAAATAAATGGAGGCTGCAGTACGGACTGAGGCTCCCACAGCCTCGAGGAATGCTCTGACCTTCGACTGTTGGGTGCCCTAAGGGTTAGGAGACAGCAGGGTGGAGGGCTCCCCTAAACTGAGGGGGACATATGCCTAACTGGTATGCAAGGTCCCTGAGCCCATTGTGGGCTTAGCCCTGAGACCAGGGCCAGTAATTAAGGTGGTTCACAGGGTCGACTGAACTCGAGCAGGGGCTGAAATGGTTTTTGGCTGTAGCCGTGTTGGTCTGAGGACATAGGCAGGCAAGCTTCTTTGGGCAGATGTGATATCCTTTATTAGACCAACTCTGTAGAGTTGCTTTGTTGGTCTAATAAAGGATATCACATCTGCCCAAAGAAGCTTGCCCACTTGTAGATTAACTGGTGCTGGACACGGGGACAGGAAAGGTGCAATTTCAAAAAATACAGTCCCTGGCTACGGCTTAGCATGGAGCAGGCTAATAGGTGACACTGAAAGGATGGAGGACAGAGCTTCTACACAACTCCCAGAGTCTTCTCCTTGCTGAGGAATATCTCCTAGAGGAGTCTCACTGCAGAAAGCAGCTCTTCCAACATGCATCCAGTGCAGAGACCTCTGAAGTGCGCAATGTGGCTTTGCTAGTTTGCAGAGAGCACTCAGAGCCTACAGGTAGGAGCAAAGGGCCTGAAGCCCGGGATCTGACTCAAACTGCCTTGATGTGCAGGCTTGGACGAGGTGCTGTGATGCTGTTAAACCAGGTGAACCCAACTGACCAGTGTCATGCCTCTGCCGCGACTCCTGTGTGTCATTAGCTATCAGCAATCCAGGATGGAAGAGGAGAAACGAAGCGCAGCCCTGACTACACTCCTGCTGGGTTTCTTTTATAAATAACCCCTCAGCCAAGCGTTTGTTAGCTTTAAACTGCAAAATCCAAGAGCAACACACATGCAAACGGTGACAATTACTTCTGGAATAGGGGCAAAGTAAGAACTTTGTGGTATTTGGAAATGGGCCTGCCAGTCTTGGCACACGGAACACGTTTCTGAACCTACTTTATGAATATGCAAAGATATGTCTTCGTTCCTAATAATGATGATCAGCCGGTCCATCTCCCGGTGTTTTAGCTTGCAGAAGTTCACCGGTTCCATTTCAGTGTGGCCGCCTTTCTTCAGCAAGTTCTGAAACACAAGTCAGTCACTGCAGCATAGGGAGGATCTTGGCATGGCCAAACGTTTTACAGCCTAGTGAAACTGGCCATCTAAAATGATTCCCTGCCATCTGAAACGTAATTTATCTGCTATAAACCTGGTTTCTTAGACTTTTGCGATGCTAACACCCGACAAGAGACATGAAGCTCGCCATCTGCAGTACCTTTTGTTAGGTTTTCTTCCTCAAACCCATTTAGGTAAAGTTAGCCCCGTTACAGCCCAGCTGAGAATGCCAGCCAGAGCTGAGTGGAAAAAGTCGCCTATTTTATGAATATGCTTAAGATTTGTTGCTCTTAATGAGGATTTTGATTCTAGGAACAGTTGTGCGACCCCCCCCCCCCGCAAGTGAGCAGGGGGGCTGGACCCGATGATCTCATGAGGTCCCTTCCAGCTTCTAACTTTTATGAGTTTATGAATAACCTACCTGTCTGAACGTTCAACTTTTCTCTATCCGTTGACACCAGATTTTTAAACTAAGTTTATCTCAGGGTCAAATACCACACAGGAAAACAAAGAATAAGAAAAAATGGCAATCATTTTGCAGCAGGCCCTGCCTGGGCAAACCAGCACGCAGCGAGAGAGACTCAGAACAGCCTTCTCACCATTGCCCCCACTCGCTAGTAGGGGCAAGCTTATTTTCAGACTCCAACCTACCCTTGTGGAATGGTACGTCACGCTCTACGCATCATCTTGCGTTTGGGGGAAATGATCTGCAATCTCTGGGTGCGTGTACACATGACACTTAGTGTGGAGCTGCCTAATTAGTTTCACAGTAAAGTGTCGGCATCTACACAGGTGGCGCTATTAGGCCAGAGCAAACTAATTAACTCCACTGTAGGATACCACTGCTATGGTGGAGTTATTTACTCCATCAAAATGCATAGGTAGACACAGACAGGGCTGGCTGGGGCACAAGGGTGCTTCAGTACAGGGGGCTGCCTGCTGGCTAGTCCCACACTGCAGCACCCTCATGCCCCAGCTAGCAGCATGTGGACCTGAGCAGGAACAGCCCTGGGCTAGCAGACTGACCCCCCGGCCTCTTCTTCCAGCCAGGGCTGCTCTACCTCAGCTCAACGTGCTGTGGTCCTGGGTGCATGTGTAAACGTGCAATAAACTCCGGAGCAAACTGTACCGGAGTTCATTGTGTCACATTAATATTCATGTATAGATGTGCCCACGGTGTAGTAGGTAGATCACTCAGTACTCAGACTCCATACTAGCAATTTGATTAAAGAAAATTAAAGTTCCTGTTATAGACATAACATTGGATGTGCTGTAACAGGTCCATCTAGCCCGCTGTCTTGTCCCTGACAGTGGCAGGGGTGGATACTACGGAGGGAGAGCGCTAAACTGAATGATCTGTCCTGTGTTCAGCACCCTCCCTGGCTTCCACAAGAAGAAATACCAGAGGAAACATCTCCAACCGTTCTGTTCAACAGCTGTTAATAGATCCATCATCTGTGAATTTATCTAGTCCCTTTTCATAGATAAGTCCCTTTATCTAGTCCCTTTTCATGAGATCTTTGGGTGTGTGTACACACAACACTTACTGTGGAGCTGCCTAGCTAGCTTCTATCTATGAAAAGGGACCGGATAAATTCACAGATGACTTTGAACCTGGCTATGCTGTGTAGAGTTGAGATTATAGTTGTATGGCAGCAGTTCCCAAACTGTGAGTTGCACCCCCAAATGTGGTCACAGCATCAGGGGATGGGGGGCTGTGCATTTGGAGTGAGGGGAAATGGGGTCATGTTGAGGAAATGAGGCCATAAATGGGGTCATGCTGAGGAAATGTTTGGGAAGCACTGTTGTATGGGATGGTTGCATGGGGATGATCCTGCCTCAGGCAGGGGGCTAGACTAGATGACCTCTGGCAGACCCTTCCTGCCCTACTTTTCTATGACCATCTTCCTCCACCACCTCCTGGGGCAATGCATTTTATAAGTTAACTACACATTGCATAAAAAAGTAGTTTCTTTTGTTAGTTTGAAACCTGCCTCGTGCTAATTTCAGTGAATGCTCCCTCGTCCTTCGATCAAGTGAGTGCAGGCAACGCAAACACCACTGTCAGTATCCCCATGTTTTCTAGGTCTACTCTGGCTTAGAAAACTTCGTTTGAGCAATAACTTCAAGCTAATCACAACTGGGTTTTGACTGGGCTCAAAACAGATGAGATGAAACAACAGAGGTTGCAACTGGTCAGGCCTGAAGTGCTTATGGTGAGGCTGTGTGAACTCCCTGGGACGGGAACGGCTGGGGAGGAAGAACTGGAGGATGGAGGTACGTTGGCCAAAGCACAACGCGAAGCTTGTGCATGCTCACCTCGGCGGCAGGACCAGTGAAAACACTACAACAGGCAATATGCCCCCACACAATTTGAAATGACACGAGTGGATTTAAAGGCTCTGCTGGTGTTATGTTACCTTCATCCTCGCAAAGAAAGGATCGTCACTGGTTTCAACCACGTAAAACATGAAAGTGTTTTTGCAAGCCTCTTTCATGACACCTTTGAGCCGGAAATGCAGCGTGCTGCACAAGTCCGTGATCATGGCGTCATAGACGGCCGTTCTTCTGGGGAAATAGCTGTATTTTGCCCTTTTGCAAGTGGTCTCTTCTGAGGTAGTGCTTTGGCCTCGCCCTTTGTTACCCGCATATATATTGTTCAGCATCACCCTGTTAAACTCTGCATATTCATCTAGAATGCCTGAAATATCCCCTCTTGATTCGTTTAGCTTATTGTCGTATTTTAATTTGCTGAGGTGGAAGGGAACGGCACAGTCATGGCTCTGGCTTTTGATTTTTGCAGCGTTTCTTTCACTGATAAAATTATCCTGCCGTGGGACACACGGCGGGGGGTCATCAAAGTCCGTGGGGCTACTGTTTCTTAGGTGCCAGCCAGAGCTACGAGGTTTTGTGTCTGAATGCACAATTGTCACCAGAAGCGGGCTGCGACTCCTGGATGGTGCACTGAGAACGGGGGATTCGTGTGCCTCTCTCGAGGGCAAAGTCTCTAGTGTCGCCTGGACAGGAAATTCGTTTGGAAAGATACCACAAGAGGTAGAGTAGTGTGATTTCTGTCTCTTTATGATTTGTTTTAGCTTATAATGGAAACGTAGACATTCCATGTCTAAAGTGTTCTGCGTGAGGTCGTCAAAAGCCTTCCAGGTCCTTGTCAGTGAGCTTATTAAGTCAGATCGTTCCCTCAAGCTGTCATGTCTTTTTGAAGGTTGTAACGTTCTAGTTTTTTCCTTGTGCTTTTTGGTAACAGTGAAGTTTGTGTAGTCCTTTAGAGTACCCTGATCATTTCCCATATAGACAAAAGGGGGTACGTGCCTATCATTTTCCCCTAAACTAGCAGGCCAGCTATGCTGCCACACTTCAGACTCAACCCCCAAAACCCTTTTGCCCATCTCCGAAGAGTCCCAGTCCTTAGCCTTACTGTCTTTGTTCGTAGGCGACTCATAACGAGTCCTTGCCATGGATGTTGTCTTGATGGCATCCATGGTCTTTGTACTACAAGAGCCACTGAACTTCAGTTTGGTGTGCACGGTTCCTCCAAAGTACTCATGGTCAGAGCCTCCAGAGAAAGCCTCATGTGATGCATCTTCAAAGGCCACGATTGCACTGATGTCTTTGCTAATGATTTCTGTACTCAGGCTGGGCAAATTTTCACCCAAAATTTCCTCTGCATCACTCAGTTCTGAATTCTCTCCAGAGTCTGTCTGGGTATGTAAAGCAGGCATCTGAACAAAGGAAACGGAAGGTTTTTCCCTTGCTGTGTCCAAATCAGCACATGCCGCCGATTCTCCTGTCACGGGCTCCCTCTGCGTGTCTGGCGTTTCCCCAGCAGAGCTCTGTTCACATGTCTGTCCCGTTGGTTCCTCCTCTCCTGAAATAGAGGCTGTGCTTGGTGTGGGGCTACGGCTTCCCAGATCAAATTCCTCACATGGTGAGGGTCCTTTGCTGCCGCACTCTAGCAAGCTTGTTATTTTAGCTGCAGGGAGCTCAAGCTCTAGGAATGTGTCTTTTTTCGTCTCTTTTGTGTAACAAGAAACCGAGGAATGATCCGCTGCCAAAGGCGATGCTTGGCTCTCAGGGATGGAGCATGTCTCTGCAACATTCGTTTGATCGGTGGGGTTGGGATTTATATTCTGGTGAAGTAGCTGATCAGGTTCACTTGGCTCTAATACAGAGCTGTGCAGATCCGCCTCTCCGCTAGGTGAAAGGCCGGGCTGCTGAGAAAGGACACAAGTCATCACTTTGGCTGGAGTGGGTTGGCCTATTGCAGAGTCTTGCTCCTCTCTCTCTAGCAAGTCCACCATTTTAACTACAGGGATTTCTTGTTCTAGCAACGTTGGGGGTTTGGCCTGTTCCATGTCATTCGAACCTGAGGGGTCACCCGCAGCAGAAGAGGCTGTCTGACTCTCAGGGATGGAGTGACGTATCTCTGGGATGTCTCCTTGATCCATGCGATCAGAATTCAGGCCTTTGTGGAGTACTGGATCCTGCTCGCTTTGGTCTAAGAAACCGCAGTGCAGAGCCACTGCTTTGCTGGTAGGAGTACAGCACGGCTGCGATGGACTGAGACTCGCGTGTTCTGGCTCAGGAGGAGAAGGCCTGTCCGATGAGAAGCTCTCCACCCCGCACCAACCAGGGCTGCGTGTAGGCCAATGGTTTATGAAGTTCATTTGTTTTACACCCGCATGCATTTTAGTAATAGATTTGTCGCTTTTCATTAAAAAGGTTGAAGTTGATTCCTGCAGTTTGCAAAGGGAAGTCTTGGACTCTCCAAGCTCAGTCCTTGGAGTCATCTCATCCAGCTCATCACGGCAAAGAGACGTTTCAGGAAGAGGACACACACCGCTGTTCTCAGGTTTGTTCCAGGTCTCCTCAGCTGTCGAGTCAACTTCCAAGGCTGTATTTTCCCAGGCTAAGTCCTGGCTTTGTCCTGCTCCTGCAGATTTGTTTAGCGACTCTGCCATTTCATTAGGAGAGCTCCTTTGCTCTCCCTGAGTTAGCATGTTGCTTTGCACTTGGCTGGATTCCTCAATGCTCAATGAAGTGTGCTCAGACGAATCACTGCCTCCATCTTCCTGGGAGATGCTGGTGTCCTCCACTGAATCACTTGGGGCTGATGTTTCAATTTCTTTAGCTGGTAGGCCAGTCACCTCCTGGATCTGTGAATGCGTCTCTGGAAATGGTGTCATTTCAGCAGCAAGTTCTTGATGGACAGGACTCTCATCAGACGATAATGTCAGAGTTAATCCATTCTCACATGGGGACTCCCAGTCAACTGTGCTAGCTGCATCACTCTCTTCCGGTATCCACATTTCCTTAGGAAGGACTAAGTTAATAGACCCTGGGTCTTTACCTTGATTCTCCAAATTGTCATTCCTTTTTCTAACTGGTAATACAGGGACCTCTTGGTTCCCCAAAAGTGCCTCAGGAGACTGTGTTATAGTGTCAGAAGGTACTTGGTGGAGAGGGCTGGCATCAGATGACAACGTTAACGTTAATTCACTATCACATGGGGACTCCAACTCAGCAGTACTGACAGCATTACTCGCTTCTGAAGCTTCTTTAGGAAGTGTTAAATTGATTGCATCCGTGTCCTGATCATCGTACTCCAAACGGGTGCTGTTCATTTCTTCAGCTGGTAAGGCAATGGCTTCTTGGTTGCCTGGATGGGCTTCTGGAGACTGTGCTGTTTCACTGAAGGGGCCCAGATGGATAGGACTCGTGTCAGATGACAATGTCAGATTTAAGCCACTGTCACAGGGGGACTCCAAGTCAGCTGTCCTTGGTGTGTCACTCTCTTCAGGGATGTCGATTTCCTTAGAAAGGACTAAGTTAACGGGAACCTGGTCAATATCTTCGTGCTCCATATCGGCATCGTTACTCTCTGAAAGGGCTAACACAATTGGCTCCAGGTATATATTTTGGTACTCAAAATCTTCCTCTTCTTCTTCTTCCTCCTGGTTTTCTAATGGATCTTGCAAGTTGCTCACTTCTCTGTCAGGGCTGTCAGGCTCTGGGCACTCAGGGCTCACTTGTAACTTTAATTCTTCGCAGACAGGGAGAGATTCATCGGCAGCCACATGCCCTTGGGCTTTATCTTCGGCAGAGAGAGCGAGGCCCTCCACTGCTGTACTTCCCTCAGGAAGGACAGACTCCTTGCCCTTAGCCAGAGGCTGCATATTGTCCATCTTCTCTGGAAATTCATTCTTTGCCAAAGAAGTGTCATGTTGTGAAACTTTACTTGAATTAAGGGCTTGATTTGCTTCCTCTGAGCTGTCAGTGCCAAGGGATTTTGGTCTTGGGCTGACATTGCTGTGTTCCTCAGAGGTGCTGTTGTTACAGCTACCGGTAGAGACCAGGGGGTCAGGCAATTCCTTTCTTTCACTTTCCTCTTCATCCACCTGAAATAAAAGAAGTTGAGGTTTAACCTTTGCAAAAGAAATGCAGGAACAGAAAGCTCTCTCCATGGCAGAATAGCTACGCTGTTTAACATGCTTCATGCTTTCATGAGCAAATCGGGAAAAGAATAGTAAAATTAAATAAAATCTGTATCTACAATAGTTTAGGGATAACTTCTGTCCTCACATAGGCCAATCCCTTATCTTTCAAATTCCTACTTGGGCACATCTACCTGAGATGCTTTACTCGAGATTAGAGCAGTAAGTGTCACTGTCTACACATGCAAATGCTTACTGTGCAGTAATATGCTCTAATCTTGAGTAAATTTGCTACCTGTAAATACAAGTAGCAATTTTACTCAGGAGTAATTACTGCATGACATGGCACATGTAGACAGCCAACCAGGAGCAAATTTGCTCCCAGTCAGCCAGGAAGCAGGAGGCGGGAGATTGCTCCCTACCCCTGGGAAGGACTCCACCACCAGCGCCCAGGGAGGAACAATGTCCCCCTTCTCTGTCAGCAAGAAGCTCCCAGCTCCTCATCCATGATCAGAGCAAGGGCTGGCAGCGCGTGGGGACAGGGAGCAATCTCCCAGCCCCTGCCAGGAGACAGCTGTCTCCTGGCCCCATACTCCCTGCTGGCTGCTGGATTAGCACCCAGGGGGAGCCCAGAGCTGCCCCTGACTGGTGCAGGGGGCCAATGCAGGGCTGGTGGGGGTAGAAGTAGACTGCTGCCATGAGCAGCAAATCTGCTTCCACTTCCCCACATGTGTAGATGCCTGCCCGGTGTGGGTTTACTCTAGACTAAATTATTGTAAAGTAAACTCACCCTGGAGCATTTGCATGTGTAGACACACCCCTTGAGACCTATTTCTACTGTGCTGTCCACAGGATGTAGTCAGCTAACAGCAGCTGGCCAGATGCTGAGTAGGGATTTGATTTTAAAATGGATGAGTTACGACTCTCACAATCAGCACCAAGATGAATCCATAAATTGAAAACAGGACAGAAACATTAGTGAAGCAAGGTTCTCAGTGTTTCCTCTATGGAATCAACCATCATTACTCATGTCTAAAGAATGAAGAAAGGAGAGAAAATGCTCCTGTCCTCTTTCCAGGCATGTGTGACACCAGTCGTTTCCCTGAAGAGAAATTCTGACGCTTGAATTTTGGACTTCAGCATTTGTATAGTGTTATTCAATTCAGAATCACTTCTGCTTCCTGCTACCAGAAAGTGCTCAAACCCTCCATGAGTCCTAATGCTACTTTCTACCTTAGTGCCTTCCTCTCCTTTAAAAGGTACTGTGCTGTGGTAACCAGCCCCTGACAGAAGGATGGATATGGCTTCTTCCAGAGCCCAGACACTGCTCAATGAACCCAGGAGAGAGGGGTAAAGGTCACTCCAGTGGGACCCGTGTGCTGAAAGTACCTGACTTTGACTTAGATGATATGAGCACTGCAGGCACTAAAGTCTAGCCACAGCAATACATTGTTCATCCAGCTTCTCCGGTGGCCTTTGCCCTGAGCTCCAGGCTTTTGTATCTGGACTACTTACTTGGATGCTGGCTTGGATATCTCTGCACTACAGTGAAGTCCCACCAATGACTGCAGAATGGACATCCCCTGGATTGGAGGCAGTTATTTAAGTTGCGCTGTCCTGGCTTATATGCATGAACAGAAATCCACAATCTTACCTTAGAGAAGGCACCAACACTATTCACACATTCACCAGCAGTGACGTCTTGGGGCCCATCTCTCAAAAGCAGCCTGTTGGGATCAGGACACTTGTCGAGGGAACAGGTCTCGACACAACTCGTGGTTGATGGTTCGTCGCCAGACAGCCATTGTCCAGAGGGGGAGGATGTTGTGTCAGGGACAGTGCCAGAAGTCTGTTCAGCCTCCCCTTGAGAATCTGCAGGGCACTTCTCCAAGCCAAGTGATCCCTCAGGATCGTTGTTTAGTTCCAGAGGATCCTGGCTACAGCTAGAAGTCCGTTTAGCCTCAGATGAAGAGTCCGCAGGGCACTTTTCCAAGCCCAAAGAATCCTCGCCATCCTCACTTAGTTCAAAAGGGTCCAGGGTACTGTTTAAGGATACATATTTTTCAGGGTTGCTGTGCTCTACCACCTTCCTTGTACTGTTTAGGAGTTTACTCGGCTTGCTGTAGAAGAGAGCGATCCACATATGAAGTATCAGCTTCTTGTCTTCCACGTCATCAGGTAAATCAGGGTTCCAGGGCCTGGATGGAAAACAAACACTCCTGTGAACCTCTGCCTCATTTCTGTGAGTGGTTTTGCAAAATCCAATCCCAGCAGCTCAAAGGATTCAGAAGTCTCTAGTACGATGCATTTATTCTAGGACAGGGGTGCTCAACCTCTGGCCCATGGGCCATGTGGTCTGTGGAAGAGCCCCTACATCTGGCTGCAGGGCTCCCCATGGGGCGGGAAATTTAGCAGTGGGAATGGTGGCCACTAATATGGTCACTTCCCTCCCTCCCCTGCCAATTTCCCAAACCCCAAGCTCTGCACTGCCAGTTGCAGATGGGCCACATCCCCTGACCACCCTCCAGGACCAAGCCAAGCCCCCTTTCCCTGTGCAGCTGGGTCATGCCCCTGCAGGGCCAGGATGGGGTTGGGCCAAACCCTCTTTCCCCCGCAGGGCCAGGCCATGCCCCCTTCCCCTCCTGCAGGGCTGGGTAAGAGTGGCCCATGTCCTCTTCCCTTTTCCCTGTGGAGCTGGGCCATATGACCCCGGCACCCATTCCTGCCTGGCGCAGGGGGTCGGACCTGATGATCTGTTTAGGTCCCTTCCGACCCTAAGCACTATGATACTGCCTTCCCCTCAGGGGCCTGGTTGCACCTGGGCTGCCCCCCATGTCCCTCCATGTGGCTGGATGGTGCCTACTGCACCAGCCCTGGAGCACAAGTGGGATCCAGCCTGAGGACAGATGGGGCATAACCCATTTGACCTGATGGGGGAAAAAGGTTGAGCACCATGGTTCTATGGCATCACAAATGAGGCTGATATATGGGGGGTTTCCTTCCAATTTCTCTGAAAGAGGTAGACAGAAATCAGCATGTGGTATCTCTGCTCTCAGTTGACTGGATGTGAATGCCAGGTACAGATGAAAAAGCAGAGATCCTAGGTTCCTTTAACTTGATATAAAACAAGCAGTCAGCAATCAGAAAAGGCCAGAGCTGGATGACAAAGTTCTGCTGCTCCAAATACCATATTCTCTCACATACAACACATCCTGGAATAGAAGATGCACCTTGTTTTGGAAAGATGGAATAAAGGAAAGAAAAGTTCTTAGCCCTGTCGGGGGTAACTGAGCAGCAGCAGCCAGGGAGCTGAGCCTGCTCATGGTTCTGCTTCCTCTGGATGGCTGCAGATTTTACTTCTGCTTTTACTTGGTATTACCGTATTTATTTTTATTTTACTGTATTTCTCACATATAACGTGCACCAAAATTTCCATCAGCTGGTTTTTGGGGAAAAGGTAGGTGTTGTATGCCAGCATATGTGGTATGTATGTAAAGACCATGCCCTCTCACAACCAATATAGCTCTGCTGACAAAACCCTTGGGTGTGGACACCATACTGCTGACAAGAGGGATTTCACTGGCCTGTATCAGGGCTGTCCAACTGGTGGCCAGAAGCCCCCAAGGTCCTGTCCAGCCACTGCTCCTCCTGCTGCTGCCAGGGTCTCCAGACTCCCTCTCCCTCCTCCAGCTTTTACTTCCTTCCCCGCCACTGGCTGTGGGCTGAGCAGCCTGCAGAGGCCTACAGACTCCACAGCCCATGCAAGGAGAGGATTGTGCTACCCACACCTGTTCATGTGATTGGCGTGGGGAGGGACAGGGGCTGCACAGCCTGTCCAAAGAGGCTGTGCGGTGTGCAGCTCCAAGCTGCTCATAAGTGAGGCCAGGGCTGTCCAACTTACGTCAGTCAGGGGAAGTGTAGTAAACCCAGGAAAAACCATTGCTTCTACTGCCAACATACCACATCTCCACTGCTGACTCTACTACAGGGGCAGAAGTGCCCTGGTATAGATGAGCCCACATAGACCCAGTTTCCCAAAACACTTCAAGAGCACAGCAGAGACATGGCATTAACTGCAGCGCAACATTTCTGGCCTCAGCACCTACCCGTGTAGAGCCCGAATGACGGTTTTCTCTAAGGAGTCTTTGGTGTACTGGCTATCTAGACTGAAGAGGTACTCGGCTTCCCACTGGCATGTCACTTTGACAGACCCGTCGCAGCTGTTCACTGTGTGCGATTTGAAGAAGTCCTCTTTCAACCTGGGCTTTACCACCAAGTCCTTGAATTGCTTTGGCATGTGAGTGTTGTTCTGCTGATGCCGGAAGGGCAGCACCTTCCCAATGAGTGGGCCGGTCTTGGCGTTTTTGGCTCCATTCTTGGAGAGGGAAGAACCTTGCGCTCCTTTTGAGTGACCCTGTTTTTTAGGGTGCTCGGACATCAAGGAGGCGTAAGAATGCTCTGAAGAGATAGTAGAGTACTTGCTCCCCTCTAACATCTCTATGCCCTCCTTAGAGGGCAACGTCCGAGCTTTTGTAGAGTTAGGGCTGGTGCTGTTCTTCTTGTTGGAAATCACAGGGATTTTCTCTTTTGGGCTAGAAGCAAAGCCCTCTTTTGATTCAGATTTTTCAGGAGATGAAAGTTTATGGTTATGTGTTTTGCTAGATGAAGATCCTCCCTTCGATTGCTTATCCACCCGGTGATATTCGTGGTCAGAAGCCACTCGTGAGGGCTTCTTCTTATGAAGACGGCGCTGCTCCTTTGCAGTGCCTGGAGGTAAGGCGGCACTATTGTCTTTAGGAATAATTGGGGGAATGCAAGAGCCCAGAGCGAGGTCAGCCAGCAAATTCAAGGCATGAGATTCATAGTTACTTCCTTTCAGAGACAGGTCGATGTCTTGAGTGCCAACACTTTCTGTGTAAGCCTCATTTGTATCACCAGCTGTCCCTTGACTTTTCAAAGGGGCTTCATTTGGTGAGAGGGAGAACGACTCCTTTTTTGCTGCATGAGAAAAATACAAGGTTACATATTCTATCAGAAGAAACGCGTAAAGTACAGCTCTACTCCTACAGGTGACTTCAGGTGACAAGTAAAAAGACAGTTCTCCAACAACAAGCTGGCCAACCTGCAGTAAAGTTCAAGAGACACCAGAGGTCAATGTCACCATTATTAGTGTTACAGTCATACTTTAGGATAGGACTTAAGGTTATATTGTGGCAAGGGCTGTCCATAAAGCAAGGGGTTGCAAATCTAAAAGAACCTGAATTTGCCTACTTTGCACATACACTGTATAAACAAGTGTACATGTAACCATCCAGCTGGCAGGCAACAACACTACATATGTCCCAAATAAGTTGTTTTAACATGACATTTTGCACACGCAGCCTTCATCTTGCAGCAACGTGGTGTTTTGCTTTTGATTCTCTCTGCAGTTGCAAATAAAAGACCCCCTTGATGCATAATTAGTTCTTTTGAGAGCAGAGTTTGTGCACGTTCCCTTCAAAGACCATACTCTTTATGCAGACTGAGACACGGGTCTGGCATCTCCTAGAATCTGACCCCGCAGCATAGCAAATACATGACAGAAAGCTCTGTTTATTTTTTATGGACCATAGCAAGAGAGACCAATAAGTATTTGCAATCCGAGTCCAGGAAGTAGGAACACGCTTCAAAGTCTCCTCTCTACCTAACAAAGGGGCCAGACAGCAAGAAAGGCTGGAGGCAGCTGAAGAGCAGGATGTTGTAGCACGAGTGTGAAAAACACACACCTCATTTAAGAGTATAATGAACCTCCTGTTCCACCATTGATTTTGGCATGGTCACACCAGTTCTCAGTTTTAGACGCAGACTCTCCACGAGCCAACTTTTGCACATGTTATATCAAAAAGCTTTCCACATTCCTTTGGAAACTCACTTTGCATGGGTGTGACAATCCCAGTTCTTTTAAAACCACTGGATTTATGCAACAGGCAACGCCCCCCCTGCAAAATTGGTGAGATTCCCATGGCAAATCGAGGCTATGAGACGCAAGCCAATTTGCTTTAAACCGGTTTAACAGCTCGAAGTGTTCTGAGCTGTTAAAGCAGTGCTCTGAGCCATCCATGAGCTGCACATTTTCCTAGGAGACTGGCTGAGACTAGGGTGGGGCTCAAAGCAGTTGAAACGGCGAAGCGAATAAATCAAAGCCAGATCAAGCATGAACAATATGCCTCACATTTTAGATGAAAGAACTTTCTTACCCGGTTCCAATTGCTTTCTGGCTCTGGGCTTACAGCTGCCTGGAGCTATACTTTTTATCGTCTTACTTTTCACTTGCTTTGAGACTTTCTCAGAGTCTGGAACTTTTATTGCATCCATTTCCTTCAGCTTCTTTGGTCTCTGGGTTGTCAAAGCAGCATCGTCAGGAGGGAAGGTGCCTTTGGGTGTGGGTTCAGACTGCGTTCGATGCACAAATTCTGCAGACAGCACTTCAGCCCCTGGGATGAAGAAAAGTCCTTTTCATTAAACCTCTCTTTAAAACAGAATACTGACTTTACTAGATTTAGGAATGGAAAAGAAAGTGCTCACAAGCAAGCAGTGACAAAAGAGCTGTCCTCAACTGCAAAACTGGCTGGGGGTCTAGCACACATTATGGTTGAAAGGGACCAGCGAGGGCTTATTAAAAATTAAAGTCTGGCTTGTGAGCTTCTAAGTGTGTGATTTGTCAACACTTCTGCTCTCTCTGAAAATTCAAGGAGTCTCGAGAGTCCTCCTGCCTGAGACCCAGGGGTATCTCTTTAGCATCCCCTGTGGCTTCCATGCACTTGGCTCACACTGCTCAGCATTTTTACTATAAGCAGAAGCTTTGGCATAATTTTCAAAGGCAGTGAAGTGCAGCGCTGGCTGGAACTGGGAGTCTCAAATGTAAGCGCTACAGCCAGGCTCACGGACTCCAAGGCACGATGAATAGAAACCACTGTGAAAGTCACCAGTTCAATCTGACCTGTATTAAAGACATGCTCCCACTGCAGCGACTAACTGATACGGACACTACTACTGTACAATGCCTGGGGCAGCTGTTGGAGATCAAACACTATTTTTTATAATCAAGGCATTCAGACTAAGTTCACTGCAATGTTTTCTTCACCTACTGTCATGGGGGTTGTACCAAGAATGCCATTCCCCTGTAACGAAGCCTAAACTAAAACCAGGAAGGGAAACCGTATTTTCTCACATATAATATGCAACTTTCCCCCACAAATCATAAAGGAGTAGGGCTGGAAGGGACCTCTGGAGGTCATCTACGGCAACCCCCTCCCTGAGGTGGGATCACTCCTAATCCATACCATCCTGTACGAGACACAGAGCGGGTCTTGCAGCTGCCAAGGCAGTGGGGTCCTGTTTTAACTCTCTCACAGCTACAGTTGTTGGCCGAGCAGTACAGCCTGTGTCTGAGGCAGCAAGTAAGCTGCTGGTATCGTCTTGATGAGGCTTGTGACGTGGAAACAACACTGTATTTACAGGGACTTGTATAAAGGGCTACTTACAGTAAAGAACCAGCAGTCTTGCTACTGCCCTTGCAAGGATGTGAGGTCCTACCTTCTGTGACATACAGTAAGTCCTCATGGAAATATAGAGCATCCAAAAAGCATGGCATACCTGAAGACTGTCTGGGTGAGGCAGCAGGCACCAGGCATCTCCTGCTGCCACACTTCCTGACCACACCATGCTAGCGGTTCCCAAACTTTGACAGACTGAGCACCGCCAATTTAAAATGATACAACCTTAAGTACCACCAGCACATTTTTCATACACATAGGTCACAGGCTACGTATTAGAACAACATCAAAACCCTTAGTAACCATCAAACATTGTTTTATCAGTTACAGTAGCCATCTCAAACAATTGTCAATTGGAAAAAAGACAGCGTAAGCCAGGGGCAGGCAACATTTTTGGCCGGAGTACTGAAAAAACTGCAATGTGCACCCTGTAAGGTGCAGGACAGCTGGCATGTCAGAAAACCAAAACTGGGCTGGGGGGTACATGGCAGGATATATAATTATTAACTATATTAATATGCAGTAAGCGTTTCATAGTAGTTTGGGGTCAGAAGGAACCTGAACAGATCATCTAGTCTGACTCCCTGCCACTGGACGGAGCACACGCTGGGATCACACAACCCCAGACAGGTGTTTGTCCAACATCTTTTTGAATTTACCCAAGGTAGGGAAGTGATCCTCACTCCTAGGAAGTTGGTTCCAGATCCTAGCCACCCTAACAGTGAAATAGTGCCTCCTAATCTCTAACTCGAACCTATTCTCCAGCAGCTTCTGGCCATTGTTCCTCATCACCCCGGGTGCTGCTGGGGGCAATAGGGCCCTTTCTATTTACTACTGATCTCCCCTAATGTGTTTGTAGGCAGCCACCAAATCCCCCCTCAGCCTCTGCTTGCTGAGGCTGAACAGGTTCAGGTCCCTCAGCCTCTCCTCATAAGGCCTGTCCTGTTGCCCTCCAACCAAGCGGGTGGCCCTCCTCTGAGCCCTCTCAAGGCAGGCCATATCCTTCTTAAAATGCGGTGCCCAGAACTGGACGCAGTACTCCAATTGTGGCCTGACCAGGGTCACGCAGAGGGGGAGGATCACCTCCCTGGACTGGCTTGAGCTGCATCTTTGGATGCACAAGGTACAGTTGGCTTTGCTGGCTGCAGTCTGGCATTGGTGGCTCATGTTCATCTTGGAGTCAATAATGACTCCAAGATCCCTTTCCGCCTCTGTGCTCACAAGGGGGGAGCTCCCCAGCTTGTATGTATGCTGTGGATTCCTTTTCCCCAGGTGCAGCACCCTGCATTTTCTGTAGTCTGTCTAAATCGAACTGCAAGTAAGGCAGTGGCCCTAGATTTTAGGAGGGCAAACTTCAGCAAGCTAAGGAGGATAGTTGGAGAAGCGCTGAGGTCCCGGGGGGGAGGGGAGCCAGGTGTCCAAGGAGAGTGGTCACTCCTTAAGGAGACGATCCTCCAAGCCCAAAGGAAGGTAATCCCAACGAGGATCA
>NW_017728931.1:142104280-142118991 GCF_001723895.1 Crocodylus porosus | reverse complement strand
GAGCACTGCCAGGAGTGACCAGGAATAGCGGTCACAAGCTGGCAGAGGGTAGGTTTAGGCTAGATATCAGGAGGCGCCACTTCACAGTCAGGGCGGCTAGGTCTGGAACCAACTTCCAAGCAAAGTTATGCTGGCTCCTACCCTGGGGGGCTTTAAAAGGAGGCTGGATGAAACCTTGCTGCAGTCATTTGACCCCAGTACTCTTTCCTGCCATGGCAGGGGGTCGGACTAGATGATCTGCTCAGGTCCCTTCCGACCCTAGAAACTATGAAACTAAGCAGCCTCTCTCCCTTCGAGCATGCCTACCTCTCCCCACATCTTGGTGTCATTGGCAAACTTGGACAGCGTGCTTTCCACTCCCTCGTCCAAGTCACTGATGAAGATGTTGAACAGTGTAGGCCCTGGAGAACCCCACTGCCCACATCCCTCCAGGCTGAGTACGACCTGTCCACCACCACTCTCTGGGTGCGCCCCATCAGCCGATTTTTGACCCATCCAACTGTGCAGGCATCAGTGCCACAGTTGCTCAATTTATTAATGAGGATGGGGTGAGAGACAGTGTCAAAGGCCTTCTTAAAGTCCAGAAAGACTACGTCCACAGCAACACCATCATCTAGGGATTTAGTTACCTGGTCATAAAAGACCATCAGGTTGGTCAGGCAGGACCTGCCTTTGATGAACCCATGTTGATTTCCCCTGGGCATGATGTCCCCTGCCAGCCCCCACAGATGTGCTCCTTGATAATTTTTTCAAGGGTTTTCCTCAAGACTGATGCTAGGCTTATGGGCCTATAGTTTCCTGGGTCCTCCTTTCTCCCTTTCATATAAATGGGGACCACATTAGCTAATTTCCAATCTCCAGGCACCTGGCCCATGGACCACGATAGCTTGTACTGCCAGGCCAAGGACACAGCAATGACCCCCACCAGCTCTCACAACACCTGTGGGTGGAGGGCATCAGGGTTCGCAGATTTAAAAATACCCAGCCTTTCCAGAAGATCCCTAACTACATCTGTGCAGACCTGAGGCCTAGTAGTGCTATCCCCAGGATTGCCCCTACCTTTGGTGGGAGAGCTGTCCTGGTCCCCGTCCAAGAAAACAGAGGCAAAGAGCTTGTCAAATATTTCAGCTTTCTCGTCTGTGTAGCCACAAGATTACCATTTGAGTCTAGCAGGGGCCCTGCATTACCTAGTGCCCTCTTCTTACTCCCAATGTATTTGAAGAAGGACTTTTTGTTGTCCTTAATCCTGGTCGCTAGCCTGAGCTCCACCCCTGCCTTGGCCTTCCTAATGGCCCTCCTACACTCACGGGCCAAGGAGTATTCCTCCTTGGTGATAGCCCCTCCCTTCCACCAGGTGTACGCCTCACTTTTGGCTCTCAGGCACTCTCCAATGTTGCTTCCTGCCCTGGCCCCTTGAGGGGAGTTGCGAGTAGGCAAGGCTGGGGCCCAAGCAGATTGGGGCAGCTGTGGCTGCTGTTCCCGGGAGCTCCTGTGACCAGGTCCCTGTGGGGGGCCAGCTCTGCCCTGCTCACAGGGAGGCTGAGCTTGGACCCAGAAGCGCTCCCAAGCCTGGCATCCTGCCTCAGCTAAGCAGTGTCCCCTCACAGAGCCAGCACAGAAGGATGTGGCCCTTCCCAGGGTGACCTGGGATTTTCCAGGGGCATGGGGGTCTCCCATCACTGTGCACACCCCAGGGTAGGCATGAGGACCACCAGCCCCTTGGATTTATGTGTGAGGTGGAGGCGGCTGCTGCTGCATGCTGACCTCTGCGCCTCAAGAGCCACACGTGACGCCATGTGCATGCTGCTGCTGGACAGCCAATGCATGGAAGGCACATGGTGTCGTGCGCCGCTCCCGAGGCAACGGCAGCCGCCTTGCGCACAAACCCAGGGGGTAGATGCTCCCTGTGCCTACTGCAGGGTGTGCACAGTGGCAGGAGCTCTCCTGAGCCCCTGGATGACACACCTGGGGCTCCCACCATCTCCCTCCCCAGGAGCCCATTCAGCCCTGCCTCTGCCCCCAAGGTCTGGAACAGTCTGCCATCAGAGGTGGTTCAAGCACCTACATTGAACACCTTCAAAGGCAAATTGGGTGCTTATCTTGCTGGGATCCTATGACCCCAGCTGACTTCCTGCCCCTTGGGCAGGGGGCTGGACTCGATGATCTCCCGAGGTCCCTTCCAGCCCTAATGTCTATAAAATCTATGAAATCATGGGGGCCTTAATCTGCAACACTCCCACACATCCCTTCCTCCCAACACACCTACCTGCTGGGCACTGCTCCACACGTGGCTGGACTGTGTTCCCAGCTGCCTGCAGCAGGCTGCAGCTGGGTGTCTGTGTGCGTGTGCCATTCCCCCCGGCCTTCCACATACCACTCTCCAGTTTGTCTGCGTACGACTGGTGGGTTTGGGACCTGCTGCTCTATGTTCTCAGGAGAACTTACTCCACGTCACACAATCAGCTACAACTCTAGAAAAAACTTCTTTTCTTTCCAAAAATCAAATGTGCATGCTTTATTTGGGGCAGGGAGTGGTATGTGAGAAGATATGGTATTATTCATTCAACTAGTAACAACCGTAGGTTCGGAAACTGAGTTTCCTGCCTGGGATATTATTATTACTTAAACTTTTACCTGCCTACGACTACTGTGATAGAGTTTTAAGCTCTGTATGTGTATTGCACTTACCTGTGAAGATCTCCTTGGGATTTGTGATGCTTACCTCTTTTCCTTCTGTGTGGAAACTGCAAATTGGCCAACTTGAGTGTAGGCTCATTCGAATACGTCGTGAGCCCTTGTTTCTTGGGAAATGGGAAAGTCATGTTCACCTTGATCTTTTTGGTTCCTTGTCTGTTTCGGTTAGTGTCCACCACCGAAAGCATCTTTAAAGGGGCCCACTTCTTCCTGGTATTCGTTACCATGGCCCTGCTGGATTTTCTCTTATTCTGCTGCAACTTCACATTACTTGCTGGGTTGGTGTTGGCTGTGGTGTCTTCACTCCCTGGGTTCAGTCCTGCCGTGGGCTTAGGTTTTTCAGTTTCAACCCTTATCTCGGCAGCTATGTCTGGAAGAACAGAGTCAGGAGGCAAAACTAAAGACACATCAGCATTGCAAGTCCCAGTCGAGTCACAGCATAAGGGCGGAGGGTTGCCAGCCAAACAGTCAGAAGCTGCAGACATTTCCAAAGTGTAGCTGCCAGGATCACGGAGGTACATCTGCAGCTGAGAAACTACCTGTTTTTGCCACTGGTCAGAAGAATTGAGACATTCAGGCATGTCTGGTGATATGTGAAAACAAGGGGGAAGTTTGTTTTTTTTGCTGGAAGTTGCTGGTGTGTTTTTATCAAGTTTGGCAAACTCCTGGAAGTAATGCTTAATCAGAAGACTGGAGTGGCTGCCTGCACTCAACGGGCACTTTGTGGCTTCAAGATAGGCGTAGCGAAGGCCCGGTAGAATGCAGGAGACTTTTAGAGATAGATTGCTGCTTTTGTTTTCAAGTTTCAAGTCCTGTTTCTGTCCTGGAGAGAAAAAATATTTCGAACATCAATTAAAAAAAAAAAAAAGAACCATTCTCTTTGCTTGGATGGATGCTTGTAACTTAGTGCATCTACATGTGCATTTTATTGAGGAGCTGACTAATTAGCTATGCAGTAAAGCATCGTCATCTACACGTGTCAGTATTTGGGTGTAGTAACGCAACTAACTCTACTGAAAGTTTGGGGCTGTACTATCTTACGGTGAAGTACTTAACTCTGCTGAAATACATATGTAGATGGTGACAGGGGCTGGCTGGGGCACAAGAGTGCTGAAGTACAGGGGCTGCCTGCCACCTAGCTCTTGTACTTTAGCACCCTTGTGCCCCAGCCAGCCCCGACCCTGCCACCTGGAGCCTGGGGCTGACCACCCCCCACCCCCCAGACCCCCTGCCAGCCCAGGGCTGCTCCGCCTCAGCTCAAGCTGCTACAGTCCGGGGTGCACATATAGATGCTGTGCACAAGAGCAGCAGACTCCCGCATGAACTACGCCGGACTTTACAGCACCTTAATGGCACATGTAGATGCACCCACTGTTGCTAGCATTACAGAGATTTATGGAGGTCCAAAGCTGAGGAGGCTCCTTAGAATCAAGTAGGAAATAATGCTCTTCCATTAGCTTCTCCATCAAGGAAGAAATCCAGAAGATTTAGAGTAAAGCATGGAATATTACATATCAAATGCAGTCTGATCCAACTGTCTGAGTGATCCCATGGAATACTGAAAATTTGGGTAATCAAAATTTTGAGTATCTGAATTTTTGTTTCCATGCAAAGGTAAGGTTTAAGGGATGACTTAAAGACGTCCCAAAATAAAGCTGAATGATATGGTTTGTCTGCCTGTTTAGCTGCTGCCCTCAGGATCTGTACTATTTTACTATTCTACTGTAGGCAAAAGAAAAAGTCATTGACATTACTGGAAGGTGATGTTTCTAAGCTAAGACATGCAGTGTCCTTTGCAGAAGGCAAGGAGGGGAGCATGGTATAGGAAGTTGTTAGAGTGCAATGGGATGGTAATAGGAAGCGCCATTATCATAACAATATACTCAGCTGGATGTACTGGGGAATTTGCTCATCTTATTGATGACAAGGTGGGAGGCTACAATAGGGCTATGATTAGGATTTCATCACCCACTGTCTTCAGCCCCAGGGCAACAGAAGTCTCACTGTGGGTGGGGCTCTTTCTTCATCAGTACTTCTGCAAGAACTGGGGTGCCCGTCTCAACCCCTCCTCTCCAATGGATAACTTAAGTCAGACGTGGCTCACAGGTTTTTTCCCCCAGACGCTCAATCTGTGCAATGCATTTCCCTATTGATCCAGCTACAGCCTCTCAACAGCAGCTTGAACCTCTGCAAACGCAAGACTCAATTAATAGATTTCCCTCCCAGCAGGGTGGCTGGTGGCACTCCTTTGCTGCTGCCTTAGGCTGAAGAATGCAGTGGCAAACTTGCTAAAGCCCCGGTGCTTGTGTTAGGCTTGGTCTACACTTCTCACTTTGGCTGCAGCTATAACACCACTGCTGCATGAAGAGCTTCAAAGGCAAGCACATTTGCTCTCAGAGGCCTCAAGTGAGGACACAGCAATTGAGCAAACTCAGCTTCCATCTCTCCCCTCCTCTTCCCTTTTTCATCCTTTGCTCATGCAATTCCCAGCTTGCCTTACTGATCTGACCTGGCCTCTTCTCACAGCCAGGAAAGAACCTAACATGCAATGCTTTTAACCCCGGAGAGGGGAAAGTGCAGTCCTAAGCTGCAAGTCAGATTGAACTGTGCTAACACAGGTCTGCAGATGATTACAATTAACCAGCAACTTACAAGTGAGTCCCATTGAAAGAGACCAACACAATGAAATCTGGATGGTGGATGAAATGTTAAAATCTCAGTGTAACATCACTGAAGAAGATGGGCTCCCAAGGGAGGCGGTGCTCTCCCCTACCTTGGGGGTCTTAAGAGAAGCCTGGATAGATATCTGGCTGGGGTATTATGATCCCAGCACTCATTCCTGCCGAGGGTGGGGGGGGGTGGGGTGTCAGACTTCACGATCTGTTCAGGTCCCTTCTGACCCTAGAAACTATGAAACTATAAGATACAGGCCACCGTTGAAATAATTCCAGAATAGAGATATAATCTAATCTAATATCCGGGATGGCTTGAGCAGGCGGTTGGACTATTTGAGGTCCTGAGGGCCTTTCCAGCTACTTTGTTACAATTCTGTGATCTGATAATAAATACTGTCATTTCCAAAGAGCATCCTTTCTTCCCTTTACTACTGCTGCCACTATCTTCCTTCCTATTGCTCAGGGTTCAAATCACGGACTAACAGCCAACTCCTCCTCATGCTCCTGCAGAATTATTACAACCAGGCCCAGCTGCTGCTTTCCCCACCACACCGCCAAGCTGTGCCCTTTCTACCAGCAGCTAAAATATTCCCTCAGACTCTCACCATTTCCTATTAGTACTACAGCAAAAAAGCATGCCTCCTGCTTTGGGGATGCCCCTGCTGTCCACAGAGCAAAACAGTGCCACTGAAAGGGTGATCCCCATTCATTTGTGCATCTCTTACCTTGCTGTATCCCCCTCAACTCACTCGCTCCCTTCCTCCCTTCTGCCTGCAAGGCACACTCCCAAGAAAAGCCACACTCCCTTTCACATCCTGCCATTAATCTGCTCCAGCCTAAGTCTGGACTCAGTCTCCTGTTGTATTTTCTCCTTTTTGTTCTGCCAGCTGTCTGAGTCACAAAGCCATTTGGTTTCCTTCTCTCCCTTCTGTAGCTCGGCGTTTCCCTCCTCACACCAGTTTCCCAAGCTGCAGTCATCTCTTCCTTTGATAAGCCCATTTCTTCCATGACTCCCAGAACAGAGACTTTCTAGTTAAGTGTAAAAGTAAAATACAAGTGAAATGACCCCTACACTCCCTAGATTTCCCCATGTGTCCTGTCTGCTTTCTAGCTCAGCGGTTCTCAAACAGGGTGCCACAATGTTAGCACTCTTAGGTTCACAAACATGAACTGTGAGATAAATCAGAGATTTCAAATAGAAATCCATGGCTGGGGTCTTTCTGAGTTCTCTGCAACAAAAAAACTGCTCTACTATTTTTCTGTAGGCAAGAAAGAGTAGAAAAGGAAGAGCTGGCATTTTCCAAGGGGTGCCTCGGGTCTATCTACAGGTATCTTGAGTCTATAAAGGCTGACAACCACAGTTCTAGTTTATAAAATATTCAAGGTAGGGATGTTTTCTATGCACTGCGCAGTGCCGTGCACATTGCTGCCATAGGACCAACACAGCAACAAGAACTGAAGGCAGACCCTGCATCGTGTTTTATTGGCTTGAGCTTAGCATGACTCACCTAAACCAAAGCCAAAAATGATATGGGATATCTGACACGACAAGCCAAACAGAGCCGACACCAGCACATAGCACTGGTCCTTAGTTTTATCAGACGCACTCAAGTGGAAATCTGTTTTAGACGTGCCTTAAGAATGGCAGCATTTTTAGGGCTGACATGTTTTCCACATCCTTTCAGCACAGGCTTGGGGGTCAACGTCAACCCCACCTCTGACCCTCTGCCAGCTGTCCCTGATAGCAAGATGGTTTGGGGCACTTATCACACTAAGTTGGGAAGGATGTGGGTGACGTCCTAAGAGGCTGGGATGACTTAATTAAGGAAGTGAGTTGTGGAGAGCCTCTTACTTCTGTGACGGGCTGTGAAGGGTGAAGTAGATAGCACACAGCCCAGGGAGGATAACACAGGACACGAGGAGATTCTGCTGAAGTTATAACATAGCCCTAGAGCCAACGGAGTTCTTCTCAAGTGAGATGCTCCTATGAGGGGGGTGGAGCTGTAACATTTCTCCCACAAGGATGAGTTGCGAGACCAGGGAAGATTTTCAAGGGAAAGAAAATCTGTAATACATCTTTTAAAGTCCTAAATGTGATTAAATAGGCTGGACACATAGGCTGCATGCCCTAAATATGTAGGATCCTATTTCTTCAGTAGGATACAGAAAGTATTTCTAGATCTGATGGGTAATGAGATGTCAGCAAATCTAAACAGCAATGCTATTCTAAGCCTAAGGCAGCTGGTGTCACTTTAGGCTGAAACTCTGTATTACGGGAGAAAGAGAAGCTCAGTTTTTGAGAGTGAAGCTGCTCAAAAGCAATTCCTGATGTGCTGAACTAATGAGAAGGCTACAGGTGAGGCAGCAAAAATATGGATCCCAAATACATAATGGAACTTGAATGCCATACAACAAGGAATATGAATGCCACCACTGTATATGGGATGGAGTGCACCCTCAACAAGTTTGCAGATGAAACCCCAAGCAGGAGGGACTAGTAGGTATGCTGGAGGGTTGGACTAGGATTCAAAGAGACCAAGACAAATTGAAGGATTCGACCAAAAGAAATCTCATGACATTCAGTAAGAACTTGTGTAAAGTCCTGCACTTAGGACAGAGCAGTCCTGCGTACCCATACAGACTGAGGACTGACTGGCTAAGCAGCAGCTTTGCAGAAAAGAAACAGTGGACAAGAAGCTAAACAGGAGCTAGCAGTGTGCCTTCTTGCCAAGAAGGCTAACAGCATCCTGGGCTGCATTGGTAGAAGCGCTGCCAGCAGATTGAGGGAAGTGATTCTTCCTCTCTATTCAGCATTGGGGAGGCCACATCTGGAGTCATGTCCAGTTTTGGGCCCCCCACTACAGAAAGGATGTGGACAAAATGGAGAGAGTCCAGTGGAGGGCAACAAGAATGGTTGGGGGCTGGGGGACAGAACTTGTGAGAAGAGGCTGAGAGAACTGGGCTTATTTTCTCTGCAGAAGAAAAGACTAAGGGGAGATTTAATAGCAGCCTTCAACTTCCTGAAGGGGGGTTGAAAAGAGAATGGAGCTGGACCATTCTTAGTGGGGGCAAATGACAGGACAAGGAGCAATTGGCTCAAGTTGCAGTGAGGGAAGTTCAGGTTGGATATTAGGAAAATCCTTCTCACTACGAGGGTGGTGAAGCGCTGGAAAAGGTTACCCAGAGTGGTGGTGGAGTCTCTATCCTTGGGGGTTTTTAAGACCTGGCTAGACAAAGCCTTGGCTGGGATGATCTAGTTGGGGATGATCTTGCTTTGAGCAGGTAGTTGGACTAGATGTGACCTCCGGAGGTCCCTGCTAGCCCCCATTTTCTACGATTCTATATATAATATGGTGTAAACGTATTACACAAAATGTTATGTGTATATAACACGGAGGTGAAATTATTTCATGATTTGTGCGCACTCAACTTTGCAACCTTTATTCTATTTAACTAATTATTATTTTTATCATCCTCAGTCTTGGAGAAGAAAAGACTAAAGTGGGATTTGATAACAATCTTCAAATACCTGAAAGGTGGCTATATGGTGGACGGAAATAGACTATTCTTTGTAATCTCAGGGGACAGGACAAGATGCAATGGTCTTAAGTGGCAACAAGACTAATTTAGGTTGAAGTTTGGGAAGAGCTCTCTCACTAAGAGAGTAGCTAAACACTGGAACAGGTTACCTAAAGAGGTTGTGGAATATCCATACATGGATGTTCATAAAAGCAGATTAGACAAATACTTGACTGGGATGGCTTAGTCAAGGATGATCCCACCTTGAGCAGTGGATTGGACTACCTGTAACATCCTGAGGTCCCTTCCAGCCTTACTGTTGTATGATTCTAGCACCTCTCTTTTAGGCATGGAATACAGGTCAATATTATAAACCCAAGCAGCAATGAATTTAAGTAGTACTTTACCCATCAAAGCTCTTGGATTTAACTCTCGCTTCTTAGTGAAAGTGTCCAGCAAAAATCTACAGCTAAGCAATTCCTTTTAATTGCACTGGCATTCATGATTTAGATGGCTAAACCAATGCCCCTTTATGCCTCAAACAGGAATTGGATAAATCAAAATACAATATTTTTAGCAAGTTGAATATTTTCATCTATATAACAGTTGCAAACAAAGCAGCCCTACCTGTTACATATGTTGATCTAGATGAAGTGAAGAGAAACAAGGCAAGGAGACTGATGGGCTCATCAGGATCAAAAGCTGCTAAAAGAAAAAAGAGATGTAGTGGGTTTTTCAATAAAAATAGGGGGGGAGGGGCAGTATCCTAGAATTTAAACAACCAAATTCTCCATTAAAGATTTCTCCCTTGTTACACTCTTACCTTCATCCCTCGTTAATGCCGAGGAGGAGAGTAAGAAAAGAAACCCTTGATCATGCAGGTGTTTGATGATCACCTAGAACAAACAGCCATGATATTACAGTGAGGGGTTTTTTTTGTTTGTTTCTTTCACTTCCTTTCATCCCCCCAAAAATTAATCTAATCTCTTCTTACAATATTTCTTAATAGCATTATTTTATCAAAATGTATTTAGTAGACAAACAAATGACAATCGCATTAGGCCCCTTGTTCTAAAAGTCTTTGAGGATGTTAATGGAAAATCTCAAGTAGGAAAAGGTTCCCTAATAAAAAAATAAAGACAAGAACAAAACTGTTTTACAGCCTGCAAAAAATTATTCTGATTGTTTCACCAAACAAAACCAGAAATGACATTTTAAATACATTTTTTAACTTATGAATATGAAACACAGAAAGGAGAGAACCCCTTTGCAGTAGCTTCCTAATGTTTCAACACTTTTCATTATTTGATTTCTAAGCCAACTAATATTTATAATGATAAATCATAATGGTTTTGAAGTGGTTTAGGAAAAGAACGAAAGCCGTATTTGCTACAACAGAAGAGTGAAAGCTTAGTTTATCCAAGAAAGTGATGTCATTTTTCAGCATTACAAAAGACCCGGAGCAACAACAAGTGGGAAAACCAGACTGCTGTTAAGTATCCAAGTTTTAAAAAGGCACAGTGACCTCGGTGCAGCTGGCTTTCGCACAGTGACAGGGATCCCCTGAGATGCTTTCATTTTCACTTCTAGGCTGCATGAAGTGCATTGCCCCGCACACAGTTGAAAGTGAAACAATGAGGCCGGTAAAATTACTTTCACTTTCCATTATATACCAGGGAATGCAAACCATCAAAATTAACTAACAGAAATTCAAATCAGAAGTAACAGAGCAGAGTGGGGCAAAGCGTGTCGTCTCCCCCTTGAAAAAAAGGAAACGGAAAAGAATTTGCAGTCCAACGTGACTGGTGTTTGAAGCTGCAGGAACACCTGTTCTCTTATCATTTGCATTCAGTTTACAAGCTGGAGGGGACATTGCTGTGGCACCTTCACCTCAGGGGCTCCTCTAAGTTTTCAACCTATGTTCAGGCCCTAAATTTAACCACCAATGCATTCAGTCTCTGACAGCAATAAGAAGGGGCTGCAGATCCTCAACTGGTGAAAGCATGCCTCACTTGAAGCCGATTTATACCAGGCTCCCTTGCTCATGAGTCAAGGAACTCCATTTAGAGAAAGTGACTGGCAGGAAAACCCAAAACGGGGTGGAGGAACCCCAGAAAGACATAAATGCCAGGTCAGTAACCAAAAATGACAGTACTAACTTAGAGAGCAGAATGTCTTACTGTGGCACTCTGGAGATCAGGCTAGGGGGAGAGAGAGCGTGCACCTGGAGCTCTGTCAAAAGCCTCTGCAGAAGACATGGTCCAGGATTACATACCACAGTAGAGGGGAGATTTCCCTTTAGAAGATGGATTGGTCTTTACAGCTTCAGAACTCAGGAAGGACTGGCAGCTTTGTGAGGATATGTGCCAAATATCTGTCTGGACCACAGCTACCGTGGGGGTATAAAGGAGAACTCTAAAGACAAGGCACCTAATCAATGGCCAGTCATTTTTTTAAATCAGTTTCCACCAGCCTAATCTATAAATATCCTCACTGTCCAAGGAAAACTAATGTATGTGCTTTTAAAAACCCAGTTGAATTCTACTTTATAAAACAATCCCAGCTGGGCACAGATCTAGACAGGCTCTACCTTGAATGCTGCTTTCTATTCAGGGGTATAGGTTGTAGCTATGTGGGTCTAAGGACATAGGCAGACAAGGTTCTTTGGGTAAATCTGATCTCTTTCATTAAACCAACTCAAATAGCTGGAAAAAATATTCTTTGCAAGCTTTTGGCTATAAACACCCTTCGTCAGGCTGAGGAAGCATCTGCAGTTGGTGTGTAGAAGATGGAAAAGCATCCAGGAAGAGCACACCTCAACTGCAGATGCTTCCTCAGCCTGACAACAGGTATTTATACCTGAAGGCTTGCAAAGAAGAACTGTTTCCAACTATTTGAGTTGGTCTAATAAAAGGTATTCTATTCAAGGTAGGGTATTTCATTTAGGCTGAAAACCAGTTTGCAGTTTAAAATCTGTAATCTGTTGTCACCATCAACAGTTTCTGTAAAGAGCAACTCCTGCTAGACTGATATCATTGTTTTAAGAGGCAGTTCGCAGCTACTTCTCAGAGCTAAGCCACACAGACTCTTATTCACATTATTTAGGGACAGACCTGGAAATGCTTCTCCCAAAGCTAAGGATCTGTGTTCAATTAATAAAGCCCATTTTCTCTTGAAAGAAAATTTCTTAAAGTTCTTACCAACTCTTTTTCCTTTAAAGTTTCTAATAAGTGATCCATTTTTTGGTGATCTTTGTTTGATATTTCCACTTCAAACAAACTGAAGTAAATGCCTTGATAACAGACTGGGGAGAAAACACAGATTATGCATTTAAAAGCAAACTTAAATGAACACAGGACATACAAAGAGTAAAAAAATTAGCATGGCTTTTAAGTAATCAATCAATGAAATTCTTTTTTCATAGATTGTTAGGGGCTGGAAGGGACCTTGCACATCATTGGGTCTAGCTTCCCTTGTACTTTAAGACAAAAAGTAAGACAAAATTAAATAAATAAATGAATTTGGAAGTAAAAAAAATTGACAGATTTCTTAAGCTGTTACACAAATTCACGACAGGGACAATCCATTGCTATCACCATTTTAAGAGGAAGTGTGCAGTCAAAACACTGCAACCAGCAAAACCAACATAATATATTTAGATTTGACTTTGCAGAAGTGTGTACAACACATGGTGTTTTTATAACAGACCCATGAATGCTGCTCCTACCACCAAGGCTTCTTTCTTATCTTGGATTATACAGTAAAGTGAAATCTCTGGTGATCTAACTCCTACCAAAGTCCACAGCAAAACTTCCCTTTGAAATCAATATTTCTTTCTCTGATCAGGCATAGGTGGCATTGTATTCTACAATTCTTTTCACCACATCCATGCAGTCAAAATTCCACATCAAAAGAGACCAACAGATTAAAACTGGGCATGTCTACACATGCATTTACTGATTGGTAAGTTACTGAGCAGTAAGTGGCTTTTATGCTGACATCTACACGTGCAGGCGTTACAGTGCAGTTTTGCTGTGCGTGGACTGATGTGGGACTAAAGTTAGCCCTGCATCAGTCCACACAAACAGGGTTACTGTGCAGTAAGGTGGCTGCACATATCTTACTGCACACTAAATGCCCGGGTACATCATGCAGGTAGCAAATTTACGCCCAAGTCGGTGTAAGTCACCATAGTTACTGCACAGTATGAGAACACACATGTAGATGTGTGCCTATACTATACTGCACAGTAATTTTCAGTTGGTGTGTAGTAATATAAGTCACTGCACAGCAACGGTGTATGTGTAGACGCACCCACCGGAAAGAAACCTGAACCCTCATGTTCCTCCCCACCAGTGGATCAGAGAGAAATAGTGTATCCATGTGCACTTTTATACATAATGAGTGGTAAAATGACTAGAAGCGTGGATCTTTCCATGGGTGGATCTAGAATTTTGAAAAGGGGGAAGGAGGGTGCAGATGGTGTGATCCATCATCAAATGTAACAGCACGTTTTTTCCAGTTAAACAGAAACTAGAGGCTTTACTGGGAGCCCAGGGTTATAGATTCACAGATGTAGGGTTGGAAGGGACCTAAGTAGATCTTCAAGTCCAACCCCTTGCCCTGGGCAGGAGAGAATACTGGGCTTATATGACCCCAGCTAGGTAATTATCAAGCCTCCTTTTAAAGACTCCTAAGATAGAAGCCAGCACCACTTCCCTTGGAAGTTGGTTCCAGATCCTAGCCACCCTGACTGTGAAGTAGTGCCTTCTAATGTCCAGCTTGAACCTACTCTCAAACAACTTATGGCCATTTATGGTGCTTGGGTGAACGGGGTCTCTCCCATTCCCCGCTGGTAAGTTTATAGACGGCCACTAGGTACCCTTTCAGCCTTCTCTTATGAAGGCTGAACAGGTTCAGGTCCCGTAGCCTCTCCTTGTAGGGTTTGCCCTGCTGCCCCTGATCATGTGAGTAGCCCACCTCTGGACCCTCTCAATGCTGGCCACATCCCTCCTAAAGTGTAGTGCCCAGAACTGGACACAGTACTCCAACAGCGGCCTGACCAGTGCTGCATAGAGGGGGAGTATCACCTCCTTGGCCCTGCTTGTGATGCATCTGTGGATGTATGACAAGGTGCAGTTGGCCTTACTGACCGCATCCTCACATTGGCAGCCCATGTTCATGTTGGAATTGATAATGACTCCAAGATCTCTTTCTGCCACTGTGCTTTCGAGAAGGGAGTTCCCCAGCCTATGCTGGGGGCTCAAGATTATATTATGCATCTTAAAATGGAAGGAAAAACAAATGCAACTTAATTGGAATATGCATTAATGTGCTATATCATGTACTGTGCACAAGAAAACACAACAAAGTAGGCAAATGTAATCAAAGGATATTGTTTCATTAGTTTTATAGTCATTAGAATAAAATGTGTATTTCCTTTCCAGATTCATAAAACAAAATCTAGCCTTCTTGAGCATCTTGATAGTGCATGCATATTTTTACAGAAACATTATTTCCATACCTGAGTAAACATTCACCTGAGTTATCATTTCCACCTGTGAGTTAAATATTTTTAGCTAAAGTTAAAAATAGTCTGCAGAACTGTGAAGTAGGAGCTGGATTACTGAGAGGAGCCAATAGACAGTACAACTGCCAAAGAAAGGCAAACTTGATTAGTGGAACATTGAGACCACTAAAAAGGAGAGAAGGTCATAAACACCTGTGGAATGAAGAGTTTAGAAGGAAATCAGCTAGATGACAATAAGCCATGAAGTCAATGGACTCCCTCATGGCTGCCTGAATAGAAATGTCACTACCTCT
>NW_017728931.1:142102824-142104180 GCF_001723895.1 Crocodylus porosus | reverse complement strand
TTATTTGACCCCAGTACTCTTTCCTGCCATGGCAGGGGGTCAGACTTGATGATCTGCTCAGGTCCCTTCCGACCCTAGAAACTATGAAACTATAAGGCCCAGAGCCACTGTTATTCTTCCTCCTGGAAAAAAACTGGACATGGCTCCTAGCAGACTCTTTTGTCTGGGTTTACTAAAGCCTGCTGTATTGTATAAACAGCCTACACTTTGGCTGCCAGTTTGCACTTGTTGGTTCAGGACTGAGTGATTCATGTAGGGTGTACTAAAGCTCAGTGATCCCCAAGCTCAGTGAAAGTTGAGGGTACATGGTACCCTTGCCAGACTGCACCTGGATTATCAAGAAGCATCTTGTATCACCCTGTTTCACAGGACCAGCCCTAAAACAGACCGTTTCAAAGAAACATCACACCATGGAGAACAATGAAATAACAATACATTACTTCATGAGAATGATATGAACACATACCTTCATTTTCTGTGTAATTACTTTTCCTGAATGCAGCTTCTGGTAGTTTTGTTTTCAAATCAGAGAGGCCCATGACACATTTGATTTCCAGTCTGGGTGGCCTATTAGAGAAAAAGAGCAAAAGCAGTGACGACCAAAGGCATGTGTCCAGTGCTTTCCATTTTTGCTCAAACACTGAATCTGAGCTTAGCAGATTTCTGTATAGCTGAATAATAGAGAACTACTCCGGTCTGGAGAGCAACGTATACCCCTCAACATAAGTCTGAAGGGAAAAAGTCTTTTTTGACCCCCAGAAGAGATGGTGAGTTAATTCCAATCACAAGACAAACCAATAACACTTTAAACTTGTTAAAGTCTTCAAAGTAAGTCAATTTTGACCACATATGAATTGTTACATTTCTTTACATATTTGATATCTCATTCACCATCACTCTAGTGCAGTCAATGGTTTTCAACCTTTTTAAACTTAGAAAATGCCAGCTCAGTCATTTTTTTTTTTACACTATAAGGGGGGGGAAAGTCCCCCCAGATGAGCAATTTTTCTATTGCAAAGAACTCAGAAACACCACCAAAGGTAAAAATGTTTGTGACACTGGATTCCTGCTTGAAATCTCTGGATTTATCTTGTGAATCATGTGTAGGCATTTGCACACCTCACAGTGCTAATATGTGACACCTCCAGAAGAATCTCATGACACCCCAGTTAAGAACTGCTGCTCTTGTGTAGGACACAAGTTTGATTTCATCAGTGTTGTTACAAACTTGTGTTGACCATTGGAAAAATAGAGAACTATGAGGAACTTAGAGGGGTCAATATTCAAAAACCTAACAGCATAAAACACCACCCATCCTGTTCCCAGTGCAGCTTACTTCTCTGGCTCACCTGTAGT
>NW_017728931.1:142093768-142102813 GCF_001723895.1 Crocodylus porosus | reverse complement strand
GGGAAGCTAGTCCCAGTTCCATCTCTGCCTTGGCCTTCCTGACTGCCCCCCTGCATCCCTGAGCAACTGCAGTATAGTCATCCCTGGTGATAGCCCCTCCTTTTCATCGGGTGTACGCCTCTCTTTTAGCTAGGAGACGTTCCCGGATGCTTTTGGTGAGCCATGGGGGCTTGTGTGCCCTCCTGCTCCCTTTCATCCCCATTGGGATTACCTCCCTTTGGGCTTGGAGGATCGTCTCCTTAAGGAGCGACCACTCTCCTCGGACACCTGACTCCCCTCCTCCCCGGGACCTCAGTGCTTCCCCGACTATTCTCCTTAGCTTACTGAAGTTTGCCCCCCTGAAATCTAGGGCTGCTGCCTTGCTGCAGGTCTTTGCCACCTTGCGCTGGATGATGAATCCCAGCAGGCGATGATCGCTGTCACCCAGGTGGTCGAGCACCCGCAGCCGCCTCACCAGGTCACTGTCTGTGGCCAGCACCAGGTGCAACAAGGCATCTCCCCGGTGGGGCTGTGCACCTCCTGGGTTAGATGGAGGTCCTGCATTCTGGCTAGGGACCTACGTGAGCAGTCAGACCTGGCTGACTGCTCTTCCCAGCAGATGTCCGGGAAGTTCAGGTCCCCCATGACAGCCACGTCCTTAGACTTCACTATCTCCGTGAGCTGACCTAAGAATTCCTAGTCGAGCTCTTCCCCTTGGTTGGGAGGTCTGCAGTAGAGCCCCACTGTTAAGTCTCTTTCCCCTCGACTGCCTTGTATTCTGACCCAAAGCACTTCAGAGTGCCCTTCCTCTGATTCTTTGTTAATTGATGAGGATGGGTATTCCTCCTTAATGCAGAGTGCCATGCCCCCACCTTCCCTTCCTATCCTGTCCCTCCTGTACAGCCTATAGCCCTTGATATTCACCGCCCAGTCATGTGTTGAGTCCTACCACGTTTCAGTGATCCCCACTATGTCCGGGTTGGTGTCAGCTAGCAGGAGGGTGAGTTCCTCCTGCTTGTTTCCCATACAAGTGTTTCCTTAAGTCCAGCCTAAAACAGCCATGGATGAGTTTGTGACATTGGACCTTGTCATCCCTTGGGGTGCTCTGGTGAACAGATGTTCCCCCAGATCCTGATGCACCCCCCTGATGTACATACAAGCTGACACCAAGTCACTCCTAAGCCTGCGCTTTTCCAGGCTGAGGTCCCATAGCTCACAGCCTCTCTTCATAAGGCCTGTTCTCTTGCCCTCTGATCATGTGTGGGGCTCTCCTCTGGACTCTTTCAAGCTTCTCCATGTCCTTCTTGAATTGTGCAGCCCAGAACTGGATGCAGTATTCCAGCTGTGGCCTTACCAAGGCCAAATACAGTGGGAGGATGACATCCTGGGTCTTGCTTGAGATGCACCATGCAAGCCAGAGTTTTGTTCCCTTTGCTGGCTGCAGTATCACATCGGTGGCTCATGTTCATCTTGACCATGACTCCCATGTCTCTTTCAGTCGTGGTGCTAGCGAGTGTAGCATTGCCAAGCCTATAATCCCCTTAAGAATCTGCCATCTGCACCCTGCCATATTTTCCTGGTCAGCACAGCGCATGTGCATTGTTACATATATAACTGTATACACATATAAAACTGTTATATAAAGGTTATGGACAGAGCAACTGTCATTACAGGAAAGGCTGACTAAAATATACCTCCTTTTCTACCAAGCCTAGGCTCTGTGAGTCACCCCACTGTTTATAAGCTGAAGTTTGCAAGACTGGGGCCACATGTGGTCAACTGCATTGGAAAGGGAGTGTAAAGAGCTGCTTGTGTCAGCCTAGAACCGAAGCGGTTAACAGGGGCTGAGCTTTCAATCTGGAATTTACATAACTACAAAAAAGTTCAGCCCACTGTGTTGTGACCCCCTGTTTTTCATCCAGCTGTTGTCCAGGCTAAATAAAGGGAAACGGAAAGAAAAAGTCATTGGCTCAAGACAGATTACCGTAATTCCTTCCCTTGCTCTTTCTGCAAATACATTAGTCTTGATGTAAAATAACCCTAAACGATGACAGGACAAAAGGGAGCTTTACATAGAAGCTGTTGCTATAGGTATTAGTGGGGGGAGTTTTTTGCCTTAGAAGAACTGGGTGTTGATTACAACCAAGGAATTTGGGGTATACTCATGTTCCTCCTGGGCTTAAAAAAATCCAGAGGTGCCTGGCTAGAGAGTCTTGCTCCTCTGCTCACGGTCAGACCGACTGCCACACTGGGCAACAGGAAGGATGGACTTGCGTGGGGTTTTGGTTTCGGCTGTAGTTGGGGATGTGGCCTCTTCCCAGGATCTCTTGAGTGGATTTCAATGAGCTTCAGTACCAGAACACAGGTACTCATCCTGTCCCTATGCTCCAGCTGTGGCAAGTTAAGTTGTTTTTGATGTTTCAGGCACTGCATCTGGTAATTGTGCAAAAAGGTTTTTCCCAAGGTCTTCAAAAATAAGTTAGACAAACACTTGTCCAGGATGGTTTGGATAGAGATGATCATACCTTGAGCAGGGGTTGAATTAGGTGCCCTCCCAGAATAGGTCACCTATTTTGTGAGTCTACCCTTTGCCCTTAATGGGAAAATCCAACTGCACTTTCGCTAAAGACATACCACCACCAGCAACAGTCAAGACACAGATTGCAAGGAAGTGTAGAAAACAATAGTTTCTGGTTCACTGACTACATATAGCCTTCTAAAAAGAGTAGAAGAAAAGGAGCCTCACAGTCTGTTTAATCTTAGATAGACAGTTCCCTGGCTGGCCCTAGTCTATAAAACATGAAGAAAAAATGAAATTAAAATTCATCTCAACTTACTTTTAAGGAACCAGGTAAAAAAGTATTCGGCCAAGGACATGAAAGCATTAAGAAATCAATTTTTGGGCACTTTTTATTGTGCCAAAATAAAGTGCATGTCTAAATTCACAGCAATTCATCACTGGACTACACAAATTTCCCCCTGACCAACTCCAATGAATCTAGAAGGTACAATTCCTGGATCAGGAACTATAGTTAGTATTATATTTTTCCGGGGTGGGGGGACGACACACATTCATCAGGGAGAAATTATCAGGAATAATTTAAAATTAAATAAGATACTAGCAGCCCATTTGTCTCCTTAACTTCAATTTTTAAAAGTCAGCTGCTCAGATTCTATTTTTTTTTTTTTTTAACCCTTTTGGGTCAATTGGATATAGAATTCTGATTTATGCATTTGTTCTACTCTACTGCTGCATGAGTAAAGTCTAGCTCTGAATATTACTGGTTCAATTCATCTCTATTGCCTACTTCTGTTTCATTTCAAATTGAACATGATAAATCCAAGTGTCAGATAATAATATTTGGGTCCTTCAATAAAATATCTGAAACAAAAATGACCACAAAAAACATTTTTGGCCTGTTATTTTTTTAAATCAAAATTTACCGGTAAGAATATTAACAAAGAGTAAAAATCCACAGGGTGTTTTCCCTCCTTTCCCTGAAGTGAATGCTAACTTCCTGTAATGCGTTTGGAAGTTTTTTCTCACAGTCTAGACTATTGCGCACAAGGTCTTATATTGCTCTTATCACCTTCCAGTGGGGCCTGAAGCAACGTGATTGATCTCTGACAGCCTTTCTTCTCTCATCCTCCTCCACAGGGGTGGAAGCATATGTAGCAAACCACTTTCTTTTGATATGCAATTTTTTGGGAGGACATAGGAGTAAGTTATACATGTCCAAATATCCTTCACAATCCACTGGGATTAAGCCATATATGTAGATAAATAAGCACTACCTACCTCTGTCATTTTGTTATTGACACCTATAATATAATATTGCTGCCAGGCCAATAGTTCAGGGCCTGGTAGTTAATACCAGGAAGAGTCCTGTTGGTTGTTAATAGGATACATCATGGTAGTAAACACATGCTTGGTATTCTTTGCAGGATTAGGGTTTTAGATGTGTGAGGCAGAAGGGCAAGTATTTTCTGAGATCTGTTCAGTGTGCAGCCCTACTATCTCTTAGGCACAATATTCTTCAAAGTAGTAATGACAGGAAGAATGCATGGATCACTAAGGGGCTTGGATAAATAAAAAGGTCAGTGCAGAGGAACATAACAAAATGCCAATGTGTTGCATCAACTCAGCTGCCATTTCTTATGTCAAAGAAAAGACAAAAATGGCAGTGAAATGGTGGTCACTTCCAAAGGTATCACCACTATTCATATATAATTAGGTTACCGGAGGAAAACAACACTCCTTGCTATCACTGAATGCGATTTAAAAGTAAGAAATACCAGGTGTTTTGTTTTTTTTAAAAGGTCTTCCAAATAAATAAAATGTGGTCATACAAGTTCATCTGGTTATTTTTTTTAAAGAACTGCTTGAAGACCATTTCTCACCTGAATTTAAACCTTACCTTTTGCTGGATCACCCAGTGTGGTCATGGAACTGGTGTTTGTACGAAGTCCTGTCCGACACACCTCTGTTGCCTTCAAAATAAGGGAATTCTTATTTATTTATCTGATTTAAAGATGCAGTGTTTGGCTGTCAAAAGCTACAGTTATGACACTCGGCAAACGTGTTTTCAGCCAGCAGATACGTGCATTTTAAATACTGCAGATCAATTAATTCTTATTATGTCTGTAAGACACCAGCGATGGAACAAATAAAGAGCATTCTCATGCTCAGTGAAATTGCTGGAAAGAGCTCCTGGCTATGCGTCAGGACTTAACTGATGAGACTCGTTTGTAAGGTGCTGTTAGGAAAGGTTTTAATTACATAGGAGCCAATATCTTATTGCCAAGCAGTACAGAGAGGGCTAAGGGAAATTTTGGGAAATTCCACCTTGCCAGAGAAGACTTTGCAACAAGAGAAATGAAGCCCTGGACTTGCTTGATTCAGGAAGGGGCTAGCTACATAGAAGTTAATGGAGAAGCTACTACAAAAAGGCTAGGATATGAATTTAAAGAACAACGGGACTGTTCTTCCTTAGCACAACCACACAAAGACTTAATGCAGAGTAAATACGTTTATATGAAAGACTTGCGAGAAAGTTGGCAGACAGCAACCAGTACTGCACATCAGCAGCCATTTTTGTTTTTTTCTTTGTGTAGGCCTCCCCAACTTTCTTCCAAAGCACGCTAGTAAGCTCCTGTCTTCTAAGGGTGTTCCTGAGCTGTGGTGTTCAAGCCTGTGCTTAATTGCAAACTCACTGAGTTATGGGAGATGCTTTCCCATGCATCTGTACAGTGCTGTAGGGCCTGCTATCACTCAAACCCTAACAAGAACACTAGGTCAAAAAAAGCACCAAAAAGGATGGACTCAAGGTAAAAAAAAAAAAAAGGTGTCAAAAAGATCCAAAGATGGACTCAAATCCATCACTGAGGATCAAGGGTCATGCTGAGATCCACCTCATCAGAGAAATTCTCCAATGAGTTACTCGTACTACACAACCAATGGAGATTACAAAGGGAAACTAAACCATTTACACACAACTCAGTAAGGAAGAAGCCATATTGAAAGTGAAAGCACGCAGATGTCAAATATATCGTGTTGAATAAACCATCTACTTTACCCCATCTTCATTTTCAAACAGAAGGAAGGCGTAGGATTCCTCCAGTTCTTCCTCACTATAGCCACTGGCTTTCTTCTCCTGGGAGAAAGTTTTGTACTGTGGAAGACACAAAGGCAGTGTAATTTAATACTGTCTACCCAAGTGAGCCATGCTATATACAGCACCTCCCTCTAATGTGCCTTATGGACATTAAATAAGAGAAACTGGGGGCATATGTACATTGACTCTGGACTGTGCCAAGGAGTCTACACCAAAGCAGGCCGCACACCCACTCTGTGCCCGCTGCCACCCATAAGAGATGTATTGTGGTGGCCTTGTAAGCCTGTGGCAGTGACTTCTCTCTCAAACATGAAGGCAGCTCTGTTGCATCTGGTCCAAATGATGACAGGTGCAGAGTGGGTGTGCCACGCATCCACTGTACAGTCCTGAGGCTATGCAGACAGGCCTGAAAAGTATCTTCAACATCAAAAGGCATTTAATAATGTAGATGCCTATAGAGATCATTTATGAAAAACCATTACATCACTTAAAATCTGGTAGGTAATAACTGGCTCCTCTTTATAAGTCAAGACCCAGATTTATTGGGTTCTGTGTGTTGCTTCACATAATGAACCCATTGCTACCATTTAAAGCAAGTTAGAAAAGGCATTTCCTTGCACTGTTTGGGTATTTCAGGACATACAAGGACCACTAAATGTAGCCTTTCAACACATGGATTGGTATTTATCCAACTTAAGCATCTATACTGTTAATTGGTATTTAAACTCTATTGCAGCTAATTAACAATACGGTCAATCTCAACACAAAGGTTTACAGGTTTTTTAATTTAAAGCATAGCCGTGCACTTTTAAGCCTCGCAAACTCTATGGGCAGCAGTCAGATGCTGGATCCATTATACAGAAAGGGGAGACTGAGGAACAGACAGATCCAAATAAAACCCAGAAGTCTTGGCTCCTCCTCCCCTTGCCTAAACAAGTTCCCCCTTCAGGGCATACAGTATATTTAATATAATGGTTTAAGTGTTTAAACTGACCTGCTTACTTATTCATATGCTTAAATGAAAGAAGGGATTTTTTTAATTCTATAGTTCCACAAAGGATATAAAAGTTTTGAATCCAGTAAAATTGTTTTTCCCCTCCCTAACTGGACACATGGTTTTGGGCAAAGTATTCAGCAGGCTGGTTGATTTATTCCGCTCATTGCATTCCATTTCTGAATAGGGCTTGAGTGAAACCCAATGGGATGGTTGAAGAATACCTGGTATCCCACACCTACTGTGGCTGTGGCTACGAGAACATGGCCTTGATGGACAAAGTGCCTTTAACCTCTCCCAATTCTTTTCTTAAAAATCTCTTACCATTGCTCTGCTGCTGTTGACAGCAGCTGTGAGAACACGAGTACAAGCTGGTCATGGATATTTTTACCCATTCTCAGAAAACGTTTAAATTGTACGCTGGTTTAAAACACTGGCGGCTGGTCTAAACTCACTCTTACCATTGGAGAATGAGGAAACGGCATGTCACATTTGAGAGGCTAGTTTGCCTGATATATGGGCAAAAAGTTACACATAAAGAAAGGTTTAGCAAGGAAATCTTCTTACTCTCTAGTAACAACCAGCCAGGAGTGCACTTGACCATGTCTGCCCTAGAATGTTTTGCCACCAGAACTCCTATCAGCCAGCATTACTACTTTGCTGCTGAAGTATACAAATGCTTGGCTGTTTTTGCCAGTATAAGGTGTCCTCACTGTGAAAGGTTTTGTCAGCAGAAGACACTGTACATGCTGGCTGGGAACCCAAAGGTTACAACTGCTGGTGCCTCTACGGCAGTGGTTTTCTACCTTTTTTCATTTGTGGACCCCTAAAAAATTCTGAATGGAGGTGCGGACCCCTTTGGAAATTTCAAATAGAAGTGCAGTCACCTCTGAACGGTAAGTGTGGGTATTCGTGCACTTTCGATTAATCACAGTCATTTTTCATGGACTCCTTAAACGCTGTCTGCAGACCTGCAGGGTCACCTGGGTTTGTGCATCAGATTTGGGTGCGGGCACATGCAACGTTATGAAAGGCAACTTAAGTCAGCCTATCTCTGTTGCGTAGATGAGACTTCTCTTGAGACTGTGAGGACCCTGTCCCTGGTGGTATTTTCCTGGTCTTATCAAGATGTATGAAAAGTGTCCAGCCAAGCTGAATGGCAGAGCTGCCTGTCTTTCACTGCAGAGGACATTTTATACTATATTTTCTCTTTTCAAACATATTGGCCAGGCTGTCCACAAAGTCCTCTCTGATTCAGCTGCTCAGATAGGATTTCAGAGCAGTTCAGTCTGCTTTTTCTAATGGCCACCCATGATTATACGTCTTTATATTTTGATTTTTTTCTTTATAAGCAAATCTGTTACATAGATTTCTTTCCCCCCCACAGTGATTTAACTACAGTATAACTTCAGCAGAGGATGTATTAATCAAAATCAGTTCCACAGGGAATGGCATCACAGGATCTTTCGAGAACAGGAATACAGCTTTTTCTTTTTCTTTTTTTAGTATTTTCTCTTAATTCTTGGAACTAATTTCAATTTAAGTAAAAAAAAAAAAATCAAATGACAAGGCATTTTATGATTATTATATAGTCCAGAACATATGATAGACTACTTAGCTTTGCCCCAATGTCCAGCAAACCACAAGCACTTAAGAAAATATTTGGTTTGCTTTGATTTCAAATGAACATGCATGTTTGCAGCTCATCGCTGTGAACTAGCAAGTGCACTGATTTCTACTCAAGTCGTGTCAGATTCCACTTCAGAAAAGAAGTGGTTATCCAGATGTAGTGTGAACACCAAATCCTCAATGACTGTACAGGACTTTTCAGCAGCTAGAGTTTCAAAGCTATGTTAGTTAACAACAGCAAGTGCATAGGTTCAGGGGAGCCAGGGAGACCAGAGCCACCTACAATCTTCCAAGAATACAGCCTTAACTGCAAGACAAATGATGGTTGTATTTCTACACCATTTTTTAAGCAATATATATCTAGGACAAGCATGCTGTGGTTAAATGGGTGTGTGCACATTCATGGTTTCAGCTAAGGAAATACCATGCAGAGCTTTTCTGCTCACAAGAGCCTCACAGGAGGCTCACAGGAACTTGTCCCCAGCCAGGATTCTAATAAAAGGAATGAGAAATATTTTGATCTGACATGGCCTTCAGTTTTCACTGTGTTGCTTTGAATCCACACAAAAGCAGCAACTTCTGCATGCAAGCCAGCATGGGCACATTAGCATTTCAACCTGCTCCTGATGGCTTGGCCTCCTGGGACTTGGGGGGGAAGGGGAGGGGAGGTCTTGGGGTTGCAGATTGGCTGCATTATCTCTTTCTTCCCTAGATAAAAAAAGACCTCAGGGTTGGGGAGCTTAATGGATACTGTAGCAAGTACCTGCAACCTGATATTCAGGCTCAGCTCTTACAAGGTATATTTACATATGCAGTTAGTGCACACAA
>NW_017728931.1:142079611-142093668 GCF_001723895.1 Crocodylus porosus | reverse complement strand
GAGGGGGAAAGAGGGTCTTGAAGAGGCTAGAAAGAGGAGTTACTCAGGAGTTATATATTAGACAAAGGTCATCACAACATGCACCAAGGGACTACGGTCTTTCCAGGTAAGAACCAAATATTTGTCATAAATAGGCAATCTCTTGCGCCCCACCCTCAAAACGACTAAAGCACCCAGGATAATGGAAGATGCTGGGGAAATCCCCACCCATCCAACCTCACCTCATCGATGAAAACTTCGTTCTCCACTGAAATCGCTCGGCTGTACTGAAAACCGCCCCGCAAAGTAGAATCCAAGTACGAGTTGTGCAGCACCGAGATAGCAGTCTGGAAAAGGGAACCTGGGTCCCCTGGCTCCGGGTGAAAACCTGGTGGAAAACAACAACAGGTGTGCAATGCATCAATTTATTTGAGTAGATTTCTATCATGGTAAAAGCTTACGAGTCAGCACAGGGGACTTCCCTGGCTTGGGTGGTAGTGACAGACAGGAAAAAAAGCAGGCATCACTCACCCTGCGGCTCATCCAACAAATCCAACCATTGAATTATAATAAGCAGTGAAATAAAATGGGGGCTCTAAGGGAGAGGCCCTCATTCCTGACTCCCCGGGGCTTGCCACTGTATCCTGTGTTGGGCCCCTTTCTAGTTTCTACAACTATTGGGAAGCCTCTCGGCAGCAACTACCTAAAGTGAGGGTTTCTATCTGCAATTTAGATTATAAGCAAGCAGGAAGGCTGGGAGCCCCGCCATCCCCCTTTTACCTCAGTTAATCATCTCTAACCACTGCTGCATTCAACCCCCATGCTTCTCTCCAAGGGATCCAAGAACCAGTTTATATTACAAATTTTCCCTGCTGCAGCTATGCCAGCTGGGAGTGGGGAGGGAGAAGCAATCCCTGACATTGCTCTGCTGGCAAAACTCTGGTGTGGACACATCTAAGCCAGTTCTGGCTGGCTTAGCTAATGTTGTTTGGAGAGGTGGGGTAATGGGAACTACTATCAGTATACTCTGATTTACCACTAGGGAGCTTGGCCATAAGCTTTGGGGGAAAATATTATCGGGGCAGGGGGAGGCTGAGCACCCTCCCTCCTGCAGGGCCACCGTGGGGCTGGTGCGCGCTGGTGCTCCAGTGGCGCTGGAGGAGCAGCTGCACACTGAGCAGTGCTGGGCACTGCAGGAGAGCGGCGCCGTGGTGCTGCTGCTGTCACCAGCCGCTGCAAAAAGTTGTGGGCGGCTAAGCCCCGTTAGCCCTGGCCTTCCTCCACCTCTGATCGGCTGAGAGCTGTGGCTCTGTAGGACAGACAAGCCCTGATAGGACGCAAAGCCAAAAGTTCCCTTTTTTATCTCTGACCCGGCACTGCTTCAAAATCCTTTTAGCAAATGATGCAAGTGAAATGCTTGTCCCTTTGTTCTGGCAATCACAGGGACAAATGAGACCCCACAGGAAACTGTATTTGCCATTCCACCATGGGCCAGATTTATCTCGACTGCTACAAATAATATTGGATTTCTGCTGCCTTCTGCTGCGGGCCATGGGGAGAAGCTGATAGCACAGAGTCCGGGTGTTTCCTTGGTGCAACTTATTTGTTTACAACTATTTACCCCAGAAACGGGACCGGCGTGGTCGTAAGTGGTATAAAGCTCTTTTAGAGTTTCCCGTGAATTACAGCATCACAGCAGCCAGGGCTGGAGGGGGGACTGCCCACCCCAGTCCTGTAACCCAAATAATCTGGACAAACATTTGTCTACCATGCTCTTAGTGATGGAGAGTCCATGACTTCTCTACGTAATTTATCCCAAGCCGGGCTTTACCACGAATTGACTCTAGTTACAGTGAAAAACCACACAACAACAGCTTCCTTTACAGAATCAAAACCAAAGACTGAGCAACACTTGTGGTTTTTTCAAAGACCAAATTCTGCTCATACATTTAGAGCTTGCAAGGCGATGTGTCACAGCATGCGGCGATGATCTCCACCATAATGGGGTCCGCAACACTTTACAGACAATAAGAAAACACTGAACAGGGTTACTCTGGAGTGATGGTTGCTAAAATCTAATCTAACCCACACCCAACACTTGAGAGACAGGAAATCCTGAACTCAAGTGCTTTCTTGGGATTACCAGCAATGATGATACACAAATCAAAGGTGTGCAGACCCCAGGCTGAGTTTCCAGCACAGACAAGTGAGAAAGGGAATAGGCTTTTATACGTTTTTCTTTCCCCACAACTTGCAAAGTTTTAAAAAACCCAGAGCTGGAAGTCACGAAAAACAGTAAGTATGGAACCTCACCACTGTGTTTTAAGAGTAACGTTTTCACTGAATCATTGCTTTTTCACGTAGCTATCGTAAGATCTCTACAGGCAAATGGTTAAGGTCCCTCCTTCACTTCTAATGGGAAAAGAACTCAAGCACGATGCAATGAGAAAAAGTCAGGTTTTGTCTCTCACAATTATTCATTTTTAGTTGGTCTCCATTTTCTGAGGTGCTTTTGCATGCTTTCTTTTTTTCTCTGAAGCGAGGGAAAAACCCTACTTCCCTAAGCCTCAAATCCTATTACTCTTCTTCATTCCCTTAAGTCCGTAAAGATCTAACACAGTGGATGTCTTTACACGTGCATTAATGTGCTTTTGCTATTACATATTAAGTTTAATACCTCTAATATGAGGTATAAATGCACATTAGGCTGCCCTAATGCGCAGTAGCAAAAGCGCATGCCTTTTTAGTGATGCTTAATGCACAGTAGCCTGTTTCTACTGTGCATTAGTGTATTAGCACTGTTTCTGACACAATGCTTTAATGTGCAGTAGAATAAACTGCTGTGCAATAAAGTGCATGTGTAGATGCACCCAGTGACTCTCAACCAGAGCGCTGCGGTACCATGGGGCGTCCTGAGAGCCTTTCAAGGGTGTTGCAATGTTAGCACTAGTAGGTGTGCAAACGTGATTCACAAAATAAACCCAGAGACTCCACACAAGAATCCATTGTATTAGAAAAATCACAAGAGGCCAGAGCATTTTTAAGTTCTTTGCAATGAAAATTGCTCTCTTACTTTTCCAGAGTCAAAAAAAATGAGTGAAAACTAAAACCGGCATTTTCTGAGGGGTGTCTTGAATCTAACAGGAGAGATAAGAGTCTAATGAAGGGTGCTGCAAATCTAAAGAGGTGGAGAACCAGTGATCTAACATCAGGAACAAGGAAAATGTCAGGCCCATACTTGCACACTGACTGACATGCACTTCATTTAGCAGGGCAAATGCTGCTGACAGTTCCCAACTATGATTTGACATCTGCAATATATGAGTTACAGCAATAAATGGGAGATAATCCCTGTTGTGTGTGAAGCAGAAAGAGAAATTCCAGTATGAAAGGGGCAGTAGAAAAACAGATGTAAAGGACTGCTCTAAGAAACGAGCTTAGAGAACGGAAATCTGGTGCATGGGATAAAAATTGTGTTTTGAAAGTGCTTTTCCTTTTTCTAGCCTTTCTTTGGGAAACACAGCTTATTTCCCACTCCCTCCCTCTGCTCCCACATGCCTTTTAAGTATCTGATTTTATATCGAATCCCCTGTAATTATTAGTCAAATGGAGTAACAAAAGTGAGAAACAGAAGAACTATATTTCTTAAGTACGCTGAGATGTAAAATAAAACCAACAGCTTTTAAAAAAAAAAAAAAAAAGGGGGGGGCTTTTTTGTTGGGCTTCGTTCCCTCTCCCCTCCCTGCAATATCTTGTAGGTATTACAAAGATGATGGGCTCAGATTTAGTCCTGCGGTTCAGATCAGGTGGTTATATTCCTCCACAACAGTTTGCAAGGGTTTCAGCAGGAACACAGCAGCCTTTGTCTCCCATCCCAAACCATAGGACGATATTCATGTATATGATTATCCAGCAGTGTGACGCCTGCCCTTATTCCGCTGCATGGATTAGGCTCACCTGACTCGCCTGAGCAGTCCCTAACCACTGTGGACAAATCCCAGGACCAGAAGCGGCAGCTCTATGCATGCCCTCATGCCCACCCATAAGTTGCTTCTGACATGGAGGATCCACCTGCCTTGTGAGGGTGTGGATGACTGTACCTGCCACAAACGACATTTTTCCTGGCTAACTTCAGATGTGCAGGTGCCCGAAACCAGCTTGCAGCCTTCAATGGGGACAGTTGGCAGTCTGAGCGTTTGGTTCCCACCCTTCCCTGCACCAGCCTGGAATGAAACCGGCTCACAATGGGTGGGATTCTGCCCCTGGTTCTTTGCGGGTCACAGGCACCAACCGATCCTTAGGTTTTCCAACTAAGTGACCCTAACCTCCTAGAAACCATTAACGCAAAAGGTAGGTAGGTCATCCTCCTCCTCACAGCTTTACGTGACTTAGCCTTAAAGCCAAGAAAGGGCGCTAGGGGCATTAACATTTTTTTCCGGGACTTGGGGTGGGACAGAACTGCACTTAGTCCAAGTGAAATGCCTCAGGGGTGGAACAGGATCTGGAATAGACCTGATGTTAAAATAAATCAGAGAACTGGCAGACTGATGGAGTCACGCGTTTCTCTCACCCCATCAAGTTTGTGGGAGGATTATTAAACGACTCCTTTGAAATCGAGTTTTCACTTGAATCCAACATTAGGACCACGCTAGTAGCCTGAAACTAATTTAAACCCCCAACTAATATTTTTTTCCCCATTTGGGGCCACGTGCTGCTTTCAAAAGTGGACGGTTTGCTGCTTGGAAAATATGCATCTGCATTTAGGAAGATGGCAGAATTCAAATGCCTGATAAGACTAGCAAAGAGATTGACTGCAGCCTGTTGGCACTGCAGATTTCAGCCAAGGCAATCAGAGCTGGATCGAGCAACTACACTGAAAAGTCCTATCCCAGGTTACCTCAAATTCATGATTTCCTACTAAATGGTCACTTCTCAGGATGAAGGGTGGTTAAAATTGGGGTTCCACAGGGATCTGTGCTGGCCCCAGTTTGTTCAACTTTTTTATCAATGACCTGGAAATGGGGGTGCACAGTGACATCTCCAAGTTTGCAAATTCTGCCAAACTATTCCAGGCATTCAAACCCTAAGGGGATGGAGAGGAGCTGCAAAAAGATTTCACCATGCTAAGTAAGTGGCAAAAAAAACGGCAGATGAACTTCAATGTCGACAAATGCACTTGGGGAATAATAACTTCAACTATATGTCCAAAGTGCTGGGTTTTGAGCTAGCTGTTGTGACTCAGGAAAGAAACCCTGGAGTCACTGCAGATGGCTCTCTTAAAAATGTCAGTTCGGCATGCAGCAGCAACCAAAAAAGGCAGTAAGATGTTGAGCATCATTAAGAAAGGAATTGAAAACAAAATGGAGAACATCATCATGACACTATAAAAAGCCATGGAGAGCCCACATCTTGAATACTTTGGGCACGTCTAGTCCCCACACCTCAAAAGGACATGGTAGAATTAGTAAAGGTACAGAAAAGGGCAACTCAAACGGTCAGGGGCCTGGCACAGCTATTGTACCAGGAGAGACTAAAAAGATTTGGACTCGTCACTTTGGAAAGAAGGAGGCTGAGAAGGGATGTGATAGAGGTCGCTTAAAGCATGAAGGCTGTGGACCAATGAACAGGGAACCATTGTTCATCAAGTCCCAGAATACTAAAACCAGAGGGCAACCACTGAAATTCGCTTGAGACAGGTTTAAAAATAACAAACCCCTCGCCCTTTTTAATGCAATGTGTAGTTAATTTGTGCAATTCATTGCTATAGGAGGTGGTACAGGCAGAGAGCACAGCCGGGTTCAAAAAGGGACTAGATAAATTCAGGGATGGCAGATCTATTATGGCTATTGAACAGAGTGGTTGGTGAAGTTTCTTCCAGCAGCTCTAATCCAATAATGTTAGATGCTAGGAGAGTACTGAATAGACTCTATCCGGTTCAATGCTCTCCCTCTATAGCATCCACTCCTGCCACTGTCAGGGACAGAAAAGGCCAAATCACTCGTCTGATGCTGTACGGCATTTCTTACGTTACCTGTAAGAAATGCCATACAGCTAGGCTCATAATAACACAAGCAGCTCTGTGCATCCAGTGTATTCTATATATAATTTTTTTTTCTTACCCCATTTTCCCACCTCTGGGGGTAAAGCAGACAATCAGGGCTAATGCTATGAGGCAGGCAAAGCGCTCTTCCTTCCCATCAGCATCCCACACTGTTCTCAAGACACATGGGCTGGGGAAGGCAATGTGTCCCTGGAGCCTGGCCCCCCTCCCCAATGCCCAAGGGTGAGAAGGGGACTCCGATACCAAGGCTCTGAAGTCTGCAAGGCAGATAAAGAGACCCAGGGGATACAAGAGGTGCAGAGGCTGGAGCTCACACTTAATGGCTATGTGGCTGCAACAAGCCCAACACTCCTGTGGTAATGTTTTTTGCTTGTTATCAAGTGCCAATACTGGTTTCAGGGATCTTGAGTGTTATTTTTCAACGTTAAAGCAGGTTTGCTGCCAGGCTCAAAGAAAGATAATGCAGCAATGTTTACGACTGAATAGCCTCATTTTGCTTAACTGAATGACTTGCTAGAATAAAGTTACTTGCATGTGTTCAACGTTACTCTCCCAGCTCCAGACTAAATGTAGTTGTATTTCCTTGGGTATAACCTTAGGAAACAGGATAGTAGCTCATTAAGGCTGGAGAGAAGGAGAGAGAAAGAGAGACAGAGAGATGATGGGACTCCAAATCAAAAAAAGGAGGAGGATGTATTTGAAGAGCTGCGTGCACTGAACTCAGTGGGAGATTTCAGTGTTCGACACCTTTCAGAAGTAAGCCCCCAAAAGGGTAATCTCAGAAAAGCCCAAAGTGTAGTCTGAGAGATGACAGAAAGGTTGAAGGAGAGAGGTTGAAATAATCAGGAATCAGGCTAATTACAGAGATGCCCTAATATGTATCAATCACATATCAAATAATTCAATTGCGGTTATGTAGCAAAATCTAGAAATATGGTAAAACCTTGGGTTCTCTTTCAGATTAAAGGGTGCTTTCAACTCTATTTCATGCCATATAGATGCTGCATTAAAAAAAAGCTTAAGAGTAAAATAAACTGCAAACCTTAGATTGGGGTGTTTGATTTTTTTTTAAATTTATTTTAATGGGAAAAAACTAAGCTGCAAGAGTTATTTTGTAGGGTTCATGAAACAGCGAGAACAAGAAAGTGAAACTAAAATAGAAACAAAAGTGAAACTGCCTGTCTTCCACTCCTCAACCTGAGCACAGGAACAGAAAAATAATATAAATGGTGAAGAGTAAACTAGATGGGATTATAGATTAAATTGTAAATCACTGATTCAGTCCTAGGGGTGAGTGCTGGAGGGAACCTTAAGAGATCATGGGTCCTTTTCCTCACTATGAGACGGGATCGTGTCAACCTAGATCGTCTGTGGCAGGTATTTGTTTCACCTGCTGAAAAAACCTTCAAAGAAGGACAGTCCATCCCCAGCGAGTCTGTCCTAATGCTTTCCTCACCCTTATTGTTGGGAAGTTTCTTTCCTAGTGCCTCATCTGCATCATTTTTTGCAGCAAATTAAGCTGATTACTTCTCCTATCCAGGTGGACACACAGAACAAGCCGTTTTAAGTCATTTTTACTTACTGGAAGACTGTTCTTTCCTCAGGTGTCAAGTTTCTAGACTCAACAAAACCCAGTTCCTCCAAACTTTGCCTATAGGCCAGATACTCTAAACCTCTCATCACTCTTGCGGCTGTCTGCTGACCCTCTCATTTATCAGCATCTTTCTTAAAATGTGCTATCCAAAACTGGACATGGTACTCGAGCTGAGGCCTCACCACTGCCTCCCTTCTCTCATATGTCTATGTAAATGTGGTAATTTGTCCTCCCCTTTATTAAATGTCATTTCACTGCAGTCAGACCACTTCGCCCATTTATTCAAATAACTGTGACCTTAATCCTGTCCCTCCGCAGTGCTTATGAGCCATCTGATATATATAACATATCAGCCTGGCATCAGCTGCAGATTTTATAGTTTCCTTTCTTTTCCACTACTCAAGTCATAATGAAATTATTGAATAGAACTGGGCCCAGAAAAGACCCTCCCAGACCCTACTTCAAAGACCATCATGGTTTGACATCAAACCATTGATAATGACTCTCCAAGTATGTTTCCCCACCCCCATTAGGTGTGTATTCTACCTTGCAGTGGTTTCACCTAGGACAGATTTCCCTTGTGAGAACACCATGTAGGACAGAGCTTTCCTAAGCATATCATATATAACACGTATGTACATATAACATTATATATATAACATATCACCTGCTTCCCTTATATGTGCTAAGATACCCATCCCACCATAGGAGGAAAGTAGTTTGATGTGGTGTGATTTATCCTTGACAAAAACATGTTGGCTGGTTTGTTTGCTTTTTAACCACCTTGTTATCCTCTAAGTGCTTATACATGTGTTGATAATTTGCTCTCTTAATGGGTACTGAAGTTTGGCTGGTCTATAAATCCCCAGATCCTCCTTTCTCCTCTTTTTTAAAACTAAGTGCTATGTTTGTCCTTTTCCAGTCCTCTGGGATCTTCCTCATCTTCTGCGAGGTCTCAGAGACCGTTTCAGCTACTTTCTTAAATATTCCATCACGAATTTCATTGGGCTGTGATGGCTTTGGTTTATCTAAGACACCTAAATATTATGTAGCCCCTTCTTTCCCTATTGGAGCCTGTGTTCCTGTCTCTGCATCTGAATGAATTGCATGGAATATCTGGTTGTAATTAACCTTTACTTTGAAGATTAAAGCAAAGAATGCATTGAATCCTCCAGCCTCTTCCATGTCATCCCTTATTTGCTCAGGAATTTAATGGTTGCATTCTTGCCCTTGTCTTCTTCCTTCTAATGTACTTAGAAGACTTTTCCTTGTTGCCTTTTCTGTCCATTGCTGCTTGTAGTAACTCACTGAAGCTTCAGCCTCTCTCATTTATATCCCTGCATGTTTCAGCTACCCCTTTATAATCGTCCTCACACATGCACCGTTATTTCCACTTTCTGTAAGATTTCTTTTTGCTCTTCAGGTCTTTGAAGAGCTCCTGATGCAGGCATATTGGCCTTCCCTATGCTTTCTAGCTTTTTTTTGCATCACAAAAGCTTGCTGTTGCCCTTTATTATCAGTAGCTGCCAGCTCTGCTGAACTACTTTATCTCTTAGCTTATCTTCCCAAGAGACCCCACCAACCGATTCATGATGTTTTTTTGAAACACAGTGTTTTTATTCTGCACCTCTCGCACCTCTGTCATGTAATTTCAGGTTTTCTAATCTGAGACAATGAGTAACTATTACAAGACTGCATGGAGTGTCTCTTTAATTTCACATGGTAACATATGCAGTCTTACATGTGACTCATATTTAACTAAATTTTTACTCATGAGCTCTTAAGTTGTTTTCTATTTTTTACAAATTTTGTAAGAAAGTTTACCTGGAAATGCTAGTACACCTGAATCGCTTTGCTCACCAAGAACTAATGAAATTTATGGGGTGACTTGTGTGTGTGAAGTTATTCTTAAGCATGAATGTGGAGGATCAGGGCCTTAATGTACCAGCTTATTAGGCCTGTAAAGCACGGAGATGAGCTAAGAGGAAAGATGCTGCTTTATTATTTGACTCTTATAATGCAATGCCAATTAGTAAGATACTGTAAGAGGCATTTAGGCCACTTCTCCAAGAGCAATAAAGCAAGGAGACATAACACGGAGTGTTAGACAGTTAATTGACACTACAGATACTTAGAAATTGGTCACCAGAGGCAAACTCAGGAGACAGAGACTATTCTCAGTCCCACAGTGATTGCATGGATCAGATGACATGGCTGTGTCACATGACCTCTTATTACTTTCATAAAGGGTATGGTCCAGGATATGAAAAAACAAATGCTTGCTGTACTGCAAAGAACAAGATGTGAAGAAACAAATTCCTTTGCCACATGTCACAATCTCTAGGGAGCAAAAGATGACAGTTACAGGGAAAGCAAATGCAATTTCAACCTAGGTTCACAATATCAACTCAGAGGCTGAATCATGACCATGGCATCTGTAACTCCAGGGGTAGTTGCAATGAGAAACACCTGGATACAGTGCAAAAGCATGGCTCAGACAGCAGGATGTTACAGGCTGCAAACACCTCCAACAGTGAAAGGCAGTGGTTTGCAACCTTTGCCATCCTGAAGCTCACCTGGCAGCCCCAGGTTCACCTTTCCAGCATCCCCCAGCCCCATCTTCTCCCCCCAACCTCCTCCACAACCTCCCCTGCCTGTGGTAACTCTGGAACAAGAAGCCAGAGCCACCTAAGAGCGGCACTTCACCCATGCTAATGAGCTCTGATTTGCCTCTCAGCAGAGCTCATTAGACCACCAGCTCCACAGCTTCCCACATGGGATCGCAGAGCAGCCTGGTGTCTCAGCCTGATGCTGTCTGGAGGTAACGGAATATATGGGGGGGCAATCAGTCAATTCCCTTGGCCCCCCATTTGTCTGTGCTTGCAGCCACATCCATAGCCCATCATTTGGGAGCCACGGATGTAGGCAGCCACACCCAGGCCCTCACTTCCCACGCTGACAAGGTCTGTTGCAATGGGACACAGGAAACTCTCTCCACACCTGCATATCTCAGTGCTTTATGAACTGAACCCATTCATACATTAAAGCCCTGACCCATAGCACACCATGTCTATCTGGATGGCCCCAAACATACAGAAAGGAGTTTTGCTCTCAAAACCTCCCGCAAAACATCTTTCCCTCTCCCAGTCAGACACCCCCCGACTTGTCCCTATTGTTTTTATCATTTCCTAGTCCCCGATTTGACTTCATGGCCATCAGTGCTTTCCATCTGTGATGCTGGCACCTGCCACTTTCTTCCTTCTGGTATGTGCTGCCTCACATCTTCATCCCTTCTCTTGTTCCCATACCTGTTCTCTCTCCTCCCCATCCCAGCTTTCCACTCCAAGACATTGGCCACAGTGCCAGCGGTGTATGCCAGAGGCAGGAACAGCATCGAGCACTCTGGTTTAGGGCTTCCAGCAAGCACCAGTGGGGCAGTCTGTCATGCAATGACCTGGGCAGGGGCTGGTAAAACAGCCTGGCAAGAAATCTGGCTACACGTGGGACAGGACTGTGCCCATGAGGGAACCCAGAGGATGGAGATAACTAACAAATCTGTATGCCCAGCCCCTGGCCAGCAAGGGAGCTTCTTCTTGGTGGAGAAAGCTAGGTTCAATACAGTACTGCAATGGGGACAATTCCAGTAAGAATCAACTTTTGCCTAGACGCAAGACCCAGCATCCGTAAAATAATCAGTGGGAAGTTTGCAACTAATTTCAGTGTGCTGAATCAAGCCAACGGGGAAGAGTATGGTATGAAGCTTCCTCCTATTCTAAGCAGAGCTTTGCTGTATCAGACCAGAGATCTCCCTAGCCTGGTACCCGACCTGCCAGAAGCCTAGAGCAGCTGCCAGTCTCATAGATATCTTCTATTGCAAATCATTGCAACAGACGATTACAGACCCTCCACCCTTCCCATCCATAAGAGAAGTGTCTTCATAACCCCAGGAGGCTATTGGGTATGGGTATGTTCTGTAATGGTAATATGTATTCTTTCTCTGCATGTATGCATGCTTGAGGGGCAACTTGCACCTGTTTTCACTGTTTGTGGGCTAGGGTTATACTGTTTGACGTTAAAGTGTGCAGTGGTAAAGGGCAAACGGATCAGATTCTGTGCCCACGGCCCTCCCTTCCGAACTGTGACGTCCATAGGCACACACATGTTGGTAGTACACAGTTTTACAAGGGTCACTCCAGAGTCAGCCCTTGCCATAAGCTGGGCAGAGCTGTGCAGTGGGGTAGCCTTCAGTTTTAGCACACAATCTGGGTGTACACATAAAGGAGTGGGAGGAATAGGAGAGTTTCCAGACAGAAATCACTCCCTGGGATGGTTGTGTAGCTTATAAATCCCCCCAAAAAATTTTCACAAAAATGCAGGTAGCCAGAAGTATCTTTGCTGGGTTCAGAAAAAAAAGAAAAGAAAAGCTGCTCGCCGTTGCTAAAGAAGCTAAACTCCCTGAGCTTGCTTCCGAAACAGGCCAGGGTCTGAAACAGGTCAGGGTCAGCAACCTGGAGTGCGTCTCCCTTCCCAACTGCCTGGGCTAGGTGGTGGTGGGTTGGTTTGCCAGAGACTAGGACCTGTTTAGGCTTTCAGTGAAGGTTCAGCAGTTTTCTTTAAGGTTATATGTTTGCTCCTTTCTTCCCCACACCTCTTGTAATCAAGCCCGTTTCAGTTTAACATCTGCTGGCGAGGGGAAAGTCTGTTCCTGTTAGAACATCTAGTGCAAACATTACTTTCCCATATTTCTGGGTGGAGGCTCAAGCTCAGTTTGAAAAGCTGGTGTAAAATGCCTAAATTTGAACCCAGCCCTTGTCCCCTTCTGCCAGGCCCTGACAGCAGGAACACATGGACTCCGGAGACTGAGGATACCTATTTAGACCATCTTCCACCTGTTATCTGTACAGCAAAATGCTGGGATTGCTTCAAAAGGACTGTTCTGCTGCCTGAAGAGATGGTAACCCCTTAAGCAAACCATACACTTAACCTCTACAAGCAAACTAGCAAATTTAATGGTATTTGAGAAAGTTCTTTCTGCTCCCAGCCCTGCCTGGTGAGTTTATAACAGCAGTTTTCAACACAGTGCCTGCAGGCACCATTCCCGAAGTTTATTCAGGAACCTGCGTGCATTTTCATGACCAGTAAAAATCATTATTCCAACAAAAAATGCTGTCATATTGGTGCCTGCTGCTTTCTTTAAAAAATTGAATGTGGCCTTGGGCACAGAAACGTTGGGAATCCCTGGTTTATAGTACTGGGCCTTGTGTCTCCTTTGACAAAAAGGTTCTCTCTAAAGGCAGGGACACAATCAACTCAGCAAGGGATACACTTCTTCAATGTCTCCTATTAGCAGCTCATCAGTTTAGCATTTAATGAAAGTGTTGATTCCTTCAGGGTTGCCATTGTTAATCTATTACACAGCCATTTGGTGTTCCCTTTAATCAGACCAGACCTACTCTGAAACACTCTGACCCCTTAGTCAGTGTGCCCTATTTTGTTAGGAATTCACTTAATTGCAGGGACTTGCATTGTATATTCCCAGGCCCACCACACTTCCACCTCTGAAGCAGCAGTGCTAATTAGTGGTGCTAATTTCCTTGTTGCTTAGGTCCCAAACCCTGCTTTGCCTCAAGGCATTGAAGTGCTACTTACACATTTAAATGTCCCCACCACCACCAATTTCTGCATTCTGCTTTTAATGGTCACTGCCTAAAATGGACAGCCATCACTTTCCTGATTTCTAGATCTCTGTCAAGTCTCAGGTTTCTATTTTTGCTCCAATTAATGTGGTGCAGCTTAAACACCCCCCCATCCCCCAGTGCTTTGCTCTCAATTTAGCATATCACAGAGCTGTCTTCAAAGATTTGTTTAGCTTGCAACTACCTGGTTTCTCCAAGATCTTCCTACCTGCAGCAAAACTCTCCCAATATTTCTGAATCCCACCAGTGTAGGCACAGAATTCATACAAAATGCTCCCCTCGGTTTAATTCCCATTGTTAACAACACTTCTACCCTCCATTCACATCCTATATCCTGTTCAATCATGCTTGTACACTATGTTAGACAAGTCACAATATTCAGTTTCACTTTTGTTTCTGAATTAGATTTCTGACCGTGCAGCTGACTTTGGGGTCAGGTACATCAGTGATTCTTAACCAGGTATCCTGTGGTACCCTAGGATGCCATGAGATCCTTTTAAGGATGCAGAATATTTGTCTGTTATACAGAATATTGTTGTGTTGCCCAGAATTCTCCATTACTGTTGTAATGCAGAATATTTGTACTGTTAAGTGTGCTAATACCTACCCAGGATTCCCAAGAGAAACCCAGAAATTTCAAATACAAGTCCAGAGCGCCTAAAACATTTTGGCCTGTTGTGGGTTTTCAGAGTATTTTTGCAACAGAAGAATTGCTATACTACTATTC
>NW_017728931.1:142068786-142078235 GCF_001723895.1 Crocodylus porosus | reverse complement strand
CCCCCCACACCCACCCCTCCCCGCCGCCTGCGGAGGCCCCGCGTGCCATGCAGAGCCCGGGCGCGTGTGCAGACGCATGGGGGCGCTGTAGCGAACGCGCATTGAATCATGGGGCGTTTGTACACGTGTTTGTGCCAGGCGCGTTTCAATGAGTGATGGTGGCGCGCTTTTGAGTTAAAACGCGTGGAAAGGTGTTTTAGTTCATAACTGTGCTGCCACCGTTTGCACTGACGTGCAGGCGACGCAGCACCGGGCACCTCGGCTCGCGGGCAGACACGCCGCATCAGACAAGTGTACGTGTATAAATGCCCATGGCTTTTACCCCACCTTAAACTCTCCTGTGAAATACGAACTTTCATTTCTACCGAGGAGAACGTGTGCAGTCTTTTCTCCAATGCCTGATGAAGGGGGTTTGTGCCCGAAAGCTTGCAATGAAAGAGTGGGTTTTTTTGGCAAAGATCTAGTCGTCTAATAAAAGATCACCTCTACCACAATTTTTATGTCTAAAATAGACTAATGCACATTAAAGTGCACGTAGAGATGAGCCCTGGGTAGAGAGGTGCCCTGTGCCCCCATCCCTAATGGTTTGAATTGCCACCTGGTCCCCTCTATGCTGCTTGTGAAAGTGAAGCAGAGTGGCCTCTCAGCCGTGCCTGGTTTGGCCCTTCATGCCCCCTGCCAGCATACACCTTCCCCAGGCCTTTTTGGGGCTGGCATGAGAAGGGATGGGGATGTTTCTTGAGTATGGGGTGTGGCAGGCGACTGATACTAATTTGGGTTCTTCCATGGCCCACGTTCCCCAAGGATGGGGAGGGCTCCTTGCCCAAAGGCAACGGCAACTGTGCCGCATGCACTCCCCGGCTCTGCCATGGTCAGACGAGGTGGCTGGAAATGGCTGGGCAGGGCATACTTTGAAAGGCAGTCCCAGTTTATCAAGGGACAGGGGCATGGGTGTGCTCTCCTTCCTGTGGAAAGCAGGCAGCTACTAAAACTTAGGTCAAAAGTCTATTATTAAAAGTATTTTGAAATCAATGATTTTTTTTTCCATTCCAGTTTCAAGCAACCTTATCAGCAGTGGCTGTTCCCTCCTCCCAGCTGCCCTTTTTTCTTCCAGGGAAAATATATTGCAAAGAAGAAACTAGAAAGCAATGACATTCGTTCGTAGATAGTCGTAGCAAAGCTGCAGCATGGTGATTCTCAACTGGGGTGCCATGAGGTCCTTTTAAGGGTGCCATGGGGGTGCCACACATTTGTACTGTGATGTGTGCAGATACATCCATGCAAATCACAGGAGTCACAGGATAAACCCAGAGATTTCAACAGAAATCCACAGTGCCCAAATCACTGTAACCTGCTGTGGTGTTTCTGAGTTCTTTGCAACAGAAGAATTGCTCTGTTACTTTTCCAAAGTCAAAAAATGCATGAAAACGAACAGCTGTCACTTTCCAAGGGAGGCCTGGTGTCTAACGAGATTGATTCTAAAACTGCTCAAATAGAAAAGAGTGGATAAATAACCCTTTTGCCTAACCACCATATAGAGCAGGGTTTTTTTATCAGTTGTAGAGGGAGCTGATCTTTTAATGGAGCAGCTGCTTATCAGATGGAAAGAGAAGCGAACAACATGAGATTTTTAGTAATCTTTTGGCTCTGACACCAATCTTTCCTTTATAATTTTCTCGTGTAGATTTGTAACCAAAGCTTTTTTCATTTGTCCATTGTTTTTTAAGGGGGGTGCTGTCCCGTTGCTTGCTTCCAGGATGGCAGCAGTCACGGCAGGATTCAGTATTGCTTCTTCAAGGATCAGCTGTGTACCGGGTGAAATAGGCTGTTCCCTACAAAAGCTTATGCCTCTCTGAACCAGCCAGTCTCTAAGGTTACCTTGCCCTGCTGTTCGCTTTTGACTGCCTCAAGAATAGATCCCAACACTGAGGAAGCACAGCCAGTTGGCAAATGTTGCAGTAGGTTACCTAAGATAAAACGTGGCCGCCTGGGGCTGGCTGAACCTGTTCTGCTGGGTATGGTAGGAATCTCTGGTTAGGTTGCATTTGTACCCCCTGGTATCTACTGGCTCCAACTGAGATCAGCCCCTTCAGTGCTAGGTGCTGAGATATACATAGTGTGAGAGGGAGACAAGACTGATGCATGGTGGGAAGAAGAAAAAGAGACCCAGAGAGAGGAAGTGGCATGCCCAAAGTCATACTTCAAGCCAGTGGCAGAGTCAAAGATGCAGCTGAGCACAAAGATTGTGATGCAAAGGTCTCAAAATAATCTGCAGCCCATTGAAGCTCAGGGACTCCAAGAGGCAGGGAAGTGTAGGCATTTCCCTATTTTTACAGATGATGAGACCATAGCACAGGAAGGAAAAGTGACCTGTCCGTGATCGGACACTGAATCACCGGCAGAGCTGAGACGAGGCTGGCTTTCTACCCCCTTTTTCTATCCACTACACAGCTCAGATTTATGAGAGCCTGTCTAGATCCCACTGATGTATCCAGGTGAGTTCCCTGTGGTGCTCCTGGCCATTCATATGGAAAGTTATTTCTATATTATGTCATATAGAAATTATATATTTATAAAGTAATTGTGTATATATACCCATGCACATATGTACATGGTCAAGAGAGATGATTTTTGCTTGAGTTGCTGGATTCAAATGCCTAATGAGCCTAGAGACTTGTGATTTTTAAGGTTTGACAAACCCTTGTCTAGCTAGGATGGTTTCAACAGGAATGATCCTAATTGGAGCAAGCGGTTGGACTAGTTATGACCTCCTGAGTCCATCCCAGTCTTACATCCTAACGATTCGGTGAGTCTAATTTTATTTACAAAGTGCTTTCCAGGGACTAAATTGCTTGGAGATAAAAAGGTCACTGCAATTCCCCTGCTCTAGAATCATATGGTTCAGAAAAACCCATTCAAAAGGAGATTCCCAAACTACCTTTCCAAGGCTGTATCAAATTTAGCCCATACTTCTCTGTGCCTTTCTTATGGGACATAGCAGAAGGAAGGTGTACACAGATGGATCCAGGGGGGTGCACTCGTGCATTTACACACCCCTTTAATTCCTGCTCCACCCAAAATTTAAAAGCAACTTTCTGGCAGTGGCAGCGGCATTTCTACTCAGGCAGCGTTGAGGGAATCAACTAACTTCATGGCTCATTGTCATCTACCCGATCCCTTCTAAACTCTTCACCCCCTAGGTGTTAATGATCTTCTCTTTTTTTATGGTCTCAATGTCTCATCAATCAAGTCACCCTTTGGTCTGCAGTTCTGCTGTCTGCTCACTGCTCCTGGTCATGAAGCTCCTATTTCACAGCCCTGCAGATGGTTTTTACCTCATTCTAATGAATTTATATTTGTTTTTGCTTCAATCTTAAACTAAATAATGCAGCCATAGGCCCCTAGCAGATTAGTAAAGTTCTGATTTATTTTTACCTGGAGAAAAATATGTTATTGTATATGTCTTGTTTTGTATTGAAAGAGGATGGAGCTGGACTGTTCTCAGTGGGGCAGATGACAGGAACAAGGACCAATGGGCTCAAGTTGCAGCAAGGGAAGTTTAGGCTGGATATTAGGAAAAATTTTCTCACAAGGAGGGCAGTAAAGCACTGTAGCAGGTTACCCAGAGAGGTGGTGGACTCTCCATCCTTGGAGGTTTTGAAGACCTGGCTGGAAAAAGCCGTGGCTGGGATGATGTAGTTGGGGCTGGTCCTGCTTTGAATGGGGCTGGACTAGATGTGAGGTCCAGTCTCCTCTTGTCTGTGATTCTATATGAATTTGGGTTGAGGCAGCCGCTTGGCTGGAACAGCTGTAGCTTTCCTGGGCAGTAACTGTGCGCTCCAAGATTAATGAATTTGTGCAAAATGGCTGTGATCTCACTTTGGTGTGGGTCCACTTCCTGGCAGTTCTATATTTTGGTTTCTTTGAAAGAGTGACTCATCTTAAGTTACAGTGAGCAGCCTTAAGATAAAGGCATCCTTTCTAGAGTTTATTCTTCTTTTGTGGTGTCAGAAAAAAAAATGAATGTCCACATACTTGAAACCATTCAGAAAAAAATTAAGTTGTGCTGAGATGCTTTGATAGGAAGGAAGAGAGAAAGGATTTCTTGGAAAGCCCATATTTATCCTATTGCCTGGCTTCAAAGTGACAAGCAAGAGTAAGAGATAATTGGGTCTGTTGGGATTAATTATTATGTGCATTGTGATAGGATCAAGAGCCCTAGTCAGGAATCAGCATCTGGCAGTGCTCAGTGCTGTACAAATACAGAGCAAAAAAGTCTTCCTGTTCCAAAGAACCCAATGTTTAAGCATAAGACATGAAACAATAATTGAGCCCCCATACGGGAATGCAAAGTTCATGCTTTTGCCTCCTCTTTTTCCATTTTCATGTACAAATATATCCTGGGTTTATTTCATTAAGGATTTTATCTGCCGTCTGTGTGTCCACTCTCTGATAATTGCAGTTGGATGGTTGTTGAGAGGGGAAGGAAATGTTATTTGGCCAGTTCCAATCTTTGCTTTTTGTGAATGCTGGTTTAGCTTCAGGGGTGGGCGACCAGGAGTGTTGTTACAGATTCATTCATCATTGCTGCCTTAAGGCACAAGACCTAACAAAGGCCTGTGACATACACCAACTTAGACTAAATCAATGGTTCCCAACCTTTCTTGACCAGATTATCAAGCACCTGTATCATCAAACTGTTAATTGAAAAGGGGCCAGGTGCTATCTGCTGAGCACTGCCCTTGGCTTCACTGACCTGTGAGGTTGGCTGGACCAGGGAGCTCTTGGACTAGATGATTTCATGGTTTCTTCTAGCTCTGTAAACTGCATGAAGTAACAACCAGCCACTGAGATGTTGGTAGGTCCTTTTGCAATTTCAGGGAAGTCTGTAGACACATTTCATATATTTCGAAGTTAGGAGGGCAGACAGAGAAAAGCCATACACCTAGACCCCCTCCTTTGCACAATCCTGATGTTGCAACAAAAAGCAGAAGCCCAGTTATTTAGGACTTAACTGCTGGGCATGTTTGAGGTTGCGTGGCAAACTGACAGCAGACAGGCTCTTCCTGTAGGTAGGGATCCACCTATGATCTGACAGTCTCCTTTTGACTGATAGGTTTTTTTGGAGGTGAAGTACAGTAGCTGGGAAGCAAGGAGGTGCTAGGACCCACCTTGTACGCTACACGTGCAGTGTTTGTGAGTGAACCACCTTTTCAACAGCGCTTGTACACTACACGTGCAGTGTTTGTCAGTGAACCACTTTTCCAACAGTGCTTGGACAATACACGTGCAAAGGTTGTGGGTGAACCAGTGTGAACAGCGTTGATGGAGTGGGGCACCTGCCGTGACTGCTGGCATGGTTATCTGAACTCCACAGACTACGTTGATGGGGTAACATCCATGCCAAATGCACTGGGGGCTTGTTTCATAGCTACCTCTTGAATTTTGGCCCTTTGTCTGCATTCTCCCCCTTGCCCACATGTTGTCTTTCCCACACAGAAAGCAGGTCTTCTTTGGCACCTCTTTGTTTCCTGATCTGCCTGGGGCAGCAGAGGGGTGTCTGGAGGCTGCTGAGCCTCAGAAACACAGGAGAGGGATCGCAAGGGAAAGAGGAAGAAGTGTTGCAGGTGAGAGGTGGCAGCAGCGTGGCGTGGATGTCTTGGAGAGATGGGGTCCCTGTTGCAGCTGGAAAAGCACAGCAGGGAATCTCTCCTGGCTCTATTTTGTGCGGGACTCCATCAAGCCTATGGCCAGCCCTCAGCATCCAATGTTGAGACTTTCGTGCCATTGCCCTGCTGGGGAGTTTCTTCAGGAATGAAGAAGAACAGCGTGCCTTCTTATTGACATGATCTGTGCGGGTTGGTTCAACAAACCGCCCGCTTTTGACTAAAACCAGGCCCGAATCGATCGAATCCCCAGATCCCACTTGTAGCTCCGATCACAATTCCCAGTAAGCAAGACCTCGCTCCTTAGGATGAGGTTAGCATTGGGCAGACCCCAAGCTGAGGTCCATGCTGACCTGAGATTTTGATTCAAGCCTCATCTCATGTGTGAAAGAAAACCCCAAGGCAAAGAGAGTGGAGCCTGCCAGCTGGTTTGGGGTCTATCTGCAGCTTCCCATTTCAGCTGCTCACAGCTGGTCTGGTCTGGATGCACCAGGGATGAGGTATAAACTCCCAAGGCTTTTTTTTTTTTTCCACAAGAGATGAGTGGGAAGCTGATGGCTAATACGGAGCATCAGAGGAGGGACAAAAGCAAGTTACTAGCTCAGAAAGGCCGGTGCCAGGTGCTGGTTCCCTGTCTGGGGGAAGGAATCCAGAGGCTGAGATCCCGTGGTGGACTGAAGCATGTAGGGTGATGTATAAGGAGGTATGGGGGAAATACCTCTGGCTGCCCACAAAAAGGGAAAAGGACATCAAACAAGTATGCTTTGTTTTATGCACAGCCCATGAGCAAATCTTGGTGGCTCAGGAGGGAGGTGCCTAGAGCAAGCCAGCGAGAAATGCAAGCCCAAGGGGACGTCTGAGCACTCATCGCCCCACCCCAGCTCCTGGGATTGTCCGTGCAATTGGAGGCATTGCTTAGGAAACAGAAATGACCCCTTTTACACGTTTCCACGCTCCCATAGCAGACTTTTCTCCTGTCTCCCTAGACACCTATTATGTCTTCTATCCCTGCCTTCTCTGCAAACCCATTCCCTTTCCAATGAGGGGTTTCGATACTGCTGGCCTAAATCAGGCACGACTCTTGCAGCTTCCTTGAAGTCTTTGCCTGCGGAAGATCTGGATTTTGCAAAAGCGAGGCTTCGGGTTTGTCTGCCCTTCCCCTGCCTGCACAACCAAGCTGGCAAAGAAAGTGCGCAGCTCCGTATCAGCGAATACAGATAGGCGCTGCATGGGGTTTCCTTTAGAGTGTGTGGCCCTTTACCATGTGGGTTTCCTGAGAATAAGAAACCACCGCAGGCTGGTTGCATGACTTACCACCAATGAGCCGTCCTGCACCGAAACAATTCAGTGACCCCCAAATGCTGCCTATTGTATCCTCCATGGGTGCCCATTTCACATAATTTAAGTGATCAAAGCCCTTTCCTCTCCTCCTGAAGACCTTGGACACCTGCCTGCTCCACAAAGCACCCTCTGCAGCTCCGGGAAACACACCCACACCTGTGTTTGTCATTGATTGTGTTACACTTGCGTTGCCAGGACTCTGCTCTTCTTCGTGTTATTATATATGTTATTAGCATTAGTCCTATATGATAATTTGAAAACTCTCAGTTCCTGGCTTAACTCATCCCTGCTGTGTATTTTGGGCTTTATTTCCCATGCCTTGTACCTTCCCAGGGAAATGGGCTTTTCCTTTTTTTTTTTTTTTTTGTTGTGGATCCATGGTGGCAGAAATTGGAGCTGAATTTGAGCAGCGCAGAGAAACAAGCACACACATTAAAATAATGCTCAGGCCACAAGTCTTTTTTTATAAAAACAGACTCATTGGTTCCTGTGCGTTCTGCGGTTTTACCCTGGGCAAACCCACACATCACGCTACAGCTCCCCATGCTGCCGCTGGACCCCGGAGGAAAGTGAGACAGAGGATGTGAGGATGGCAGCGTGCGGGGTGCCACCAGCCGCTCCTCCGCTCTATTTTTGTCTATCGTCCTCGTCGCTGTTATCTGAGCACGTTGCACACCGGAGAACGCGCAGGGGAGTGCTGTTTCTCACTCCTCAGCGAGAGGGGACGTGCTGTTTGGCTTACGTGGTCAAGCTCAAATGAAGAACTAGTTTTTGCATTTCTTTCTGAAAGCATCATCTTTCTTTTTTTTTCGGTGGCAGGGTTGGGGGAGGGGAACAGGTTTCCCCCATTGCCTTGCTATAGCTAGAAACAGGTGTGTATCCTGACTTGCTAAATTCAAACCTGACGCAAGACTGGGGGGAATATGAAAGAGGCGGAGGAGAGGCAAGGGCAACGGTTGCCAAAGCGTAGCAGCACAGCCACGCAGATTAAGCTGCATTGCACCATCCCCTTGAGACGGCCCCGGCTGCCAGAGACTTTGAATAGCTCTGCCGGGCTTCCTATTTTTCTGATCCAGCAGTGTGCTCCCTCCTCGCTTGAATGTCCCTCTGGTTTGTGGGGTGGATTTCGGGCAGGGAGGAGGTGACAGCAGCAGATTGTGAAATAAAGCCATGACACGCAGGAATAAGAGACTCTTCTTCTTTCCCAAGCTGGGTCACAAGACCTGGGTCTGAATTACGATCATGTGGTCACGTGGCTGGGATCCGCTTCGCCTGCATCCTTCTAACAACAGCTCTGCAGGCGCACAGCGATGGTTTGTGAAAGGAGAAAGCCAGGAAGCGCGGAGCCACGGTTGCATGCAGACGACTCGCTCTTTTCTCCCAGAGATGCCAGCCAGATGCAGGCCCGACTCGCTGCCCTGCCTCACCCCGGGGCGGGGAGCTGAATCGAGAGGGTGCAGCACCCTAGACCCCTGCATAGCCCACCAGCAAATCTTGGGGGCTCAGGATGGAGGTGCCTCCCCCCTTGCAAGCCAGCAAGAAATGCAAGCCCAAGGGGGTGTCTGAACACCCATCTCCCCACGCCAGCTCCTGGGATTGTCCAGGCATCGGTTGGGAAACAGAAATGACCCCTGCGCAGGTTTCTGCACTCCCATAGCAGTGCCCTCTTCTCTGGGCCAGGCTTTCTCTGGCTCGCTGATTATCTGGCCCCACGGCTCTCGCCTGGCCCGGCTGCAACCGGAGGTGTGGGGTGTCCTCTGGCCTGGGGCTCAGGCCTTTCTCCAGGGAGGTGGGATCCTGCAGGCTAAGGAGGGGACTAGAAACCCAGGGATCCCACTGCCTCCACCACCGCTCTAACCTTTAGGCTATCGTACAAAGAGCAGGCCCCTTCGCCATGGGCTGCCCCCTCGAACTCGGCACCTCGTGCCCCCATCACCTATTGCTGGGCGGGGGGCGGATACTGGCTGGTCATCGTCCTAGGGGAGTGGGGCTGGAAGGCCATTTTGCCAGCCCCCTGCCTGAGACAGGACCGTACTTTAGGAGAGAGCCGCTCTGTGCCCTGCCACTGCCTCTCACTGTCTCCTTGGGCACGTCCTCTGTCTGTGCCCGCCTTTCCCAGCGCGGGAGGGGACTACAGGGGCGGAGAACTACAGCTCCCGGCGTGCCTTGCGCGCACACATGGCCCCCCTCCTGCCCGGCCCCTCGCGCGGGGGCTGCTGGGAGTTGTAGTCCGGACGGGCGCCATGGCCAGGTCCGTGCTTAATAGCCCGCGGCTGGGGGACATTGGTAAGTGTCGGGGGGGCCCTGTGCCCGGGGGGGGTCATTGGGGGGCTTCTCCCAGGGGCTGATTTTAGGGGTGTCCCTGCTCCCTGGGGGCGATTATGGAGGTCTCTGCACCTGGAGGTGGGGCTTTGCTTCTAAGGGACATTTTTGGGGGCCGTG
>NW_017728931.1:142029106-142067980 GCF_001723895.1 Crocodylus porosus | reverse complement strand
GGGGGGGGTGTGGCCCGGCTCCGTGGCGCGGGTAGGGGCAGGATTCGGAGGCTGCGGGGGCGATGATCCCGCTCCAGCCTGCCCCGTCCCCCGCCCGCAGGCAGGACCGGTTGGTTCGGAGCAAGCGCAGGCACGACCCTGACCACGCACAGGTCCTGCGGCAGGGGCGTCGCGTCCCGGCTCCCGGGGCAGGCCTGTACTTTGGGGGACGAGGGTTTCGGGTGGGCGCTGGCATGTAAGAGGCTGCAGCTCCCGCTTTGCTGCTGGCGACGTGCGGGAACGAGGATCCGGCCGTCCTAGCTGCAAGGTGGGGCAGCTGAAGACAGGCCTCCCTTTCCGGGAGCCCCCACCAAGGAGCCATCTGCCTTGTTTCATCCTGTCGACTCCCCGCTGCTGCATCACTTGCTTTTTAGTCATCCCGCAAGGGGGTGTCCCCCAGGCCTGTCATGGGAGTGCCTCAGCCTACTAGCGGATACAGCTGGCAGGGGATATAGCCCCCGAGGTGCAGGGGATTTGGGCAAGGGGGTCATGAGACAATCCAGGGTCCATCTGCTTAACTTGCTGTCGTGATGCCCTTTTCCTACCCTAGACCCATGTGCATTGGCCCATACAGAATCATACACAATGGGGGCTGGCAGGGACCTCAGCAGGTCACATCCAGTCCAACCCCCTGCTCAGTGCAGGATCATCCCCACCTACATCATCCCAGCCAGGGCTTTGTCTACACGGGTCTTAAAACCTCCAAGGATGGAGCGTCCACCACCTCTAGGTAACCCGTTCCAGTGCTTTACCACCCTCCTAGTAAGAATTTTTTTCCTAATACCCAACCTAAACCTCCCTTGCTGCAACTTGAGCCCATTGCTCCCTGTACTGTCATCTGCCACCACTGAGACCAGTCCTGCTTCATCCTCTTTGGATCCACCCTGCAGGAAGGTGAAGGTTGCTATCAAATCCTGCCCCCCAATTTTTCTTTTGCAGACTAAACTCATATGCAGACCTATTGCAGGGTGGGACAGGTAGCAGCAGGGCTTGGTTTTCCAGTTGGAGCCTTTTTCATGCTTTTATTTAGTCGACCCCATGCAGGTTACTCCTGTCCTTAGCAGCAAAGCCCGTCGTGTGGCAGAGCCCGTTGTGCCGGTGCTTGGAGACAGACAGTGCACCGCTACAACTGAGGGCGGCGATGCTAGAGTCTTGTTCGCTCCGGGTCTGCGGGATACACCTGCATTTGTGTGGAGGGAAACTCTGTAAATTAAAAGTTGCATGACCTACACTGACAGCACCTAGGGCTCTTCCTTTGCTGGTAACTCTGCAAGCAAATCCTCCCCCCAGCAGGGACAGCCTGGCCATTTGGCCCCGGAGGTAACTGTTGAAATAATGGTAATGCTTTGTACTCTGTGAACACCTGCCCCTGAGGACTGCAAAACATTTGAGATATGGTTGCTGGGTCCTGTGTCATGGACGTCCCCAGTGAGATAGGGGCTTCGGGTGGCTACTGAAACATTGACATGGAGTGACCTCAACCTCTGGGTTTTCGGACTCTGTCCTGGCCACCTTCCTGCCCAGTACGCTTTCCCAGCCGTCATTCACATTTCCTTCTCTCCAGACTTCTGGGCTGACCGGACGCCGGTCCACGAAGCAGCCAGGCGAGGGGAGATCCTGCAGCTGCAGCAGCTGATAGAAAACGGGGCCTGCGTGAACGTGGTCACCTATGACTCCATCACCCCCCTGCATGAGGCAAGCCTGAGAGGGCAGACGCAGTGCGTGCAGCTCCTGCTGGCAGCCGGGGCCCAGGTTGGTGTCTGGCGCGAGTGCCAGCAGCTGGGCTGACGGCTGTTGGATTTGGTATATTCCTGGGGAATATCTACAAGCTCAGTTAAATAATAACATCTGCGTCTCCCGGAGGGGAAAGCTTAGCTACACAGTAAGCTAGAAAATTAGTAGGGATGGAGGGTACTAATTGCCTTGCAGGTCTCAGCAGTAGTGGAATCTCACTCTTTGAGATGTGTCCATTGCAGCTCTGCTATCCAAAGCAATCCTAACATCATAATGTGGCATAGTGCATACTCCAAATGAGCTAGCTCAGGTCGTGGAAGCAGGGTGCATTTGTCTGGAGAAGCTGGGCGCATTATCCCTGGTGGAGTGCTGCGTTAGTACTGCTATACGGCTTCTACGACCCAAGCCAGCTCAGGTATTTGCCGGGCAAGGGACTATGCCAGGTTGATGTACCCCAAGTGGCTTGGAGGGCAGCAGGGAAAACCACCTGGGGTGGATTCCCTGGCAGGTTTTGTATTGGATCGCTGTATCCTTTAACACCTCTTGGTTTTATGCTCAACTCAGGTTAACCCAAGTGCCTGGGCCATATGCAAACCAGGCTGGGGGCAGAAGCTACCTGCTCAATCCCACGCCCTGCAGCATTAGAAAGCGAGTGTTAAAGATGCAGGCCAGCAGGCTCGAACCAAGAACAACCTCTGAACGAACGTGGCCCTTGTGTCTTCCAGGTGGACGCCAGGAACATAGATGGCAGCACCCCGCTCTGTGACGCCTGCGCCTCCGGCAGCATAGAGTGTGTGAAAGTGCTGCTATCCCATGGGGCAAAGGTGAACCCACCCCTCTACACGGCCTCCCCTCTCCACGAAGCCTGCCTGAATGGTGAGCACTTTTGAAAGCCGCTGTGTGAATGCATCTGTTACTCTCATGAGGACAGCTGCAAAGAGCCTGATGTGACCTTAAGAGCCTGTGATTCATTGGCCTGTCATCAGTGGAACATCGCTCTCGTCTTCTCCTGGCATTAATCTCATTGCACGGTATAAAAACCAGTCGTACGTTGGCTCCTGCTGAATGAATACCCTGGCAGGACTGGGCGCATAAAGAAATGATCGGTATGAAGTGTGCCATCAAGCCCTAGCATGATTCAACCACTCCTGCTATTTATCAGGTTTTCATGTCCCTTGAGAGAAGTTGAAAGCTGGGACCTGCCCAGTCTCCACTTACGATGTTCCAGCTTCAGTCGGGCTTGAGTTAAGAGGAAGGTTGTTCTTCTGGTTAAGGTGACAGGCTAGGATTCAAGGTTCGGTTTCCTGCTCTGTCAGTCTCCCTGTGTGACCTCAGGCAAGTCTGTTCATCTCTTCGTACTTTGGCTTTCTTTTTCTCATCTTTTCTTTTGTTAAAAGCAAGATTTGCTGCTAACTCTGAGGTCAGTGGGAGCTGCCAGGCGCTCAGCGCGTTTGAAAACCAAGCAGTTGCTGACTTGCATCACTTTAGACTCCAAATTGTTAAAACTCTTGGTATTAGCTTTCAAATAATAGAATCATAGAAAATGAGGTTTGGAAGGGCCCTCAGGAGGCCAACCCCCAGCTCAGAGTAGGACCAGACCCAACGACATCATCCCACCCAAGACTTTGTCTAGCCAGGTCTTCAAAATCTACAAGGGTGGAGATGCCACAGTGTCTTTGGGTAACCTGTTCCCTTCTCATGAGAGAGATTTTCCTGCAAAGGTGCAGCCCTGTTAGATCATAGAGTCCGTCTTTTGCCCTTTGCAACATCTATGTGCTCTGCTATAGTCTAGCTGCAGTTTAGGCTGTTTCGAAACGACTGCGCACCAGAACTTTCAGCACTTCCTATGGAAGGCCCTGCCACAGCCTGATATATGTAGCATAACAAGGTGAGGAAATAAGCTCACACCTTTTGTATTTGCACTCCTTGTCCTATGTGTTAAACAGGGCACATTTAGGTCAAGGCGAAGCAAGCGCAGTTAGGTATTTCCATTAAAACCAGCCTGCTCCTTCACCTTTCTCTTCTCTTCCTAAAGGCAGCTCCGAGTGCGTGAAACTCCTCATCGACGTGGGTGCGAATCTGGAGGCCCATGACTGCCACTTTGGAACGCCACTGCATGTAGCGTGTGCCCGGGAGCATCTGGACTGTGTGAAATTACTCCTCAATGCAGGTGGGGCAGCTGGGCCATGTTTATTGCAACGTATTTGGGACATGGTGCTGTGTTTGCAATGCTTTTCTTCCTGCACCCTTCCCTGCTGCTCAGGAGGGAAGCTAAGCTTGCTTATTCGTTAATAGATCTGCTAAAACAGGCCTGTTTCTGTTCAGGTAGTGTTTGCCAGGGAGGAATACTTATGGGAGCTGATAGAGGTGCAGGCCCCTACTCTTAACTCATGGCACTTTGCATAAAGCGCCATGAGTTAGAGCGCTGTTCCTGACCCAACAGACATTTGCCTATTGGGTGCGGGTGTGGGGGATAGAGCCTGGGTGCAGGATCCCAGGAAGCCTGCCCGCAGTGGAGTAGCCTCCCCTTTTCCCCAGCCCCGACCCCTACTCCCAGCTCGAATGGTGTCTACAAGAAGGGAAGGGGGAGAGGGGCGGGGAAGCAAGTTGCAGGCTGAGGTTTGCCCAGCCTGAGCTGAAGGACAGGGAGCCTGAGGCATGGAGGCTCCAGTCCACTTGCCCCCCCACCCCATCCAGCTCAAACTGGGTAAACCCCAGCCCACAATTCACTCCTCCTTCCCTCTCCCTCCTCCCTTCCTGCAGACAGTACTGGGTGCGGGACTTGGCTGCATCAGCCCAGTGCGGATCGCGGGATTGATTGGAAGGAACAGAAGTTCCCTAAGGTGATCCACAGTGGAGCGCTTCATCTGATCCCTCATTTGATGAAGGTTAATTTGTTGTATGATCTGCCACTTTTAAAGCACTCTGCAGCCGTGCATGTGTTTTCATGGCATGGCTGTAGAGCACTTTTAGGGGGCCAAACACAGACAAGTGTAACTTCTGTCTGCACTCTGTGTGCGCAGAAGCTTGTCTTTTTTGGGCAGAGCAATTCCCCTGCTGTAGCTTTTTCCAAAGGCTTCCAATATTCAAGTGAATATCCAAGTCTTGAAGTCTCTCAGGGTAAAAACAGATGTTGGGTTTATTCCAGGTCTGATTGTCCCCTGCTTTGACTCTCATAGAAACACACGGGGGGGCAGTGGTTTACACACACATGCAGCTTAAATGACAAGGGGAAAAGGTGTTTTCTCAGATACTTCACAGGTACTTAATGTGGGACAACAGGGCTCATCCATCTGTAGAGTCCTAGAATAAAAGGCTTTATTCCTGGAAGAATCCTATGGAAAAACCTGACATCTGTTTTTAGCCTTATTTAGTTCATTGACATGTGCCTATTCTGGCTTTGTGGGAAAAAAAACAAAACACTCCCAAAGCCCAGGGTCACATTTTCACACTATCTTCCCAACAGTGTTGCTGCTGAATTGTTGGATCAGTGCTGTTAGCCTTTTTTAAGGTTATAAGAAGAGGAGAGCTGGAAAGTGAGAGTCAAGTGTGACATATAACACAATAATAGGGACTACATTGGTTGCTGGTGTGACTGTGGATTGGACTGGAGTCATACCGGAGATGGACTTGGTCTGGTCGATGTTCGAAGTAAAATTTTGGCAGGTGGACTAGGGTCCTTTCTGACCCTATAATCCTAAAATTGTAAATGCTCCAAGCGCCCCAGCCATATTCTGTCATAGTGGGATCTAGAGGTGGACCTTAGCCAGATCTCCAGAACTGTGCGCCTCCATATTCCAGTGACATTTGGACTTTGTCTTGCCAGTTCCTACCAGGAAGTGACATGATCTACCATGAGCCCCATCAACCCAGTGGTAAAGACATAGAAAGCGGTGGGAGGAATGAGGACAGCCTTCTGTCTTCTCCTGATGCAGTCCAGCTTTCAAAGCAGATTTGCTAAATAATGGATGTAGGCTGCAGGGTTTCTGGACCCCCAGATTTTCCAATCCCAAAATAATTAGAGGTTTCTGCTAAAAGGACCAGCCCTGAAAGCAGTTCAATTTGTCATCATCCCTCTTCAGAGGGAACAGCCCATTGAGATGAACTGGAACAGCCCATGGCTAGACTGAGGTCTAAATCACATCTGGTGGGTTCATAAGGTGTCCAAGAATAGCTCAGTACCCATGGTGGTTTGATAATCCTATGAGCTCTGAAGCTGAGGGCTTTTGTCTCCCAGTTGCGTGTGCTGTATACCGTAGATGTGTTTGATGGATTAGTTACGTCTACCTGCATTCTGAGTAACAAATTTACTAGCCTTAATGAGATGTGCTTAGCAGTGCCTAACTGTTCACAGCTCGTCCAATAAAGCAGTGAGCCTTAATGAGGCGTCAACTGCTGAGCCCCATCAGTAATTTAACTCAGTTTAAACAGGACGTTTACCATAGAAAACAGTAGGATTTGGCTAAGAGTGGTGATCAGATTACTCAGAGGTGTTTTAAGTGATTTACACTATAATTTACCCAGATCAGGGATGACTTGAGGAATGGGGGGGGGCCTTAATTAACAGGGGTGATTTTGTTTATTGCCTCAGGGGCAAATGTGAACGCAGCCAAACTTCATGAGACCGCGCTCCACCATGCGGCCAAGGTGAAAAATGTGGATCTTGTCGAGATGCTGATTGAATTTGGAGGAAACATTTATGCCAGGGACAACCGGGGAAAGAAGCCGTCGGACTACACTTGGAGCAGCAGTCCCAGCGCAAAGTGCCTCGAATTCTACGAAAGTAAGCGGGGCTTGTCCCGTCTCCCACTGCCATGCAGGGCGTTGCCTCACCTTCAGCAAACCAGGCTATCCTAACCATCCCTTCTGCCTTTAAAATCAGGCGTATGGGACCATTTTTCCCTGGCTCATAACATCCTTATTCACTGACTTCTGTACTCCTGAGTAGCAGCCTTTCTCCTTGCTGTACACCTTGGGCAGGACTTTCCTTTGATTGTTACCGGTGTTGGGCTCGTTTCGACATGGGTACCCTGAGTCTGGGAGCTCATGCCTCTGTCTCATGACTGTGACAATGGCATGACGTCTCCACGCTCTCTCTGGGGCACGTGTTGTGTATTTGGTCACAGTCTCTGCCTCGGTGTGATGCAGTGCCCCAGGGAACTTTTCATGTGAATAAGCCTCAGGTCTGTAGGTGATGAAGAATGGGAGAGGAAAGGGGCGACCAATGTAGCGTTACACACCTAGGAACCAGGGCTGCAGCCCAGACCTTTCAAATGGGCGCTAGATCCTGCAAAGCAGAGAGTCCGGAGTGGGAATCAAAGTGATGGACATGAGATCCCAGGGGCTGTGGCTGATGGGATTCTTGGATTTATATTTGGGGGAGTCACAAGAAGGCTCCGGGAGGTAATTTTACCACAATTTTACTGCAACATTGGAGAGATTGACAGAAGCTCAGAGGTAGGGATTTCATTTAAAGAAAAGGATTCAATCATCCCTGTCTTGATTTTATCACAGTGTCTAATTACCTTCAAGTACAGAGAGGGTAAAGGGCTCTTTGGTGGAGAAAGAGTATGAACCACTGGCTGGGAGCTGAAGTCCAACTAATTCCTGTTGGAAGTCAAGCACAAATTTTTAATGCACAAGGTGATCAACTAAGAGAACAAGCCCCTGAGGGAGGTGATGCATTCACTATTTCTTTATGTCATCAAGGCAAGAAGAAGACTGTTAATGGAAGTTACACTTTGGCCAAGCACAGGTTCTTGCACTCAGTGCACGGGTAACTGGAACTGGCTCATGATAGACAGGGGATGAGACCAGTTTAAGGGTCCCTTCAGGCCTTGATCAATACAGACTGATGAGTCCAGCCCCTTTAGCAGACTGGTTTTAGGCTGGGGCACCAGAGGGAGGGGATAGGGAATGTTGCGTTGTGTACGTAGCAAGTAGGACCTGCTGGGTTTTGGGCATGGTGAAAGAGATTTGAGAGTTGTTCCTACTGCATTTCTCTTCCAGTGCAATGCCCACCTTGTGTTCAGACCTACACTAAGCAGAGGCAGCTTCCAGTTTTCATCCAAAATTGTCCCTGGCTTGAATGAAATTCGACTTGCCAGCCCTTGGAGAACTGTGTCCTTGGCAGGATGACCAGGCTTCTGCTAAGCTGGAAGAGTAACTCTACGGATGTCTTTTGTTATTTCAGAAACCCCCCTGAGCTTGTCCCAGCTCTGTAGAGTGGTCCTGAGGAAAGCTGCCGGCCAGCGAGGGCTACAGAAGATCGCCAAATTAAATATCCCTCCACGATTAATCCAGTACCTCTCATACAACTGACAGAGCAAGAAGCTGATCATGAAGGACAGTATTTCTGGACATGCCCATGTGGCAGTATCCGTCTCTTTCTCCCTTTCTCTCTTCCTAGGAAAAGCAACTTTTAATTTATTTTAATTGGTGTAAATACTATTTATGAGACTGCGCTTTCCTCCCTTTCCTACCCCATCAGCAAAAGTCTTGGCAAAGATAGCAACGTAGTAAAGGAGTAGACACAGATTTAGTGAGCAGTACTTTATACCGGAGATCCCATTTGACTGTTATACCCTTTGGAGTCTGTTATGTAGCACCTTGTGTTTCTGGAGGGATAGCTGCTAAATGCAGAGATGGAGGTGTTTAATGAGTTGGGTAGCCTCATTAGATAAGGATTTAATTTTCAAGGCAGGAGTTGCCAGCCTGTGGGCTGCGAGCCACCCATTGAGCCTGGCCGCGTGATGCTGCACTGCCCACGTGCCTGATCCAGAGCTCCTCCAAGGCAAGGGGTGACTTCTCATTGACTTCACTGGCCTGGGGTTGGGCACCATGGCTGAGGTCTTGTCTACATTATGGAGCTCCTGCCACCATAGCTGTGCTGATGGAGCCTCCTCGTGGAGATGGAGCATCGGCTGATGGAAGGGCCTTTTCCACTGGTGTCTCTACAACTCCTCCCTGAAAGCCAGTAGGAGAGTTGACAAAAGGTCTCTTCTGTTGGCAGAGCCATGTCCATGCCAGGGGTATAGCTGCCATAACCGGGGCATGGATCCTAGCTATGCCAGAAAAAGCTGGCTACCTTACCCAGGCCTAAGGTAACCAGTGCTCCATCTGCTTCTTGAGAAGCTGCTGCAGCCACCTCCATCCTGTGTCACATTAGTTGCAAACCATGGGTGGGCCATCTGCTCTAGGCAGTTTTGGGGCCCCTTATCTTGAGGGGTGAAGCTGTATTCTCTGAGGAGTTTCTATCAGCCCTAGGTAGCTTGACAAGAAACCTATCCACGTGTATGTGGATAGGTTGCAGGGAGAAATGGCTGCAGGGAGCAGCCCGAGGGAGGATTTTTTTTTCCTTTGAGGCTGCCTCTTGTTTGTGGAGCTTCAGTGGATGCAAATGCACTGGAGAAGCAGCAGGCGTGGATGCCTGGCTCGACAGCTGTGTGTTGTCGCTTTGGGATTCATGGCGTCCTTTGAGACTTAGACCTTGCAGGCGAGGTTAGAAGCTGAGCTCAAGTGTTAGGGCATGTCTGTACCGTGACAGCAACATGTCCTGGTGAAGTCGCCCGCCCGAGTCCGCAGACAGACCCGACCTGGAAGCTCATCCATGAGGTTAGGATCACAGAAAAAGTAGGGCTGGCATGGCCTACTGGAGATCACCTTGTCCAGCCTCCTGCTCAAGACAGCATCATCCCTAACTAACTCATCCTAGACAAGGGTTAGCTGAACCTGCTCTTAATAATTTCAGAAACTACCCTCACATGCAACTACTATCAAAAATGCCCTTTAACTTGCTACCCTACCGGTGAAGCAGGGATGAGGGTCCTGTCATTCTCTTGCCACTGCAAAGACAGGAAGTCATGTATTAAGATAGGCCCGAGATGCAAGGAAGATAACCATTTCCCCCCTACGGAGGAAGGTGGAAACCCCTGGCCCATGCTGATCTGACCATGGGGTAAAATTTCTTCCTGATCTCAAATGTGGTGATCAATTAGACCCTGAGTGGAGGTGCAAGACCCTCTCACAAGGCATCTCTGGGTTGTTTAAGTCCCAGCAGGAGCTTTGGCACACCGCAGTCACAATCCTCAGCCTTGGCTGTGGCCCAAACCCAATGCATCTGAGGAAGATGAAGCAGCCCACAGGCCCTTGTAGCAATCAGAAGGGGTAAAAAAAAAATCCTTCCTGGTGCTGGGTGGTGATCAACAAAGCCCAGAAGACTGTGAAGAGCAGACACCCCCAACTCTGCACTGCAACCCGGGGACCACAGGCAGCTCTGCACATCATGCACCTTGCCTGGAGAGCCAGAGCTCCCTTCTCTTATCATCCCGTCCCCGCTACAAACATCCCAGCCACTTTCATGTTCTTTCATAACCAAGCTGGTTGCGGAGCCGTGCTTCATTCTCCCGCTGCTGAACACGGTCCTCTCCTAATTCCACCTTCTCTGGCTGCAGTGCTTTCCGCGTGGCCTCTGAGGGGCTCTTCCAGGCTCATCCCAGTGCCTGCTCTTGAGCCCTCAGTCTTGGCCGGACTTGGGAGTGGGGACGAGCCCAAATCAAGCTTCACTGGCGAACTCCTGGGTTTGGAGTGCCTGAGAGGACTCACGTGGGTGCAGTGTGGGTTAGCCTATCTTCCTCGAGACCTGCAGTTTGGACAGGCCAATATAGTCTTCCTTAGGCGCGAGATATCATTTGCATGAAATCTGAAAGTACTGGGGCACTTCATGCGTGCTGTACCAAAGAGCCCTAGTCCCGTCAGTGCCCCTGTAGCATGTCTTAGCCTACCAAGATGAGAATGCCTCTCTTTGATAGTGCAAAAAATATGAAAACCAAGATGCGAACAACTCTTTAATAGTGCAGAAGGTGTGAAAACCTCCAAGGATGTCTGCCCCGCTTACATCAGTGGTTTTTGCATCCCTCCATGCTGGGAACTAGCCCTGGGGAGTGAAGTAGCGGTCCCTTCCCCTCACCCTGCCAACTTGATCCTACGCTTCCCCTGCTGCACTAGGTTACATGTCGGAAACATGTTGTCAGAGCAGCCCGGCATGTTAAAGCAGTGTTAAGCAGGTGAGCACCTATTTTAAAAATTGTGTGTTCTTTGCCTGATGCATGGTATAACAATGGTCAGGGGAGTTTGGGTTTCTTTATTTTTAATCATCATTGTGCTTGGATTTCTACATTGGAAATTTCAGGATCATCAAGTATAGTCTTCCCTGGGTTTGCTAGAGAAATTATAGTGCGTCTGTTGATGGTGGACCCTACCAGCTTAATTGAGGGCATAAGGGCATCTAATTATTTTTGCAAAAGTTTACTTTATCCAAAATATTAATTCATCATTGTATTTGAACAAATATTAGCAAAACTCAGACTCTTTCCAGCATTCTGATCTTAAAATCCTTTCCCTTTTCAACTGTTTTACTTCTGGTATCTTGTGTCTTCTGTGATGTCACCGGTTGTCTCCTTTCGCCCTACAGCAGTGATGTGAAATAATGTTAGGTGATTATGATTCAAATGTGATTCCCAAGGTAAGCCCAGAGATTTCAAATCTGAATTCATTTTCTTTAAAACATCCTGACCTGCTGTGGGCTTTCTCAGTTCTTTGCAACAGAAAACATTATTTTTCTGTAGTTAAAAAAGTGAAAACTAAGAACTGGCATTTTTCAAGGGGTAACTTGAATCTAACAGGGGTATCTTGAGTCTAAAAAGATTGAGAACCACTGCCCTAGAGTTTTTGAGGCTAGACAGGAGTGGTGGAGGGGCAGGGTTTATTTCTTGGTGCTGGTCTGGAGACTGCCGTGGAAATGGTATGCGCCTACTCTGTGTCAGCCTGCAAGCCGCCTGGGTGACAAAGGCACCAGGCCTGGAGATTAAAGAACTTGGTGGCTTCCTCATAGGTAGCAATTTTGGGTGTATACAGACATACTAAGTCGACTTAAAGTGGCTTAAGTAAGTCAACTTAAGTTAAGCTGTGTTGGAGGGTATACATGTTCAGCTCCTTAACACGGTGGCAGCCATCTTGTGAGCTAAGTTGGCTTAACTAATACAACTCAAGATAATACACCTGTATTTTAGTTGACTCTGCTCCACATACATGTGTACGCTCTGACAGTTAAGTTGACTTAAATTAAGCTGGCTTAACCATCAGAAAGTTAGTATGTGTCCCTTGGGCCCAGCCTGGATTTAGGAAGCGCTTGTTCCTGGGCCAGTACGGGATGGCATGCTAATCTTCTTTCCTAGTGCTTTTCACCAGCTAATCTCAAAGTGCTTTATTCTCAGGGGAAGCTGCGGTAAGGAGAGGTAGTGACATCCCTGGTCAGCCAGTAGGGCCAATGGTAGGAGTAGATCCCTGGGTCATCTGGGCCCTGAGCTAGCGCTCTAGCCACTCAACCATGCTACCAACCACGCAAAGGGCTGCTTTTATAAATCTCTCGCAGCTGCTCATGGAGATCTGCCTGTCCCTTGAGGAAGCCAAGGACTTTCTGACCCTAAAACACATGGGCCAAGTGGGGTCATGGGTGTAACTCCAATGACTTAATGGCCTATTGGAGTGTCAGCACCACATTACCATAGCAGTTTACCCCAGTCCTGTTGTTTAGGGCAAAGGAGACCAGCAAACAGGAGGGGAATGGGCTGTTTATGCCCATGCATCTGGGACCATGCAGGTCATTGCAACAGGCCTTTGCTGTTGCAGAAAGCCCCTCTTATTCGGTCCTCCCAGAACCTTCCCAGTGTCCCTCTGCAGCCTCCCAGGTGGAGAATCCAAGCGCCTGAATTTCGGGTCCTAAGATCCCCAGACGAGGAATCCAGAAGGGTCATCTCTGAGGAGCAGAGAGCTCACAGCCTCGTTCCTCAGCGAGCCCCTGCGGCCGGCTCCAGGGCATCGGCACCGACTGCCAGGGTCGGGCACCAGTTGCGGGATGGTTTGGAATGAAAGGCCCCACCTAATGCCAGATCCCGTTGCCATCCGCATCTCCCTGCCTGGGCTGTGTAGGTTACACCCTTTGCTTCAGCTTTCCGTTGGGTTCTTTGCTATTAGGCAGCTTCCCGTGCTCTGGAGAAATATGAACGCCCAATTAAAGTGCGTGGCCAGTGCCAATAAAACTAAACCGCCACAGGAGCAGCCTTCCTTTCATCGGGCGCAGCCGGGGCTCTACATTCATCCCTTTCAGCTCCTGCCAAGATATTGGGGAGGGAGGGGAGGAATCAGGACTGTAAGCACAGTTCAACTTCCCACTTCCGCAGGCCACTTCTCTCCAGGCACCCAGCCTCAGGATGGACCCTTCTGTGCAGGGAGAGGTCTGGGGAACACCCTCCAAGCCAAACACTGCCTGAGCTTCAGGGCAAGCCAGCTGCAGATGGGGCTTGGGGCTGTGTCTCCTTGCCTTTAGCGGCTAGCACCGTGCAAGGGTTTTGCTCGCTGCGCACCGCTGGCCACGGCTGGAGGAGTTTATTAGCATTGGCTTCCAGGGGAGTTATTTGATCAGAGCAGCTGTGCTCCAAGCCAGTCCAGTATAAACACAGTGTCGCCCAGACTCTGTGTCTGCAAAAAAACCCACCCGACCAAGACCAACGAATTAACTGTTTGTAGCACAGTGCTGTTTCTTGCCCCCTGGCCAGCTGTTCTCATTTATTAGGGGCTCGTTGCTTTTCATTGCAAGGGGTACCTACACTCCTGGAAAGAAAATGAGTACTTCCTCCAGCCTCATTGCTAGTTGTGTTAATGCCCCAAGAGATTGGGTGGGAAGGGAGGTGTCATCAGCAAAGGAGAATCTGACCACTCAGCTTCAGTGAGAAAGACCCCGTCCATGTCTGGGCTCTAAACTCTGTCCCCGCCATCAGGCAACACCTTGGCTGGCTGAAAGCAAGTCACATTCTTGTGTTCAGCGGGCACGTCTACACGTGCAATTACTGCGACTCAATAAAATCCGGTGCAATTTGAGCCAGAGTAAACTAATCCTGACATCACCGTCTACATGTACGTCAAAGCGCAATCATTTACTCTTCCATTGGATAGTATCTGTGTGTGATGGGACTAGCCGATGCTGGGATAAATTAATCTACTGTGCTGTAATTGCGGCACATGTGTAGACAGTGATGCTTTACTGCGCAGTAAATTAGTCTGCTGTGCAGTAAAGGGCGTGTGTAGCTGTGCAAGTATGAGCGTAAAACCTCTGTTGTACCTCTGAGAAGCACTGAAGACCTCAAGGATGCATCTGGGCTTTGTACACCGTACTCACCCGCTGTCTTTCTGGGCTGGAGGAGAGGGGCAATTTGGTCTGACAGATGCACTGAAGAACGTGCTTGTCCTTTATGGACTTGGAGCTGGGTCCTCAGCTCCTCTCAACTGACTTTGAGGGACTGATGCTTATTTATCCCAGCTGGGCATGTGCCCCTGTAGATCTTTCCCAGGCCAGCGAGAGCTTGCCAACTCAGCTGTTGCTAAACAAGTTTTTCGTAAAGCAATGGGCCAAGGCATTGTTTGCAAACTTGGTTGGCTTAAGTCACGGGCCCACACTGGTAGCGAGGCACCTGTGTAGCAGTGACAAGCTTCTCCCAATGTGTGGGAAACCCATTGCCTCCAGGGGCTGCCCGTGCATCTCTGAAAAACCAGGTCTCTCATGGTGAGTGTTATTTATCCACTACAAGTCAATCATTTTGAGTTTCCTTTGTGCTGGATGCTGTGGAGCCAGTTCAGCGTAGGGGCTTTCACGTGGACCGAGTTGTCTCAGCACCCAAGTTTGAACATGTCTGCCTTTGACAGCACGTGGCATAGTAGAAAGATGTCATTTTACATTTCGACCTGTCCGTTTTAATGCTCTGGGTATATATGGTGCTTGGAGCACTGTTGGCAGTCAGGTTTCCCGGGACTGAAACGCATGGCAGTATCATAATTAACAGTGACCACGGTTCAGAAAAGCTTTTCATCTGTGTCGTCCTGTTTTGCGTTGTCCTTAAAGGAGATATAAGAGGGTAAATCTTGGCAGGACCCCAGCCAGCTAAGCTGTCTTTTATGCCATATGCCGCGACTGGATGAGGACTGAGACTCTACGCAGCCAGCTTGGGATTTGAGGTGAGGGCCGTTTAGCCCTTGTTATTTTTGAGGAATAACTGCAAAAGAAGCTGAAAATGATTTACTCAGAGAAACAGCAGCTCTGCTGGAGGCCCACCTCGTCCGTGTTCACAGCAGAGCCGTGAGACGGCTATTTATAGGAGCAAAATAGGTTCATATACACTGAGATGTAATGGGGGAGGCTGCGCGGAAGTGATTGGGATGGTGGTGGGTGGCAGCCGTGTGATAAGAGCTGGAGCAAGGGAGACAGGACCATGATCTTGTGGTTAAAGCCCTGGGTCGGGACTTGCGAGAGAATGGGGTTGAGTTCCCCACTCTGCTACTGCCTCCCCATGTGGCCTTGGGCCAGTCACTTAATCTCATCTCCAGCTCCATCTCTTAATGGGCATAGCACTGTCTTTTGGACGGGGGCTGCCTCTTGGTCTGTCTGCATGCAGCGCCTAGCACAGTGGCGTGCTATCCAGTAATGGCAGCAAAGCACAAACAGACTGGGCAGGGAGGCGTGGGAGAGTGCTAAGCCGGCCTGCTGCAAGGTTTCAAATCGGGAAGAAGTCACTGTACCACAGGCCTGGCCTTAAACGAATATTCCCAGGTCTCCGCAACGCGTGAAACCCCTCCAGCCGTGGCACGCAGCTTTGCAGGACAGGGCGCTGCCTCCCAGACAGCTTCGCTGAGCTAAAGCTGCGCTCGCCCCTCCGGGGGACCGAGAAAAGGCCAGCCTCCACTTGACATGTCTCTGCGAGCTTCCCCGTGACGACACTGTCTTCATTTTGGCTTCCCTTGTCTTGCTGTCTGATGCCAAGGGACATTCGGCTCTCGAAAAAGCAGAAGGCAGCTCTGGCACGTCACTGCGGGGAGAGGACGGCGGTGGCTTGCGTTTCTTTCAAGTTGGCATGTCAGGGGGCAGGAAATGGTGCGTGTGCATGTATGTGTGTGTACGCACGCTCCTAAACCTCTTTTCTTGCCAGCGCTGTGGACGGTGCACTTACAACCAGTTCACGTGCAGCTGTAAAATGAAATACCAGCTCCCTCTCTCTGCTCCCTCTTCCTCACAATATGCCCCCGTCTGCAGTGCCAGCGGCCCGAACTCTCCTCTTGCCCCTCGGGACCAGGTGTCGTACAACCACCAGCAAAGCATCGCCGTTTTTTGCTCCCGGGCCTGGCCCCTCAACCAGGGAGCAACCTCTTTGAGCCGGGAGACGGGAGATCTGGTGTCCGGCACATCTGGAGAAGCCCGGTCTCATCTACGCTGGAGGGGTCACACCAATTGCACCCCATTTCAATGGAAGAGCAATGCCCTTGTACGTGCATGCCCACTCCTACCCGCACGCATGTGTTGGCAGAAAGCGATCAGGGAAAGCGCTGCATTGGAGGGACCGGACCTCAGTTCATTGCGGCCTAGCGGGCAGGGCTTTCAAGTCCCTCGGCCCGTGCCCGGGCTTGCTAGCAGGGACTCCTGGCTAGGTCCCGCACCTCCCATCGAAACCATCCCTGGCTGCAGACAGACTCCAGGGGAGTTTTCCACAAGCATGCTTTACTCTGGCTCCAGCAGCCCGGGGCTGGCTGCTAGAGGCAATAGCGTGGCCAGGAGCGCCTCCCGGAGCAGCAGTTCTTGACCCGCTGCCCAGCCCCGCGGACATGCAACGCGTCGGCGGCATGAAATGACTGCCTCGGCGCACGCCCCGCTCGGTTTGCAGCCAGGGGTGTGTTTATTAGCAGCGACAAGCCAAGGCCGGAGCGGGCTCGAAGTCAACGGAGCCTTTTCAGAGCACTTCCCATCAGTCTCTGTCCAAGCAGAGGGACCTGCCTCGTGTTCATCCTGGGTTAAGAGCATCCCCACGGGCATTGCTGCGGAGTAGCGACGAGGCGGTAGATTCACAGCTGTGGTAACGGGGGTGTGCATATGTGTCCTCATCCTATGAAAAACCATGCAACGGGGAACCCTCTCCGACAGCCCTCGCCACCCTGGGCTCGAAGCCCTTGCAGCCCTGGATGGAGCTGGGCTCGGTGCACGCCGCTCTGTGGTAGGGATGCAGCCTTCCCATAGCACGGATATGAAAACAGCGGCACAAAGACACCCTCTGAGCTGCCCAGCATTGCAGAGAGGCTGAGCTAGGGATGAAATGGGGGGCTCCTGTCTGCAGCCTGCCCCTCCAGACCATCTTCCGGCTGGTGCAGAGGCCAGGGTCTTGCAGAGGGTGCTCACGGCAGGTTTTCCAGTGCCCCGAACTGCCTCGACACTCCCTACAGCGGCATTGGACTGGACTGGTCGGATGGGTTAGGGCCAGTGCACCCCGCATAGAAATTGCAGAGAAATCAGCCTGGAAGGGACCTCGAGAGGTCACATCTAGTCCAACCCCTGCCGAGGCAGGGTCAGCCCTGTCCAGACCATCTTACACAAATCCATAACCTAAAGTAAAACTACCGTCAACCCTGACACAATGCCCGAACCGCCAAGGTAAAGCAGGGGAGCCGCGGCGGCCAACGTCCTGCGGCTGTAAAAGGACTAGATGGCCCTCGAGATCGCTGTCTCTCTCTAAGGGGAAAACCAAGCTCCGGAGCTGCCTTCTGCATCTTGCTGATAGCCCGACCTGCCCAGGTGCTGGGTCTGTTCCCTAAAAGTGACTGGCCATCCTTCACTCCAATTGCTTCCCCTGCAGAGCTTCCTCTCCTTTCCCAGGGGCTGCTCAGCCTTTGACAAGCCTCCCTCGTCCTCCTGCCCTCATTTCCTGCCTTTTCAAGCCCCCTGCTCCTCTCCCCAGCGGCCTGCAGCTTCTCAGCCACGTGGGAGCAGAAACAGCAGCCCAGCCGGCAGCCTCCACGCCTCCCCCTCCCCAAATTTCTTGCATCCCTTGCTCGCAGCCTCCCGGGCCTGCGGCTATCAACCCACAAGTGTCAGGCCCACACATAATCAGCAGGAGGGATCCTGGTTTTCTCTGGTTTAAAAAAAAATACCCCAATTTTTGGATTAAAAAAAGTGACCCCAAATCCAGGAAGAGCGCACACCAACTGCAGATGCTTCCTCAGGATGGTGAAGGGTATTTATACCCGATAGCTTGCAAAGAAGAATTTTCCAACTATTTGAGTTGGTCTAATAAAAGATATCGGACTGACCCAAAAAGCCTTGGCTTCCTCTGTCCTTAGACCAACACGGCTACAACCTATACCCCAAATCCACATTTTTCCATGATTAAAAGGAAACACCACAATATCTATCAACTATCTATCTACCTATCTATCTACCTATCTATCTTAGCAGTGTTTCATTTTGAGCCTGGAAAAAAATGTCAATTTGGGGTTCTGTCAAAAATTTGGGATTTTTTTTTTTTTAAATCAGAGAAAACCAGGATCCCTGGTAATCGGTGCAGCTCTGTTAGAAGGGTCTGGGAATACGTGTGCTTATAAAGAGACCAGCAGGTCCCCGGTGCTGAGTCCTACAGCCCCGTTATGTGCCCAGCCTTGGGGTCAGATGCCCGATGAGGGATTTGGGGGGTGTATGAGGTGCAAAGTCCAGTCCAGGCCTGGTGGGGTAGGGGTCCACGAATGCCCGGTCCTTGCTTCATTATGGCATGGGAGAGACTCGGATAGCTGCTTCGTATGTGTTTTGCCTCTGCCCCCGCCAGGTCACTAATGGAGCCTCACGCCAGGTTGTCCCTCGGGATCAAGGCCTGTGAAACCATCCCCGCTCCCTGTCCAAAGCTGCTATAGCTCCTGCTAATTGCTTCCAGGGCTGCTGCTGTCCGCCCTGCGGTTGCAGCTGTATGATGAAGTAGGTTTGAGTTTTCCGGCCCTCCTGTTTAACACAATCCATCTGTGAAAGCTGTGCTCTGTTTCCCTTTGACGCGGGCCGGCACGCTGGGCCCCACCGCCGGTGTGTCCTGCCATGCAGCATAACAGCCGAGCCGTATAACAAATGGACGCGTACCGTGCCTGGCCATGGCTAGAAGCAACATCCGAGCTGCCAGGAGGTGCATTAGCGCTGTGATGACTGCCCCTGGATCTGCTCACCGCAGCAGTCTGGGCCTCCAAACACTCCCGTCTTTAAAGTTTCCCTTCTGTCTGGGGCGAGGGGGAGCTAAGCTTAGCACCCCCCGAGCACAAAGAGTTGCCTATTGCTCCTGAAACGCGTCTCAGCCTTTCGCCGCGTGCCACTTCGCTGCGCCGTGCCTCAGTTTCCCCGCTACGTGGGGCAGTGCTGCAGACTGCTTTGAGAGCTGCGGCAGGAAAGTGCCACAACGGCATGATTACTGTCAGGATTATCAAATGGAAAGGGCTGGAAAATAGAGGGGGCGCGTGGGAGGTCGAGGCAGGGCATACCAGGCAGGGCTTGCCAGCCTTGGCTCTCCCGTGGCGGTTTCAGCTTGGTAATGCTCCCGCAGACGTTGTGCCTGCTGGCTCTCTGCACCAGGTCCCTTCCCATCAGCTGGGATAAAAAAAGAGCAAACCCCTCCCCAAAAACCCCAAAAACCGAAAACTCAAGCTGAATAAGCTGTTTCCTAGCCCCGGGCTGAGTTGTCTCAGCTGAAAGCTGCTTTTCCAGTTTTCCAAATAGGCGTGTAATAAAACCCGCTCTGATCTCGGCTCCAGAGAGGAAGGTGTGGTGCGTTTTTCAGCCAAGAAACCCCAGACCTGAATTGGTGAGCAGCGCGTCCATGGGCTGAGGCTCGCTAATCTGGGGAAGGGGAAGGAGGGGGAAATGGGTGGCAAGCCTGGGGCAGAGAGGCGCAGGGATCCCAGAAGCTCCCGGCAGCGGGCGGGCGGCGATGCATCTCGAGGGACTGGCTCGAGTCCCGTGGTGAAGCACGGGCAAGGGGCTCCCCGGCCTCTGCCCCCGCATTGTGCTGAATAAGCATCTGGAAACATCATTAGACGGATCGCTCCTAATGCTGGAGCCTGCAGACGTCCGAGTGGAAGAAGCCCATCCCTCTAGCCCTCGCTTGCCCTTCATTGCAGGAACAAAGCAGCCAGCGGCTGTCCCTCGTGCGCTGCCCGGGAGAGAGCTGGCACAGTTCCCGGCTCCCTCCCCGGAGCGCTTCCCTCTATCCTCATCCCTCGTGGGGCAGGCCCAGGCGAAGCTCTTCAAAGCTGTGGGTTCAAAGCTGCCCGGTGGACCTGGAGCTGGTGCAAATAATGGACCAGCAGCTGCTCCCGAATAACGTGGCCACCCCCGGCAGCTCTGTCCCTATGGCTTTTCGGGGTACGTGACCCTCCATCACAGCTTCCGATGCAATGTCGTGTTTTGAGCGCTGCAGAAACCCCAGAGCTGGCTGCGTTTGAATAGATGGGGAGGGCTCCCTTTGTACAGCCGCAATAAAACTCTCTCTCTGAATGTATCATCGCATCGTAAGAGTGTAAGAGATGCCATCGTTGGTTAGACCATAGGTCCACCTAGCCCTGTGTTGTCTGGCACACAGCTAAGGGGAAGAGCATTTAAACCTTTCCAAATGGATCCATCCCCTACCCCTCTCTGTCCTCACCGCTGCCAGCTTTCAGGGGCCTGGGAAGACCTCATTTGGAGGTTGTGTCCCTAACGATCCTGTTTAATATTTTTCTTGCATGACTTTTCCAGTCCCCTTTTGAACCCAGCTAAACTCTCAGCCTCCACCATGTCCTCAGGCAATGAGTCCCACAAGCTTACGGTGTGTGAAGAGGAACGCGCTTGGGTTCGTTTCATATTTCAGACCAAAGGGACTAGCCAGGGGCTCCTAGCTGCCTTAAGCACCCTGCCCACAGTGTCTGAATCCAAGTGACAATGGGACAGGAGTGCACCTCTACCTTCGAAATACTCACAGGGCCACAGTCCCTAAAAACACATGATCTGCCTGGAGACTTCTTCTACAGCCCTGTGCCTACAACTTTGCAATGAAAAATGGGAGCTCTGACAAAATACATTTCTCTTTTTCTGCTTTTCCTTGGAAAACAGTGACTCCCCCCCCAGCGGAGAAACTCCGCTTAAAATGAAATCTTTTCACTGAGTTAGGTCTCCAGGTTGTAGCCATATTGGGCTAGAGGAAAAGGCAATCAGGACTCATAGTAGAGATGATCTCTTTTATTAGACCAAGATTTTTGCAAAAAAAAAATTTTTTAATTGCAAGCTTTTGGGCACAATGCCCCAGGAGGTCTTTTACAATCTTTTCTCCAATGCCTGATGAAGGGCGTTTGTGCCCGAAAGCTTGCAATTAAAGAATTTTTCTTGCCAAAATCTTGTTGGGATAATAAAAGATACTATTTCTACTACCAGTCCTGATTATCTTTTCATTGAGTTGACCTCGTGGGAACTGTAGTTTAGTTTTCTCCAGTCTCAATCCTCTCTCATAAGTCGGGCTTCCCAGCTGGACTACGTCTCCCATGAAACATCCTGCCCAAGCCTTTCCTCTTCCTGCCAAGACTGTAGTGCACGATGGGAAATGTAGTCCAACCAGGAAGCCCAGCTTATAAAGGGGAATAGGAACATGGGACCTGGTCTATGGCATCCAGGGGATACCCACAATTATGGATTTTAATATGGGGGCAGAGCTGTATTTCATGGGGTGAGACGTAGACATTTTCCATGGGCAAAAACAACTTGTTTTCCAGCCAGCTTCAAACTCCAGGAGCACCGGCAATTCCAAAAAAGACCCCTTTTTGGAAACGATTGATAGTGGAGAAAGTAATAACGATGGGAAGTTCGTCCAAGCAGCTCTGTCTTCCTATGAAAACCACTCAGGTTTCCCCGGGGCTCCCTTTCACTCGCCTCCTCTTCCTGCAGGTGCTGAGCTAGGCCGAGCACCACGCACGCCATGAGATTGAACAGCGGACGGGGTTTTCTCACACTACAAAGATGGCTGCACAATTTTGTGCTTGCGATGCACTTGTGGTGGACGGAAACATCCTGCATGCTTCAAAGCAAAACAAGGAGGGCTGTTAAAAAAAATGGCAACATGGAGCTGGTTATTTGTTTACTGCTTTTTTTTGGGTTCAGCATCAGTGATTGAAAAGCCTTGAGGTGCCACGTGCCTTTGGCGCCACGTGCTTCTTGACAAAACACAATGCACGGAGGCTGGGAAGTCATGGGAGCTGGCTTTTCCATCCAACCCGAGTGAGCGGTAAAAGCCTGGTTTCTGCCATGAAAAGTTAAGGCAGCAGCCCCTGAAAGTCTTTAGCTAAACATGGTGGCAGTGACTCATGGACAGAGTCCTTATTCGCCCCCCTCGTGTAATCAGAGTAAGTCCTCTGGAGTTAATAAAGCTACCTAGATTTACAGCCGTTATGGGTCTGCAAGAGCAACAACTGCAAGACCCCCCCAAGCAAAAAAACCAAAAAGACAAAGCCCGACTAAAACAAGAAACATCCAGACAAGGCGGGCTGATAGTGAACACCATCCCTTTTCCATCTTATACCTTCAGGAAATGATGATATCCAGCATCAAAACGTATCCGCCCAGCTGGGGCTAACATCTGGGGTTTCCAGCTGTGAGCATAGGGGACCATCGGAGCACTTTACCTAAGGATGTTGCTGGCTTCTTTGCCACTCGAAGTCTTCCTGAATTGCATACTGAAATCCAGGTACCAGCTTTTGAACTAGCAGGAGGACTCATGATAAGGCAGATAGATTTCCTTACGCTCTAAATGGGCCTTTCTGGGCATTAAACTCAAGGAACCAAGAAGCCCTACATAGTCCAAGAGGAACCTTGACTTTTAACATATATGGGAGGGAACGGTTGAGCATCATCTCATTTTGAATAACCTTGGTGCTATTGGGGAAGGCTGGGTGCAGTTCTTCCATCTGAAACACCAGATGAGGAGGTCCAGAGCTGGAAGGGCCTGTGCTATTTTGGGTTGTTTTTTTTCCCTGCTGCTCCATTTGCCAATGCCAGATGCTTGGGTTGGACAGCGAGGAATGCTATGGGGTAGGAAGGAAAGCAATGGGGAGATGTGGACTGGTCACCCGCGATGGCTTGGCTGAAAAGGCTGCATCAGATGCTCGTTTGCTCTTCTTCCAAGCGTGCCCATTGCCAAGAGGTGTCCGTGTGCATGAGACAGAGAGAAAAAGAGAGAGCAAGAGGCAAAGAGAGGAAGCAATAGCACGATCAAATAGTTTGCCCAGGCCCTTGTTACTCAAACTCATTGTGTCCTACCCCGCTCCAGTGAACGCACAAGGGATCCCAACCTTGCGTCAAGGAAATGCTGCTTGGAGGAAGAGTGAGCTCTAGAGGGGGAGCACATAGCAGACACCTCGGCTGTCTCTGGGCTTCTGCCCAGCCCCTCACCAGCCTGTGTGCCGGCGGGGACACGAGCGGCAGGAAGGTTTACTACCATCGGTGCAGAAGGCAGCCCCCAAACCCAGACTCCAAACAGGGCCTGGTTGTGGTGGTGATGCTGTGTGGTGTCTCACTTAACACGCAGGCGTGTGCACCCCTGAGGTTGGGCTTGGACTACAGCCCCCTCCAGCCGTCCCGCTGCAGTCGATCCGCCGGCTAGGCACAAGTGCAAGGGTCCTGGTCTGCCAGACCTTGACTGGAGATGAGCAAGGTGCGTCGACGGTGTCATCGCTGCTGTCCTGGTCAGGTGTTATTGATGTGCGGCCAGCATTGAAGTCTCTGAAATGGCGGTGCTGGCAAAAAGTCGCAGCCAGAAGATCCCAACGCTAATCTGGTCTTAAAGAATGACCACAGCCTTGGGTCAGCGGCAAAAGGTGATTGTCGACAAGGCACGGCCTTAACACACCTGTGTCCTGCCAGGCAAGGTGTTGGCACAGCACCACGTAGGCTTCCTTAAGCCAATGCAAAGTTTGCAGACCTCCCAATTCCCCTTTTATACCACGGTCAAAAGAAATTGTGTATTACATCCCACCTGCATTTTGAACGTCTCGAGCCGTCCCGTACACTGGGCTTGTTTCACATCCTGATCCGGGTGTTCCCATTCCAGCCTTATCATCCTGGTCCTGGACTATCCTACACCTCCTACAGCCACCTCCATCTCCCCCTCCCATCTCCGACAGGGGTGCACATCTGGCCCACATGCCAAGTTTTGCTTACATAAGGAGTTCATGCACCGGTCAGGTTTGCTGGTCGGGTCTACTCTGGCCGATGCTTTAGCAAAGCCCCTGTGTGAGCAGTACAGCGATTGATTAATACACTACTACAGGTGTGCTCCCACCCCACACTGCGAGGGGGCCCTGGAGCAGACTCGCTGCCTCCTTTCCAGGTTGGGGGTAGGCAGAGTGGCTCTTCTCTAGGTGGACCGTGCAAGGGGGTTGACATGCCCTTTAGGGCATCCTGGTTGGGACGGATAGGGTCCTGCAGAGCCCAGCTGATAGGAGGTGTCCAGGAAAAGGGCTGGCATTGATGTTGCAGCCTCAAATTAGGCATTTCACCATCTGAACCCCCCACCAAGGCTTTACCTCCCCAGGCCACAGCAGAGGTGGAGGGGAAAACCTCATGCCCAACAGCCTTATGCTCATGATGTTCAGCCTGGAAGTGAGACCTTGAGGAGAGCTGAACCCACAGCTCCCACATCCCGTCCTATAGTCACCAGGTTGGGCCTGGGCTACAGCCCCTTCCAGCCATCCCGTTGGAGCTGATCCACCAGCTAGGCAAGCGTGCAAGAGGCACAACTGAAGCCACAAGGAGCCTGATCCTCACAGTGCAGGAGCCCTGGGTTTTGGCTCCTTGTCCCGTGCATTTTATGTGCATTTTATCCAGGGACTGATTCATGCAGAAATACTTCTGCAGTCCCAGGAGCAAGGCCTGAATGGATGGTCTGTTTGCTGATGCAGCCTGGCCAGCATCATCATCATCATGGGATGGTGCGGGGAGGGGGGGTCTGTCTGTGCCCACTGGCCTCAGCAGAGTTTCCTCTTTATCTTTCTTACATCAGAAACTGTCTCTGCTGCGAGGGCACGGATCAGCATTCAACCAGCTTCAGAGGGGAAGTTAATTTTGATGCTTAAAGATTGCTGCATCCTGCTCCTAACTAAGCAACGAGCCCAGCTGTGCCTGTGGCTGCGGTGGTTACAGCCTGTTTGCAGAGTGCCTCGAGTCTACTTGGCAACCGAGCAACCCGGGGGTAAATCCTCACCGCCGATTTGTCTCAGCTCTTACTCACACGCGACTTCGCTAGCCACACACACACGACCCTCGCGTGCAAGCATGGAGGTGCTTGAAATCCAGGCTTCTCGTGGGCGTGTAACTTTGCAGTCAGGACATGGGCTAAGCCACTTAAGCAGTGCTAGTCCTCCACTGCCTTCCCATAATTCCTCCTTTTGTGAGAGCCAAGTTCTCCCACAGTTCACTGGGAAAGTGCCACGCAGTGACACAGCTTATGCAGAGCAAAGACACCCAGAAATCCCAGAGACACAGTAGCACAGTGCCTGTAAACTGGGCAGTAGTTTCTAGGGAGGCTGCTCTCCCCCTGCAGCCCTGAGAGAGGAAGACCCAGGGGCTACCCCGAGGGAGTTCACAAGCGATGCACATCACAGATCAGAACGCGTGACAGAGGTGATCTCTTTCATTAGATCAACTAGATTTTTGCACAAAAAAACCCCATGCTTTTTTTTAGATTTTGCAAAAATCTAGTTAGTCTAATAAAAGAGATCGTCTCTACCATGAGTTCTGATTCCTTTTGCCTCTAGACCAGTCCGGCTACAACCTGGGTACCGTACACATCAGAGACATTCAGAGCAGATCCCTCAGCTAAGATCAGAGTCTATGAGAGAAATGTAGGGGTCTAGTACAACCTATTTGAGACGGGGGCAGGGGGCAGCCCCCTCTCGTTTTGGAAGCAGGAAATAGAGGAATCCTATCTGAATCCTACGCTGAATTTATATGTTTTGAAATAAATGTCTAGGGAATCATACTGCTACTTCATTTACATGGTGCTTGCTATTTGTATTCTACTCATGTCTATTCATGTGTATTAAGAAAGAAAATACTTATAATTTTGGGAGACTCTGCTGCCATTGCCTTTCTTTTCTCACCGGCTCTGATTGAGATAACACTAGGGCTTAGCTAAATTAATCCTGTGTCACTGGGATTTGGACCCAGTGAGTGCGTCCACACGTTCATTAATGCACAGTAGTTATACTGCACATTTAATTTAGTACTTGCTTAATGAAGTACTAAATAAATGTGCAGTAACTAGAGCTACTGCACAGTAGTGCTGGGGCAGGCACAACTTTTTAGTGACACTAGTGCGCAGTAGCCTAATAAATCTGCTCAGTAGTATATCAGCACTGTCTGTAAGTGATGCGCTACTGCACAGTGTTATTAGGCTACTGCGCATTAAATGTCTTGTGTAGACACACTCGGGATCTTTATCTCCCTAGGGCAGGCTTTTTATCATGCAAGCTAAAATGCTGACTTAGCTGGTACCAGTTGCAGGTTATTACCTCCTGGTGTCCTTGTTCCTAAAGGGGGATAGGACACAGAGTGGGTTTGTGAATGACCTTTACGGTGGGCATGTCTACACATGCATTAATGCACCGTGGTTACTGCGTATTGAGTTTAGTATCTGTAGTAACAGGTGCTAACTAAATGCACAGGAACTGGTGCTACTGCACAGTAGTGCCAGCTCACGCCTTTTAAGTGACGTTAATGCGCAGTAAAATTAATCTACTGTGCATTAGTGTGATAGCTTGGCTTTTGCCAGGATGCTCTAATGCGCAGTAGAATTAGTCTACTGTGCATTTAGCGTGTTGTGTAGATGCACCTGGAGAAAAGCAAAGGGAAGCCTCCTGGCTTGTAAATGCAAGTGTTAAAACCCATCAGAATTCCCCCAGGAAAGAGTCCTGGAAAGCTCCTTTGCTACCAGATATGAGCTACCACCTCCTACCGCTGCTCTCCAGAGCAGGAGCTTGCCACAGGTTGCAGACAAGGCTGCAAGAAAGGGACTTCATCATCTCCGCCATGAGAGGGCAGAAATGCACCAAGTTGCCCCCAAATCCGCCAGCAGCTGTGAGCGGCGCGGCCGCGTTTCTGACAGCGACGCTGACTCAGGTCAGACTTTGCCAAGTGCATTAGCTCAGGCTGTTTTGTTTCCAGCAGCCGGCCACACACCCCCAGCCCCATCCCAGGCCAGGTCCAAGCCCAGCTGTTTTTTGGGACATCCGTTCACCACCACAGAGCAAGTTAAGTCTGGAAAGCAGGGAGGGGAAGGGTTTTGCAGCAGATCCCAGGGCGGTCCAGACGGGTGGAGCGCCGTGTTTCCCCTCGGCCTGCTTGCTCAGGGAACCTTTGGGAATTGAGTCTTTCCACACAGACCTTTCCCCACTCCTTTCCCTTCAACATAAACCCCAGTGAGGAAACCGCTGCCTGGGGAGCAGCTTGACACTACCCAGCCTCTCTCCTCTCCTGTGAATGCCTTTCCAGGTCTCTTTTCTTTGCATTTCTACCTAGGACAACTTTTACCATCCCTGCTCTCTCCTATGCCTGATGAAGGGTGAGTGTGCCCGAAAGCCTGCAAAGAAATAAAATCCTGTGTTTGCAAATACTGAGTTGGTCTAATAAAAGATATCACCTCTTACATGAATTTTGATTCCTTTTGCCCCTAGACCAATACGGCTGCAACCTGGATACCTTTCCAGGGCTCTAGGCAGACAAGGGTCTTCAGGTAAGTGTGATGTCTTTTATTAGACCAACTAAATAGTTGGAAAACAATTGTTCTTTGCAAACTTTCAGGTACAAACACTCTTCTTCAGGCATAGGGAGATTTGGAGAAGTACAGAGCAGGACAGCAATCAGGCTGTAGGCGAGGCGCTTGCCTGCTTCAGCTTCTTAATTGTCACTAATTTTTCAGGGTCCACCTTGATTTTTAGTCGCTGTCCCTCAGCAGAGAGCTCCTGCCTGTCAATTGTAGATGGGAGAGAGAGAGAGAGGTCTGAACTGACGTGACCCGGGGTTTATGCCAAAACCGCTCCAAACAGCCATGATTTTCCACTTACTCCCCTGCCCTGTCCTGGGAAACCTCTCTGGACTTCAAATGTATCACTCATGACTTACAGAGGCAAAAGGTTTTATTACTACTATTATTCCAAGGAAACAAAAGAGACAATGGAGAATCAAAGCCCATCTCATATTTATTGGTAATTTCTTTAGCAGAGTTTGTTCTTGATCGTGATATGTGGCAACGAGCGCCTCCGTCCACACAGCAGAAAGGCAGATTGCACTTCATGTTCATTGAGCGTGTAGGATGTGGGGCTGGATCCCTTGCCTTTCTCACGTCTCAGTGCCTTGATTTCACCGAGGGGATCCACAGAACAATACGTGATACATCCTGGAGATACGATCCAAGGAAAGGTGCCTATATGAAGCCAGTGGGAGTCCATCCAGTGACCCTAAAGACCGTTGTTGGAGGCTCATTAGCATTACTTCCCTGGAGCGCTCAAGGATATGGGTTTTAGCCATGTTGGTCTACAGGCAAAAAATAAGCAGAACACTTGGCGGACACGATATCTTTTATTAGACCAACTACATTTTTGCCAAAAAGAAGTGTTTATTTGCAAGCTTTTGGGCTCACTCGCCCTTCCTCAGGCAAAGGAAAATGCAGAGATTGTAACATTTTTCCCCAGTAGAAATGAAGCTTCATATTGCACAGGAGAATAAAAAGATGTTTTATTCTCTTTTCTCCTTTTATTCTCCTGCGCAATACGAAGTTGCATTTCTACCTGGGAGAAATGTTACAATCTGTGCATTCTCCTTTGCCTGAGGAAGGGCGAGTGAGCCTGAAAGCTTGCAAATAAAGACTTTTATTTTTGCAATGATTTCGTTGGTCTAATAAAAGATATCACCTCCGCCAAGAGTTTTCATTGACGCTCTCAAGGCATTTTACAGTGAAGGCTGGGGTGATTAGCACTACTTTACAGCTTTGGGAACAGAGGCACAAAGAGGGGAAGGGACTTGCCCAAGATCACTCAGCAAGTCAGTGGCAGAGCTTGGAAGACAAACCAGGTGCCTTGACTCCCAGGCCTGTGCCCTCTCTATTTGTCTCATGCCCCTCAAGGCAATGTGTGTTTGGCCTAGCATCTCTCCGTGCCTCAGTTTCCCTATCTGTCCAATGGCATGCCACCTTTTTGCTCTCCCTATTTTGTCAGGGCTATTTAGATGCCAAGCTCTTCAGCACGGGCACCGTCTTTCCTTGTGTATGCATGATGGGGCCTCAGTCTGAGTTTCGTCGTCTAGCTGCTATGATCACATAAACACTAAGAAGGCAGAAGACGGCTCCTGCACTGAGATCACGGGACAGGATAGAGAGAAGGCAGGTGTCTGAGAGGGGGGCAAGGAAAGACACAGGGCACTGCCTCTGCTCTCACCTCCAGTGATCTGGGGGTGTCACTCCTGATGGTAAGGTGCTCTGAAATGGTCCTGAGACCCAGACGATGATTGCAATGCTCTGGTTTCATGCGGTGTGCTCGGCACTGTACCAAATACAAACCTAGACCCCAGTCCAGCAGTGAACTCTGCCGCAGCCTGCACAGAATCCCTCGGCCCTCCGTAGGGCGCCAGGCAGGCTGCGTTGCAGAATATGGCCCGGGCTGGCAAGAGGGGGATGAAACACGAGCATGACCAACCACTAGAACGGCTGCCTATGGGGCATGCTGGATTCGGACCTTAAATCAGGAGTGCATGGGTGAGAGAGAGCACCTCCCGCATCCATCCTGCAAGAGGTCGGACTGAATGATGCTTGAGGTTCCTCCTGGTCTGCGCTTGCATGATGCGTTGCCTCTTTTTAACCTGACATCGGTGCAGGAACAACTTGGTGCAGTTCCCTGGCTGGGTTTTTTAGAGGAACTGAATGGGCCTTTCTGGCTCTTTGCCCCAAGACATATTCCTGAGTTGTTCGAGACCAGTTGTGGCTCACAGTGATGAACCTGGGGTATCGCCCTCCATCTCATTCCCTGCACGGCACTACTGCATTCAGCCTATTTGTCCTGAGCGTGCAATATCCCACCACCTAAGGCGTTCATATGGGCCCTAGCCAAGTGGAGTCAAGTGATGCCTGACCCCATGCGTGCTCATTCAGACTTGAAGACGCTTTCCTCCTGTGTCCAGTGTGCCTTGCTTTTGCCTGGTATCTGGTCCTAAATAGCCAGCCTGAGACTTTGGCCTCTTGGTGCCCTGTGAAGAAGGCTGGTATTTTGGCCCCGTGAAGAACATGCCTGCATATTTATGAGAAAAGAAGTGGATCTGCCCCTTCTGTTGACTTCCAAGATGTATCTGCCCTGGTCCCGTCCATCTGCTGCCTGGCACTTGACCTCAGCGTTGCTCGCAGCAGGATATCAGCCCACTTTCAAGCGTTGCCAGATTTCCACTGAGTTGCCCTCTGCCCCTTTAATATTCTTTGGTTCCTTCCCAAGGAGAGCAGATGGATTAGCTGGGTCCCGCATGACCAGCATGTGGCTGCTAGCGACTGAAAACCGATGGAAAACTTCTCTTTAAAACCCTGCCACGGACTAGAAAACGGCTGGCACGCTGCCTCGTGCTGGAGGGGCGGATGGCTGCGCTTTATCTGTTCCTGCAGGGATTTCCAATGGTCTCCTTCTTGTCTTGCTTGAGACAGCATGAACCCCTGCACCAGGCATGGAGGGGGTCAGAGTAGAGAGAGGTCTTCAGAGGACGCCTGCGGGAGAAGGACTTCAGGGACAAGACAAAGGACCGTTTCAGAGAGGTGGAAGCAGCCGTGGAGGTGCATCTTGGCACAGCTGACTTGAGGATGGATGAAGCTGGCACCAAGAGCAGAGCAGAGGCTGAGGATGGAGGATTGGGACGAAGCCACGATAGATGAGCAGAGGGAGCATTCGATGGGGAGGCGATGTGGCTTGAGTGACAGGCAGGAAAGGGGTCTTAGCTGCTGTGTTCAGGGGACTGATGGGGGTGCTAGGAGGTTATGGTCAAGAACACGCTCTGCTTTATGTAATTATACCTGGCTTATCTACATCCTCACTGTGGTTTTAACTCAAGACATTCGTCCCATTGGGTAGCATATTTCCTTCTTTCCCAGAGCTGGCTGCATTTTTGGGTGGGTGAAGGGATGCCTGTTTGCAGTTTGGAGGCACTATTTGCAGTCTGGAGACCACCATTTGAAGGCTTCAAGATGAAGATGAGGAGGCCCCTGGCTGAGATCGTTTCCCTGTGCAGGGGGTTAGACTCAATAACCCTTATGCCTCTGCCAGAGGGACCCAGAAGTTAGCAAAATGGATCAGCCCCAAGGTCAACTGACCTAGTAGCTGCATCTGGCCAACACGAGATGTCCCTGAGGAAGGTGAAAGAGATGTGGGAGAACGTGCCTCAAAACGAGGTCCCATCCTTTTGCCAGCGGGCAGAGATGAGCCTCGGCCCTGAAGCAGGAGGTGTAATATCCCCTCCGAGAGGTTGATGACCATTCATTATGGTTCTGCCGAATGATCTTGTAGGTCGGTGGTGCTATATGGACTAAATCCTGGCTGCCAGTCTCCTCCTCGCCGAGTTCGCCGTCCGTGGTATACAGCCTCCCCATCCGCTTTCAGTGACAGAAAACACCTGCAGCCAGAAACTGCAGCCAAACAGGCTTCCTGCCGCGCAGCTCAAGCCCCAGCTCTGCCTCTCCTGTTTACCAGTACGTAGAGACATCTCGTGGCTGCATCATATACCCCCAAAAGTGAGAGCTGACTACTTTCTCAGGCAAAGACATACCCGTCGGTCACTCCTCTGGTGGTAAAAACAAAGAGCTAACACGAACGGTGGAGGGTTAATACGCCTTTCAAAGCATTTGAGGTAATCATTTAACGATGGCGAGAAGCCTGACCCCGTAGAGGTGGTAACTGGTGTTGGCAAAGGATGGGAGCTGGCTAAGTGAGGGCGTACAGAGCACTTGCCATTGCACCCAGCACTGTGAATATACTCCGGGCTCGGAGCAGGACAACACCACCAGATATGGTGTTTAAAGAGGGCAGTGGAGTGAGAGCAGCTAGGGAAGGAAATGCAAATCTTTCTAGTCCAGCCTGTCATTGGCATGCGACCCAGTCTAATCTGGGAGGCTGGAGAGATGAGTGTCGAATCGGCCTGTGCCAGGCAGACGCGAGCCCCCTTCTCTCTCAGCCCTTCTCCCGGCGGGGGCCTCTCCTCTAGACCCCACATCTGATCCTTTATCCCGGGTGGCTCCTTCCAGACGTATTCGTACCCCTCCGAGCAAAGCACAGCTTGCAGCCTTTGGAGACGTGCCGCAACACCTTGGGGTTATTTTAGCAGCCCGCAACTGTCATCAGGGAGATATGCATTGTCTGCAGCAGCTCGGAGGTCTCCGTACCACGGCTCGGCTCGGCTCAGCCTCTGTTTACAGCAGGAATAATCACCTCGTTTGTCTCTTGGCTGCCTCCCATCGCGTGTCCTGAGATGCACCGCTACAGGAGGCCTCGTGGCCTGCCGGCTCGGAGTCAGGGGCTCTGCGTTTTGTGCCCCAAGTGTCCTCCGATGCGTCTCTTGCCCTCTCCCGTGCCTCAGTTTCCCCAGCCGTAAAATGAGGATCACGTTGACCCACGCGTGGGGGGTGGCGTGGGCCCCATGAGCCTCAGATGAGATGCGCTGGGAAGCTCTGAGCAAAAGCCTGGAGTTTGAGGAGCCTCTTCTGCGGTCCTTTTTCTACAAAATATTTTGGTCGGGTGATGTCTGGCCAGCAGCGGCCTTGTCTCTGAAACCGGAGCCGTGTCCGCTCTGGGGATCCAGCGTGGGCGATGAGCTGCAACGTGCAGTGCTCGAAGACGACCATGGCATGTCCCACCGCAGGGTGCCGCTGAGGCCAGGACCTGAGCGAGAAATTGGAGCCATAACGAATGATCATCCGCCTCTCGGAGGGGACGTCAGACCTTGTGCTTCAGGGCTGAGGCTCACCTCTGCCCACCGGAGAACAGGATGGGACCTCATGCTGGGGCATGTGCTCCCATATCGGCCCCAACCGGGCTCTTTCACCTTCCTGAAGGACAGCTGATGTTGGCCAGGGCCAGGTGCAGATACTAGGTCAGTTAGTTAACTCTGCTAACTCGACTAGTTTTGCTAACTCCTGGATCCCTCCGGCAGAGGCACGAGGGACCTCAAGGGTTTCATAGTGTCATGGTGCTTATGGTCAGAAGGGACCTAAACAGACCATTGGGTCCGACCCCCTGCCCCGGTTATTGAGTATTGGGTTATCGAATCTAACCCCCTACATGGGCAAAGGGGATAAACCATCTCACCCAGTGCTTTTGGATGCCTTTAATGTGGAAATTTGGGCCGGGCCCCATCTTATGTGGACATAAATAGGACACTGAGTAGTGCCTCTGCTGCATACGTAGTATTTCACATGCCGTGTCCTCCTCTGTTGTCCTTTGTGGTAGCGTTTGAATGTGCCATGAAAACGGTCGGCGCATTTTACCCCAGAAGCGGCTGCATTTTGGTCGCTGCATCCATGCAAGGCACATAAGTGATGTTGGACTAGACGGACTGGTTGTCGCTGGCCCGAGAGAAGGGTCCTAGTCTGATGGCTTTGGGTGAGATCACGGCTTCGAATCCTATCGAAGTCCTAGAGCCAGATGCACTGAGGTTGTAGGTCTGCATTGCTCCAAGAACCAGGTCCCTGGGTGGTAAAAAATGACATAGCTGCAATGAAGCTACACCAGCCGAGTGTTGGGTCCCCTATTTTCCCCCACAAGCCACTCCAGCGACAAGCTTTTGCAGCTCAGTAGGAGCTGGCACAGGGCTCAAACCTGGCGTATGCTTTTGCAGCTCAGCTTTTTGATGAATTTTGCAGAAACTCCTCGGTACCCGACCACCAGCTCTGGTCAGCCGCAGTCTCATAATCTGGCGGTCCCAACCACACGCCTCACTGCCTCATCCACTTTCAGGTTGAAAAGCCAGTGAGGATGAAAAGTTATTGTGGAAACTGTCATAAAACCTTGGGGAAGGCAGGAGCTGATTTTTTTTTTTTTTGGCTGATGTTCAATTGAATTGAAAACTAAGAGAAATATCCCCGATGAGATCGGCTGAGCTGTTTGTCTCCCCTTTGCGTCAGCGGCAAACGTGAGAGATGCATGAGATCGAAGTCAGGTTGGTATTTATAGTAACCACCTTTCTACCCCCCCATCTCCCCCAGCCCCCCTGTATTTGCCTGGCTTTGTTCACCCCACCTCTCTGGGGATGCGGGGCTTGGAGAGGAGCAGCACCGGTGATGCTTTGGGAACGGGACAGTCTACAACAGACCTCAACAACATATCAGCGCAGGGTGGGCCGGATATCCTGAGTTTCAGAGTTGTTTCAAACTGTCCAGCCTGCAACGCTGACCCACAGCCAGGGTTTTCCTCTCCGTTTCAAGGAGCAGATTTCCTGAAAAACCCTTCCGCGCTAGAAAACACTGCAGTGATAACGGCCGTGATCATAACCATGTCAAAAAGAGAGAGTTTCCAAAAGAATGGCCTTTTGCACTCGGAGCTGATGAATTATTTCATTGTATGTAATAACCTCCTCCCCCTCGAAGCTTTGGGTGGCCACACTGGACTGAATACACCTGGTCTTGTCTGGTTTTTGGACGCTGCGCCGTCCTGGGCCTGGCTCGAGCTTGGATGACGGACGAGCTGGAATCCCAGACGCTGCAGATACGAGCCAAGGGGCTGTGGTCAAACACTTGGCAAATGCTAAACCACAGGGAATAAGGGAGAAGCCAGACTTCATTCAGCCCCGTCCTTGCAGCTCAGCCGACGGCCGGGAATAAAAGGGAGGAAATGTAATAACCCCAGACAGGCTTGTGGGATCGGGCTGCTCTTCAGGAGGATTGGCTGCCCGAGCTGTCAAGCAGTGCACACATGTTGGTGTAAAGCCATAGATCATCGGCTGCGGGTCCGAGTGCGAATCTCCGGCTGACTCGCTTGCGGGGGAGGCCGGGATAGGAGCTTATCATGCCGGTACCGGGAAGGGCCTGGTCTCTCGTCACCTCCTGGCAGGAAAGGAAAGGGGGAGTCGCAGCTGAACCTGGCCTCACCTTGGAAGGAGGAGGACCTGATGTCAAAACTTGACCCCCATCCCAGGAGGCAAGGTCCCAACCAAGCTTTGGCCCCAACTTGCAAGTGGAGGGAGCAACAGCCTCCCCTTGGCCCCACTCCTGCTGAATCATCGAGAAAACGAGGCTGGCAGGGACCTCCGGAGGTCACATCTTGTCCAACCCCCTGCCCAGCGCAGGACCAGCCCCAGCTACATCATCTCAACCAAGGTTTTGTCTAGCTGGGTCTTCAAAACCTCCAAAGATGGAGACTCCACCACCTCTCTGGGTGACCTGCTCCAGTGCTTCACTACCTTCCTAGGCAGAAGGTTTTTCCTGATATCTAACCTCAGCTGCCCTTGCTGCAGCTTGACCCCATTGCTCCTTGTCCTGTCATCTGCCCCCACTGAGACCAGTCCAGCTCCACCCTCTTTGCAGCCGCCCTGCAGGGAGCTGAAGGCCGCTATCAAATCCCCCTCGGTCTTCTCTTCTGCAGACTCAGTCAGCCCAGTTCCCTCAGCCTCCCTCACCAGTCCTGTCCCCCAGGCCCTACAGCCATTTTCATTGCCTTCTGCTGGACTCTTTCCAACTTGTCCACATCCTTTCTGCAGTGGGAGGCCCAGAACTGGACACAGGACTCCAGATGTGGCCTCCCCAGTGCCGAAAAGAGGGGAAGAATCACTTCCTTTGAACTACTGGCAATGGTAGGAACCAACACAGCCCAGGATGCCATTAGCCTTCTTGGCACTAAGGGCACACTGCTGGACCATATCCATCTCCTTGTCCCCTGTCACCCCCAGGGCCTATTCTGCAGAGCTGCTGCCCAGCCAGTCACCCCCAGCCTGCACCGGTGCATGGGACTGCTCTGTCCTAAACGCCGGACTTTGCACTTGTCCTTGTTGAACCTCATGAGCTTTGTTTTGGCCCATATTTCTTGCTTTCAGAAATGGGCCCAAGAATGTCATGCAGCAGGAGCCTAGCGTAGACCCCTGTCCTCTGGACACTGCACAGGGCGCAGATGGAAGAAGGCTCCTAGATACTCCTTTCTGACATCGCTACCTACAAGGTAGCTCATGGAAGAAGCAAGGCGTCTCAAGGGGGCTAAAGCCAAAGTGTAGCATTCAATAGGGGACTGGATGGATGTGGGTACACCTGCCCTTAGCTGGGATCTGAAGTGTACCAGTCATTGGGCCTATACTGCTGGAAACTATTGGTGATTCTCCTCAAGCTTAAGCTATGGAGCCTCGTGCTTTTAAAGAACAATGCAAGGGTTAAGCCCTGCTCTCATCCTGAAGATCTGAGCGCCAGTGGTATTCGGAGAATGGAGTAATTTTTGGGCAGCCACAGGTTTCCTACAAGACACACTTGTTGAGCCCATAATTGTTTGCCAAACCTGGCGCTCATCTGCTTTTTCGCTATATTAAAAGAACAACTGCAAGAGGCAACCCCCAGTTGTTGTAACCTTTTCAAAGCGTTCCTTGTCTGAGATCCTGAACTCGGATAATTTACTGCAGCGGGAGCAAGAAAAATGTAACCAATGCTCATTTTAACATCAGGGTGATGCGACCAGACAGCTTTTCCAGACCTGGGAAATTAGAAACGATCAAACAGAAAAGATCTTCATAACTTGAGCAGCCGACACGGTAAAGCTTTAAAATGCTGGAATTCCTTTGTGAGTCATAATGCACACGCAGGGAAGCCTTCGCTGGCTGTTAATATAAGAACGGGGGCCCCGGTTACTCTTGGTCTTTAGGCTGCATAAGGAAACTATTGAATCAACTGGGTTTTAGACTGGATTCCAGATAAACTGGTTTCTGATGGGGTTTGCCGCAGCCCATGTTTCTATGCAGAAAGGACACTGGTACAATCCTGCTAGGGTGCAGCGAGGCTGTGGTAGCCCCCCCCCCCCCCACTCCTGCCATAAGCAAAATGCATCACAGCGCCACGTAGGCTGAAGTGTGCTTCTAGGCACATTCTTGGATGGCACTAATGTCCGGTGGTCCTGCATGCTTTGAAAGCGCTAACAGGGCGCATCTACATGTGCACACTTACTGCACAGTAATTTAGGTTACTGCACAGTAACCAAAAATGACTGCACAGTACGGGCATGCGTGTACACATGTGCGCCCATGCTGTGCAGTAACTAGAGTGACTTATGCTGATTTGGGCGGAAATTTGCTATCTGCGTGATGCAGGTAGCAATTTTGCTCCTGAGTAAATTTACTCCTGAGTAGTTGCTGCGAAATCACGCATGTGTAGATGTGTTACTGCACAGTAACACTGTGTGTGTGGACTGACTTGGGACAAACTTTTCTCCCAAGTTGGTCCATACACAGCATTACTGCGCTGTAATGCCTGCATGTGTAAATGCCAGCTTAAAAACTGCTTACTGCACAGTAAATGCACAAGCAGACATGCCCACATGGTGTTAACACAGCATCTGATGAAGCAAACTTGGGCTCGCAAAAGCATATAGATAGCTGATTTGGTTAGTCTATAAGGCACATCTCTATCCTGACATGGTTTGTTCTCACATGCATTGCCATGGTGAAGTGTGTTTAACCGTGGCGGAGGTCTGCCATGTGATTACTAGAGCCTACAACACAGCTGACACTTTTCATCTGGCCTCAGGTGGTGAGAACTAGGCCTGTAATTAAGACCACCGAGAGGGGGAGAGGATAAAGGATAAAATCACAAATGGCACAGAGATAGCAAGCAGGGAGTGACGATTTATTCTCTCTCCCAACCCTAGATGAATACGTGCAAGAAGGTTTCGAACAGCTCCCAGTTAATAACACAGAACATAATTAACTTGTGGAACTCACTGCCTCCGGCTGTAGTAGAGGTGGATCATTTAACCAGATGGAAAAAGGGATTGAAAAAGCCAGGCCCATTAGTAAACATGGTAGTCGGGCTGCAACCTCCACACTAGGACTTACGACACCGGTGCAACCAGGCTTTGTGTCCGCACGTCCTCCAGCCGGTTTCCGACTGAGAGCAGTCGGCACAGCGGTCTGCGCGGCAACGTCTTGTGCTCTTCCCATGCAATGCGCTGGACTTTGGTTAGTGCAATGAGGGAAGGTCATCACCCCCTCAACCCCACTGGACCCAGCCTTTATGTCTTCGTGTCTACTACAGGTTTACCTGCACGAGAGGAACAGGATTCAAGCGTCCCCCGAGCATGTTATGATGTGTGTTGGCTTTGCTGGCAGCATGCCTCGCTACAGCCATGGGCGCTCGCCCAGTCAGGTAAAGCCCAGGTTGGTGCTACGGCATCCGGTTCAATGAGACTTTATTGGCAGGACAAGAGAGAGATCTCTCTGGCTCCCATCAGCAGTAGGTAAGATCCTTTCAGGACAGCGCTACACACTGTGTTTAGGCTTGATCCTCCCACATATACAGCTTTGCTGTATCGGGGCAGCCCGGAACGTAGTTCCCCATATGGCCCAAAGGGCTTGTTGGTGGAAAGCACGATCCCTTGTAGCACAGTGCAGAGGGAGAGACAAGTCATTCCCAGCCTCGCTCCTACAAGGGCCCCACTCGAGGCCCAGGAAGGACGATGTGCAGGAGCTGGGAGGGTGACACACAGGTGGGGAGGGTTGGCTCAGCTCTGAGATAAGAGCTGGGCAGGTCTCACTCGTATCCTGCCAATAAAGTCTCATTGAACTGGGTGCAGCAGAACGAACGCACCTCACAGCATACTCCGGGGACACTTCATTCCTGTCCCTCCCATGCACCCTTGAACATCCGTGTAGACCTACCCTTGGCGACGTGCACTCTGCTTCTTGTGCGCGGTCGCCATTTCCTTCCTATCTGGGACGAGCAGAAAGCCTGCTGCTTCAAGCCCCTGCCCAGATATGATTACGTGAGCACCAAGAAGCCCCTTTTGAGATCAGAAACCCATCATGCTGGATACTAGACAGGCATATATAGTGTCCGCGGGCTCCGTTGCTCAGCCTTGGAGCTTGGATCATGCCTCCCTCTGCACCGGTTGTGGTACCATGTACCCAGCCCTCCTTACTCATGTCCACACTGTGCTTCCTAGGACACGTGCACCTTCGGGCTTTATGGAGGCCTA
>NW_017728931.1:142023857-142028172 GCF_001723895.1 Crocodylus porosus | reverse complement strand
GCCCACTGTCCAGGAGGGGTCCATCAATCTGCACAGGGGACAGGAGCAAGCCTGGCTCCCAGCCTCCTGCGTGGACATCTCTGCCGGCTCCAGGTCCAAGATCTGGGGCTCATCCCCCGCGCTGGGTTGCATCGGGGTCCACTTGCCCGGCAAGACAAACTTCCCCTAGTCCAGGTGTTTGCACGCACTGAAATAACAGGCAGGCCGTGCCCCAAGCAGCCTCCAGGCGACATCTACGTGGTGGTCCAAGGATGGGCGTAAGGATCATTCAGGAGAGGGACTCGGGGCTGGGCGCCCCTTGCACCGTCATGCACCCCAATGGCATGTACCTAGCGGCGTCATGGCAGTTTGGGGCACTGCCGCACGATTTGGTTTTCTGCTAAGTGGAACGGGGTCGCCTGGCGTTCGTGCAGCAGAGCGGACGATGGCGGGAGAAAAGAAAGGGTCTCCTATCAGGAGCTGGGACTGGCCCAGACAGGGGGGGCCCAGATGTGCATGTCTGGGTTTGGCAGAGGCAGGGGTGGGTGAAGAGGGTGGGTGTGTTTGGGAGCTTCCCTCTCCAGACACGCGGGAACGCGGTGTAGACATACCTACAGCGAGTCATGCACGTTCCCGTACGATGCTTGTAACCCAGCAAGAACAGGATCCTGACCCTCACATCTCCATGCAAGAGCCAGAAGCATGAGGCCAGCCTCCTTCGCTGGCTCTGATTTCAACCAGGGGCAGGGGGGACACCCGTCTTGTGCACCCAGGCGAGGTCCAGGGAACGAGGAACCTCACGAGACCGGCCAAACTCGTGAGACTTCAACCACCGGTGCCTGAAGTCTCGTGACAGCTGTGCACCCCTTTGCTTTGGCCCGCCGGCTTTGTGCACTCGGCCGCGTCCAAACTAGAGCCTCCGCCCCATCCGGATCTGGATCCGAGACCCCCGGCAAAGCCCGTCCCACCTGCCTCGGTTTGCACCGAGTTGCACCGGCTTGCATCTGCTCGGCCCTCGGACTCCGTTTGCCACGACGTGATAGTTTCACGCAAGCCGTGCTTCGAAACCCCGAAACGAGTCACTCTCCGGGCCCAGAGGAGAGGTTTCTTCCACCACCCGGAGTTACTCGGTCGCGTGCTCTCACCTCAGAGAGAGTTTTCTCCACGCGGGGATCCTCGCCCCGAGTACCGTGCAATGTTTACGTGTCAACGAGGGCTTAAAGGGCGCGCCGTTTAGCCCCCCTGCTTCAGGCCAAGCCAGGTCAGGTGAGTGGAAAAAGGCACGGGGAGCTCGGAGGCACCGCGGCGTTGCAGGTCACCGCGACCTCTGTGGGGCGCGGCCGTGGCTGGGTGTGACGCAAGCAGCACCGGGCTCCACGCGGCAAAGCCTCCCGCTCCCTGGCCCCATTTCAGGTGGGTGCCCTGATTTTGGTCTCGCCAGGCCCGTGAAATGGCCACTGGGGAAAGCCGCTGCATCTCACACCCAGGCTTCGGCTCCAGGGATGCTCCTCCCGCCCTTCGAGTGCCGCGTCTGGGGGTGCTGGGGTGGCGCGTGGCACCGGTGCTCTGCCGTCAGCCGTCCCAGCCCCATTGACCTCAGAGGCTGGCGTCACCGAGACGAAGACTGCATCCCCATCCCTTTTCTAATGCAAGGACGGCGGGTCCAAACAGAGGCGCGTTTGCTCTGGAGTCCTGCCTCCAACCAGCAGATGCCCTAGAGGAAGGTGCAATAAACCCGAGGTTTCTTCCTGAGCCCTTTCAGTCCCAGGATCCCCTTTGCCCTGAAGCAAGAAGGTCCTTATCCCTTATAACCCCCCCCGAGCTTTTTGCAGGCCTTCCTGCTTTCATGCTCCTTCTTAGCCACATAATTGTCCAAGCCTTTTAATCCAACCCTCCTTCAACTGCCTGCCAGCCCCCAGAGATGCCACGCTGCATTGTGTTTAACAGGATCCAAAGTTTCTTGGTCCCAGGTTGCTGTCTTTCCTGCCAGACTTCCCCGGAGCCTGCTCATCTGCCGCGTAAATAGGTCTGAGTCGGTGCCGAACCTGCAGCCAGCTGCCTGGACCGTGGTGGGCATGGCTCCCCGCTTGAATAGGTCCTGTCACTCGCCGGACAGAGGGATTAGCAGGAATAAAGGCCGGACGCGGCTCCGATGTGACGCGTGGCTCTCCCCCCGGTGACTCGCGGGCTTTACAGGGTCATAGACAATGATGACGTGAAGGCCGATCCAAGAACAGGCACCGGAGAAAAAGCAGCGCCCAGGTCTGGCAAGGGACCAGAGAAGGAGGTTCCTGATTTGATTCAGCTCTCAAGCTGGAGAAGGATCTCCGGCTGCAGCACCATAGCGGGGCAAATCCACGGTCGAGCACCTGCCTGTGACAGGAGCCCCTGGGACCTGGGACAGGAGTGCAATACACCGATTTAACGTTAAGTCTGATATTGCATCCATCCAGGTGTATCTTAAACAGCCATTTTGAAGGCAGCTTATGTGCACTGAACCGGTTGGGTTACAGCTGTGAACCGGCTTCCTTGCGTGCAATTCCTGTCCCTAGACCGTGCCCTTGCTGAGGGCTGGGCTGGGGGCTTCCTTGTAGCTCCCATCAGACAAAGGTTGGCTGCGGCAGGGCCAGCGCGAGGGTTTATATTCCTCGGTGGTGTCACTGCTGGCTTGAGGACGCCTCACTAAGCCTGCTAAATCCTGGGAAAACTCACGAGGGATACGGGGACATGTGTCACCCAGCCGGTGCGAAACCGAGTCACTTCGCCCTTCGGCCCGTGCCGGCCCGTGCGTAAGGGTCACTCAGTCCTCGCTGTTTGGCAGGCAGATGCTCGGTCGTCCTCTCTGAGAGCTGCGGGACGAGGCCAAGCGCCGCGTACCGCTCCGTTACGCGACTCCCTGTCTGCACCGCGGTACGTAGAGGGTGGGGGCTGAGTCGGATCCACAAGCTGCAAGGCTGTGGAAAAAGAGAGATGGAAATCGGCTCTCTTCTTCCCACGACTAAAAATACGTGACCGCCGCTTCTCCTTTCTATTCTTGGGGTTCATTCGGAAAAGAGCTATTTTTTGCACCGCGCCAGCCAAGACACCGAGATCCCGTCCTTAGGAAACAGTGACAGCCTCTTGCAAAATGCTGAGCGCCCTTGCTGGCTTTGCTAAGAGCCCAAGGCACGCAGGGCCGCCTGCGGGGAGCTGAGTATCGGGAAGGATCTGGGGCTGTCGGCAAAGCGGCCCGTCCTTGGCTGAGGCTCTCAAGCTGGGAGGCGGTGGCCGAATTTGCTTTCCCGCCCAGCTGAGGTGTTCTTCGGAAAGGCGCGTGCCAGGGGACTCATTTCTTGTGATCTGCCCCAGGATATCATGCAAGCCAAGGTATCCTTCCCTGGCTACTCGCTCATCCGCACTCACAGGTGTGGTGGGACTTCCCGGAAAGGACGTCGAGGCCTGCGTCGAGACGCGGCAATCCAGATGGCGGAAAGTAAACGCTGCCGCTCATTTGGAGAGCAACAGACCCCTCCAGGGTCCTGCTCCATCACCTCTGGATTTGGAGGGGCCAGCCAGACCTTTGCAGGGACATCATGGACGGGGACGCCCGGCACTTCCTGCGCCCTGAGCAGGGATGGGAAATGTTGGTCCTTAAATGAGAGGGGAAGACATATCCCATGCAAACCCTCCTTGCTGCAGGTGTGGAGTGGCCTAAGCCCAGCTGAGGGGAGCAGGCCAGCGGGGGCATCAGACGGCTAGGGACCGGTGAGGCCCGGCCCTGCAGAGAACGGCCCTCCTTTGCAGCAGCTCGAGTCTGGGGTCTGCAGCAAGGTCTGGAGGGGTCTGCACAGACCAGCACGTTTCAGCTGCTGCTTTGGTGGACGTGCCGAAGTCCAGGGCACTGCTCCCGGGAAGGTGGTGCACCTCGGCCATACCTTTAAAGCAGCCTGGCTTTGTTGCAGCGGGGCTTGGAGCAGGTGTATGCGGACACCCCCTGAGCTCGGAGGCTGCTGGACTTGCCCTGGAGCAGCAATGCTTTTCCTTGCTGCACCCGCATCACTGGAGCAGGCCCTGCGCCGGGGCCAGGCTGAGCCGGCACCATGAACCGGATTGGACCTACGGATCAGGTCTGACCCTGGATGGACCTGGCACCTCTCTTCTGGCCTTTGGCGTGAACAGGTTGGCACCACCCCGGAGGGAAAGACCCCCCCGATGAACTCCTGGGCCAGTCTGGACATGCACTGTCTTTCTGGGCACTGAAGCAGGAAGCTGCTCAGTGCAAAGAAATACGATGTCATTGGGATAAGGGAGACCTGGTGGGACTCCACCCAGGACTGGACCACAGGTATAGAGGGCT
>NW_017728931.1:142018716-142022130 GCF_001723895.1 Crocodylus porosus | reverse complement strand
GGGCAGGGGGCTGGACTCGATGATCTCCCGAGGTCCCTTCCAGCCCTGATGTCTATGAAATCTATGAAATCTATGAAAGCTTACACTATGTATCACTGATGTAGTTAGTCTAGAAGGTGCAGATCTCCCCTGACTTCTGCCGGGGCATTCAAGTCACTGAGCACTATCAGGACCACCGGGGTGAGGAGCCTGAGAAACTCAGCCAGGACCTCTGCAGCGTAGCAGAGCCCCCCGGACATGCTTCGTATGGTCTGGCACAGCGAAATCTAGGCATGCGACAGCTCAGGCTAGCCAGCTAGTTCGCCACAGCAGTGAAGAGGTGGCGATGAGGGTTTTAGCTCGTGCTGGCAACCACAATATACAGCCTTGGAGGAGCCTGGATATGGACCTGCTCGTGCCCATTGACTCTGTCTCCACGGATGTTGCTGCCCCGCTGGCTAGATGACGCCCTGGGGGGGAGTTAGGACTTGTCACAGTCTCCCTTCCTGTTTGCTGGGCAGACATACCCTCATCCCACCTGGAAATCCCCCCCCAAGAGACACATGCAGGTCACCCAGGTGGTGGGTAGTCACCCTCGGCAATTCGCTGTCTAGCAGGCAGCCCCTTCTCCTCCCCAGTCCCTTGCAGCTCATGAGCAACAGCGTTCCCCACCAGAACCAGCTGCATTTCTACCGGCCCTGCAGATGCCTACAACCAGGCCTCGGCTGGGCCTGGCAAGGCAGGTCGGCCGAACCAAATCAAGGGCTTGTCGCCAACCTTGGCCATTTTCAAGGGACCTAGGCCAAGCAAAAGTGTGGCTAAGCAGAAGGCCTGTTTTGCATTGACTGTAGAGCAACCCTTTGCAGACGTGACAACCCGCGTGGTCAGCAAAGTACGGGAAGCGAAGCCAGTTGTGATGGGATCCAATTACGCAGAGCACAAGGCCCAAAAGGAGACATTGTAAGGGAAGACCGTACGTTCAATAATCCGGATATACTGGTACTATATCATAGCTTTATCCTCAAATGTCAGCAGGGGTGATGGATGCAACCACACGTAGTAGAGGTTACTACATACATCGAACACACATATTTTTTGTTAAGATGCTTAGACAGGTCACAAAAACAAAACCTCCTTGTCGGAGAAGACCGTAAACTAGGGTAAAGAAGAAACAGAGCCGTGCTGAACGTCACTCCACAACGGGCAAGGAAAGAGGAAAAGAAACCTTGCCATTTATTTCCCCAGGGACGTTCATCTCAGCTTACTGACACCTCCTACGTCCACACGAGATCTGCTTGTCCAGTCCCCGGTTTCAGTGAAACAACAACAACCAAAAAAACCTAACTCAAAAATAAAACCAACCAGCGAACATTTATTAGCATATTTAGAATAAGCCATCTAGAAATATAGGGTATAAGCTGGAGAGAAATTTGGAGACATCAGCAAATTCAAGACCTGCTTGCAAGCTGTGCGTTGACCTCCTCTCTCCTTCGGGCTCCCCAGCCAGTAGAGGTAGGCGCTGCCTATGTTGTCCTGTCACCAGATAACGGGGTAACTCGCTGGTTTGCATTTTGGGGTCTAAGCAAGAAAAGCTCAGGCTGTTTCTTGCCTCAGTAGTCAACCTGTAATCCAGATAATAGGCTGCAGCTATTAAATTAGCCCCTGACCTCGCATGGAGCAGCCACGACCTGGCAGCGGTACACAGACGGCACGTTGTACCGCCACGCCATGGGCCGTCGAAGGCACGGCGGCACTTTACAAGGCCGATGAGATGCAACGCCACGCTGGGCTGCAAGATCATCACCACCAAGACCAGCCTGCGGCGAGGCAGAGGACCTGGCCCTGGCCCCAGCTGTCCGGCTTGTGCACATGTGGCGTGCAGAGACTTGGAGGCTCAACACACCGCGCTGGCACGGGGAGAAGGAGGACGGCGAGGGGGGCTGCGTGTGCGACGGCTGAGGTCATGGAGCTATTCATTTCATGTTGTTAAAACACTGCCGTCTCGGCCCGGCGAGCAGAGACTTTCGGGGAAGGCAAAAAGCAAACGAGTTCCTATTCCAGCAGCTCCCGGGACCACTCAATGACATCACCCCGCTGGGCTTAACCCTTTCGGATAACACGCTCCTAAAGGTTTCGGTCAAATCCAGTTTCTCACTTGCCTTCTGCAGTGGGGCAGAGCGAGAGGGAAGGAGACACGGCTTAGGGAGCTTGAGAGGTGATAGAGAGGGCCCTAGGGAAAGCCCAAAGCGGAGAGGCTTTGTGCGCACACAAAGTCACAACCGCAGTTGCACACGCGCACGTGCATGCCCCCGTTCCAAGAGAAAAAAGCCCCGTGGAAAATGTACAGGAAATAACCTCTTCACTCAAGGGTGCAGGAGTAACCGTGCACAAGAAGCCTGCAGGCGCTCGAGATAAATAGATGGGCACGGATGACTGCAAGCACGCAGAGAGGGAAAAAATTGGTGTGTATCCCAGCGGTGTCCAACGTTTCAGCTCCTTGGGCCAGGTGGGTGGCCCAGGGCCAGTCTACAGTGCACTGGGATTGTGCCCTGCCCTGTGCCACCCCAGCTGCCTCCATCAATGCCACGCCGCCCTGACCAGCCCCCTATCACGCTGTGCCCCCGTGCTTATCCCCATGCCTCTCTGATTAACTCTACACTGCCCCAATCCAACTCTTGCCACCCCGTGCTGCTATATATTCAGGCCCGTGGGGCACTGGCGTGTACAAACAGTGCGCTCGTGTGAGCACACACGTGCACACACGCAAACACGCCTACCCACAGGCCATAAAGGACCAAGGGAAGGGGACAGATCTTCTGGAGGGCCAGATACTTGCGGAGGGAGGTTAGTAGTAGAGTTCATTGAGGGCCAGCATTGGGAACAAGCCCATTTAATACCGAGGTTTATGACCTAGATGACTGCCTGTGATAGCAGAGCACTGGAAGAGGTCTGTCCGGTCCCGTCCCGCCACGCACACTGCGACGAGCACCTACGTCTCGGCGAGCATACGCCATGCCAGCCAACAGAGGAGGCATTAGCAGAGCCAGAAGTGACAGCCTGGGACTCTCGACACCCTGAATTCATCTCGATAGCCATGGCTAGCTGCCTACCAGCGTCTCCCTTGATCTAGGCTCGGGACTGGCGTACTGGGTTGCTGCTGTCGGCAGAGGGGATGAACCCTTGTCCATAGGGGGTTAGGGACAGAAATTATACAGAAACCAGTCTAAATGATCAGAAACAAGTTCAAACCTGCAACAGAACAGAAGGTCAGTGCATTCAGACCCCTTTCAAAATGGGCCAAACCAGTTTAAGATCATTTCATAGAGGTTAGGGTCGGAAGGGACCCAGTAGATCATCAAGTCTGACCCCCTGCCTTTATCTTTATATAAGAGAAACCTGGATGGATGTACTGCCAGACTTAACTGATTTAGGTTA
>NW_017728931.1:141990966-142018351 GCF_001723895.1 Crocodylus porosus | reverse complement strand
CAGGTGGAGGACCCGGCTTCCCAAGCTGGAGACGGGGTATCAACACGGTGCAGGGACGCGGGGGTACAAGCCCCTGACCCGGGCAGTGCAATGGTCCTTTCCTGTCTTCGTATCTAGGATTCGAGGCAAGGCCTCCCTGGCTTCTGCAATCTGGAGTGGGCATGTGGAGGGCATTGCATGCTGCGTCTGCAAAGCTCGGTGGTGGATCTGCAGGACGAGGCTCTGGGACGGCGCCTGATCCAAGCCCTGCCCTCAGACCAGGCTCTTCCAGCCTTGCTCTGGGTTTCGTGACACGGTCCCCTGGTGCTCTGGATTCAGCTCCCACCATCACCATCCGTCACTTGTACCGGACCCGAACTGGAGAGGGCTGTCTGTGGGGCCTTCCCTTTGCAGCGCTGACAGCAGCAGGGAGCTGGGCATGGCGCGTGTGGGCAACCCCGCTTAGCCCGTCCGTGGCTCAGACATGACTCAGACCCTTTGGGCATGTGGGCCGGGATGGTCACAGCGCTGCCCCGACCGTCATTTCCCCATTGCTAGACGCATGGCTTCACGCATTTGATACCCGGAGCTATTCCGGTAACTTTAACCTTGGAATTTCTCCTCCGGTCCCCCCTGCTGCTGCTCATGAAAGGCTCATTTGTGCAGAGGCAGGAAGGAGAGGAGCCCCCTGATATGTCCTGGCAGGTGCTGGCCTGGCGGAGAGCTCGGCTCCTGGAGATCTGGCTCCAACCGAGGCTGGGGGGGTCGCGGCACATTCCAGCCTGAAGTCGCAGAGTCTCGGCCCCCGGGCCCCGGCGGTGCCATTGCAACACGTGTCTGGAAAGACACGGCATTGAGTCCTCCCCCCACCCCCGGGCAGCGCGTCATCCTCCGGACAAAGAGATGACGGCTCCTGCAGCCACCGGGCTGGAGATCAAGGCTTGGCGGCAGGAGGATGCTGCCGTTCGGGACGGCATCTTAGCCCTCTCAGAGCGTGCCTAAATCCCACCAAAGCCGCAGCTGCTTTCTCGACCGACAGAGCAGGGAAGCCTTTTGCTTTGTGGCATCGTCTGTACAGTGGCTAAATCTGCCCCCCTACTGAAGGGTTTGAGGTCCAGATCTCAAATGTCTGCCTCCCCCTCCCATGTGGGATGCTCATCTCCAAACATCCCGCCTCTCACCGGAGGAGCCTGACCTTTAAACCTCGTTGGGAGCAGGAGGGGAAGTGTCCTTATCCCCCGCATCCACCCCGGGACGAAGCACAAAGCAGCTAAGTGGCATGGCCAACATTGCACAAGGAAGCCGGGAACTGAAGTCCCATGCCGTAATTATCCTTGCCTGCATTACCAAGATCTTTACCCGCCAGGGAAGCGAGGTCCCTCTGCGCTAGGTGCTGTACATGCGCAGAGTAAAAACGGATCGTGGCTCTGAGAGCTGACACGCCCTAGGGAGAGGGCAAGGCAGGATCACCTACCTTATTTTACAGAAGGGGAAAATGAGGCACGGTGCCTGGCTGAGGTGGGCCAGGGCAGAGCTAGGGGGGAAACATAGCTCCTGTCTCTACTTTGAACCCATGCTCTCAGCACAGCTGGGGGCTAGCCGCCCTGCATTTATTCTGCCATCGGACATCCAGGGGATCACCACACAGGAAAAGAGGCTCTATGAGGGTCAGGGGAGGGCACGAGAAAGCCCCCACAGAGACCAAAGGGGTGTGACACCCGGGCTCCCCTTCCTTTGTGCACACTTATACACACCCTCCTAGATGCGCGCCTATAGGCATACCCCCATGTGCACTGTCTTTGCACATGCGCTTTCAGACCCTCCCATGTGCTCCCAGACCCACTGACCCCAAAACGCTCCGTGTACAAGCGTGCATCATTGCACATGTGGTGAGCAGCTCGCGGGGCCCAGCAGGGACACGTGAGTGTGCAGACACCGGCTGGGCTCCACCTGACTCTGTGCCAGGCGTCTGCCTGCGACCGCGTGCGGCCTGGCTCATCCCTGCTGTCGCTCCCCCACCACCCGAGACCGGCTGGCCTTGGCAGGGTGACACCGGGGATCAGTTTGCGGCATTATTATTAGCCACGTATTTCTTTGCCGTGGCTGCCTTGGCCATCCCGCATGCCTGGAGGCATAGCTAAAATCTCCCCGCCTTGAATACCGCAGCCCGTCTCTCCGACACGGCCTCCTGTTCCATCTTGTAGGCACGTTGGGCTGGCAGGGCCCGTCTGAGCAACCGTTAATGCGAGGGATGCCCCCAAATCACCACTTGAGAGTGAGGCTGAACCCCCTAAAAGACAGGGAGATGAGGGCCCAGCCACCACCCTGACTGGGAAGTCAATGCCAAGTCCCAGGCCTCTTTCCTCCTCCCTCATTGAAGTGCTTCCTAGGGCTGTTTGTTGGTTGGTTCTTGGGTTGTTTTTCTTTCCACTCTGTTTTCCAAGCCCCCGCTGCCCTGTGTTGCTGTGGAAATATCTGCAGAGCTGTTCCGAGATCAAGAACACGCTTGAAAATAGCTCTGTTGAAGGCCGCAGGGGACACTCTGTCTCCCCGTCCGTCTGGACCAGCTTGAGCTGTGGACTGTTTGGGGCAGTGCCGATGCTCTGCTGGCAGGAACCCGGGTTTACCATGTGCTCGGGCCCTGATGGGGCAGCCAGCTCTGACCCGCTCCACGGTCTCTCTGCGCGCAGGGTCCAGGATGCAGTGCTGCGGCTTCCAAACCCAACCAAGTGCCTTGGAGCACGCTGCTCCTTCCACCATACGATGCGTTTGCCAACCACGCATAAAGGGAGGGCGGCTTGCCAGGTGTCATGTGGCAGTGGCTCGAGGTGGTTTTCTCTGAGCAGAGACCAGCCGCGGCAGGCGCTGAAGGGCCTGCAAATGGCGTAGCGGACAACATGCTTATAGCTGCCTGGGGCTTTATTTCTGGCTGGTCAGTGAAGTCAGCAGCTCTGGGGCCCATCACAGAGTCACACACATGTACACGTGTGTGTGTATGGAGTCGGCAGCTGCATCGCGGCCTCGCTGCTGGAATTCAAAGCAGCTGCTATTGAATGCATCTGGTGTGGCTGCAGCCCTGCTTAGTGCAGAGCAAGACCGTCTCCCCACACTCCTAGGGACAGAGTCTGCCCCAAGGCCCCAGGGGAAGGGCTCTGGGCCTGGAGGATGCATATAACACTTTGAACTGCACTGCTGATCGGGCCTCAAGTCCAGGTGGATGCAAACACCTGGGTTATGATCTCCTCCACGCAGATCTTATCTGGAGTGGTTTCACGGGAGTCGCTCTGGATTGACTGCAGGGAAAGGGGTAAGGGCATAACCTGCCTCTGGGCCTCTCTTTACAGGAGAGGCACAGGGCTGGCAGCCTGCTGGCCGGTGCAATGACGATCTCACGGGAAATCCAGCCCTTGACCTGCAGATCAAGGATAAGAGGCTGCTTGGGGAGCCTGTGGGGAACAAAGCACTTGGAACTGGGTAAGAAATAGGGCCAGGGCCCTTCTTGTCTATGCACCAGCTTGTGCTGTGGGGACAGGGCAGCAGGGGGAGGTTCTGCAACTTTCTAATGGACCAGAGCTAAGAGCATGGGGGGCACTCAGAGGACTGAAGCTGCCTCTTGAGAGCCCTTCCTGCTACTCCTGAGCACCTCCTGTGGAGGACAGCCTGGAACTACATGATTTGACCACAAACCCAGGGCTTGATGCATGACGATGATGGCGACAACAAGACATAAAGATGAATTATTATTATTGCAGCTCCCCTTATTATCATGCCTTGAAGGATCCCCAAACCCCGTGCGAGTGATGCAAAGCTCAGCCACCCTCCGTTAGGGTGTGAAATGACTTGAGGGTCCAGGCACACTCCAGAGCAGCCCATTGCACAAGAAAATGATGCAAATGATCCCAAGCTGGGAGAAGCTGGCTGACTCCAGGGGTGCCTCAACCTCTGCCAAGCGGCTGCCTGCTTGAGGTGAAGCATCTTGCCCTTGATACAGAGAAGAGAGAGTGGAGGGAGGACAAGGAGAGAAATCCCAGCTTATGGCTTACTCTCCCATGCAGAAAGAGCTGCAACTTCTGCAGACGGGTCCGTGGCTCAAGGGTTGGACTCTTCAGTCACCTCCAGACCCATCCGCGAACCGCGGTAGGGATTATCCACAGACTGAGGGATGTCCGCTGCTGAAGACAGCAGTCTGTGGACCCACCTATCCCAAATGCTCTCCGCCGAGGATTTCAGGCCAGCCCAGGTCCAGCCCTGAACTGGACGGTGACCGAGCAGGGTGAAGCCGGACCTTTAGTGAGGGCCAGTGGTCAGGTATCTGGGTTGACCTCTCTTCAGGGAGATGGTGCTGGCTGGGTGCAGGGAGCGCTCGCTGCCCGCTGAATCCCCACCGCAAGCTCTTGCAGCGGAAAGGCGCTCGAAAGGTGCTCGTAGAGGCCTCCCTAGGCAAGTGCTGACACCGCCCAACCCCACTTATCTCCCGTGATCTGCTAGGCGGGAGGCCCAAGGCACCCTGGCTGCTGGTACAGAACAAACACATGAGTCACGGGGCTGTCTCAATGCCCTGTATTTACTCAGTAGCACTGCCCTGTTCTGTCCCGGGGAGACGCTGGGGCCCTGGCATCTTTCTGTCTTTGTCGAGACCTTCCCAGTCTTTTCTGATCAGAAAGAAAGGTCATGCCTCCCGGCTTCGCCACGCGCCACGGGGCCTTCTTGCCGTGACGCGAGCATGATTGTCGGTCTGCCTCCTGTGCCACGCACGGCATGTGCAAGAAGGACGAGGTCGGGCCGTGCCTAGGAAACCCTGCAATGTGAAGAGGCAGGTGGTGGGCAAGGGGACGTGCGTTGATTCGCTCGCTGTCTTGCAACAGGTGTGGGGCAGAACAGAGTCCCAGGGCCGCGCCGGGTAACGCCGGCTTTACAATCCCAGCAAACCTCCCTCGGATCGCGTGGCTCCATCCCCACGGCAGCTGCATTTCCTGCTTATAAAGAACAACAGCAACTGAATTGGGAGCTAGGGTCCAAAGGGCTGAGCAACGGCCCAGCTCCAGCCTGCTCCAGCAAAGGCAACTCTGCAACCGCGTGGGATGCTGCGCTAGTCACAAGCTTCTCCTTCCACGCAGCTAATAATAACTCTATTGAACTTTTCTTCCCTATTTTAAGAGATGAGGGAATAGAGCTTGTGGGCATGGGCTGAGCAGAGCAGGCTGAGCTACACAGCAAGGGTGCGACGCTTCCTCGCGCTTAGGCCTGCACCCAAAGGGCACTGAGATGGTCTCCCCGGAAAAGAGGAAAACCGACCGTCTTAAGTGAGCTGAAATCACCCTCCTTTCAAACCCTCTCCTACCTCCAGGCGTGTGACTGCGTTTCTCTAGGTCCAGCGAACCCACTGCATTTCTGATCTGGCTATGGGAGAGCTCACGATGCTACCAGGGCTTTTGAGGGTCAGTGCTGTTTTTCTGGCCGTGGTCCAAAGTGCAATGCTGGCGAGCCAAACGCTTGCTTCATTTGCAATCTAGTCCCAGCGAAACTAGTGGGGTTTGTTCCCTGGAGAGGCCTGTTTGCATCGAGCCTTTTGGTAGCCGAGTGCACGCGGGAAGGCAAACGACTCCATCTCTGCTGCCAGCTCCTATCCCGGGGCCGTGCAACCCCCCCCCGAGTCTGCTCCCAGCAGCGACTCCCCTGTGAAGGGACTTGCTGAACCAGCGCCGGGGCTTGGCTCGTGCTGGCCGCTAATGAGCAGGACCGACGCCAGCCATTGTTTTCCCTTCCACCGAGATGGGCTCAGCGCTGCGGTGCCGATCAGACGCGAATCCTGCTGGACGGACAATTGCCGGAGCAGATCCATAGCCAGGAAACACCAGGGCAGCCTGGGCAGAGGCCAGTCTGCAGGCACTTCAGAGCCGTGCCGCCCTCGCCCTGGGCTTTCCTGCCTCGTGCCAGGGAGGGGTTTCCCATCCCCTGATGAGTCGCTCATCAAAGCAATCGGTAAATATTCCACGGAAAAGCGAGCGGCCCTTTGGACACGGCACCCCAAGCACTTGCGGGTGTTGCACACGTAGGACAGGTGTAGCCTGGGTGGGGGAAACGCGGGCTGCTTTAGCATCCACCCACCTGGGGCGCTGGTCCCGGGATGGATGGGGCGTGCAAGGGGGAGCGGGGTACATTGCGGGGTGCAAGAGACAGATCATGGGATCATAGGAAAGCAGGGCTGGAAGAGACCTCACAAGGGCATCTAGTCCAGCCCCTTGCTCTAGGCAGGATCAGCCCTGAAAAGACCATCCCCGCTGAGTGTCTGTGCAACCGGCAACCAGCCGCTCGCCGAAGGCTGCTTCGTCTCTGCGCTGGAGCAGTAGCAGCTTGTGCTTTTATGCTCTGGGCAGGGTCGCGGGTTCGATTCCTGGGGGTTATTTGGGTCTTCACAAATAAACAGCTCCAAGCACATGCATGGGAAAGAGCGTGGCTAGATGGGCAGGCGCAGAAGATGTTGGAAACATGAAAACTATGCCTACATTCACATCAGCAGATTCAACGGGCTGTAACTTTCTATTCGCCTGTGCAGATTCAACGCGTTCGCAACCCCCACCGGAGGTGACAGCTTTCGACGTCGCTTGGGGGCTGCTGGATGCCTCCCCGCAGCACAGGTCCCTGCAATACAGTGCTTCCCCCAGGGCACCCTCCCAGGCCAAAGGGCATATTAGCCCTGCAGCCAGTCGTGGCCCTTGCAGGGAAAGGTATGTGAGGGGCATCTCCGAATTTGCCCCAGCACAAACCTCCCTATGCCCTGGATACGAGCCTGTGAAACCAGGCTGCCTCCTGTGTCAGAGCTGGGAAAGCACAGTGCTTCCTCCCAGATGCTGGCCCTGCAGGGTCGCATCTAGTTTCTGGCCCTTTCCTGCAGCCCGGGACATTTAACATGAGACCGGGCAAAACAGGAGCCCTTGTGCCGCAGAGCGCAGCTGTCAACATGGGCTGGGGTCTCTTTTCAGCTCTCATTAGGGATAGACCCTGCCACCATCCCCGGTGGCCTTCCAGGAAAGGCACAAAGTCTTCGTCTCCCCACCCCGGGGCTGTGCCAGCAGGGATTTGCTCCGCCTGGGCAGCTGGGCAGCTCTCAGACTGGGCCGGCGTCGGTCTCAGAGTAGCCTCATCGAGCAAGAGGCAGGACTCATTCCACCCAGAGAGGCAGCGAAAGCCCAGGGATGACGACAGAAATGACCTACGACAGAGCTGGGAATTGAAACCCAATCCCCGGCCGCCAGCCTCCCTACCCTGACAAAGAGCACATAGACGCAGACAGCTGGAAGGGACCTCCAGGGTCACGTCGGCCAAGATGCGGGATGTACTGCTCCTCTGCCATCCCAGACAGCTGCCCGTCCAGTCTCGGCTTGGAAACAAAGGAGATTCCTCCTCTTCCCGAGGCCGGCAAGCACGTGCTTTATTGGAGGTCCGGGACACAAGTGCGTTAATTGGTTTGACCTAAACCAGTTAAGTCTGATACTACATTCGACCAGGTTTATCTTAAACCGGTTTCAGCCATTTTGAAACGGGTGTTTGTGCCCTGAACTTCTGTTCTGTTACAGATTTAAACTGGGTTCTGATCACTTAAACTGGTTTCATAGTTTCATGGTTTCTAGGGTCGGGAGGGACCTGAGCCGATCATCGAGTCCGACCCCCTGCCATGGCAGCAAAGAGTGCTGGGGTCAAACGACCCCGGCGAGGTTGATGTGTAACTTCTGCCCCCAGCCTAGGAGACCGTTTACTACAGCTGGAGATAATTGGGCCATTGTTTGAGATGGCACAATGGATGCACGTGGGATGGCCACGTTTCCCTCCTGAACCCCGAGCCTTCACCGCGGCAGGGCCGACACCTGTCCTCCGAGCCGCCGGCAGCCCAGCTCGTCTGGCTCAAGCCCCGCGATTCCAGTCCTGGGGCAGCTCATTCCTTTCTCAGGCCGTATGCATTTCCCTCGACTTTTCCTCCTTGCAGCTCGCACCCGACTCATGGTTGTCTTCTGCCTGATTCAGGGGAGTCATAGATCCCTCATCCTCCTGGTGACCTCCCTGTGCCCTATGCACCATCCTGCCATGTCTTTTGGCTTTCTGTTCAACCATGCCTTGCAGGTCTTGCTCCCTCCCTGACACTGCTGGAGTTAGAAAGGCCTCCAACCTTCTCCCTTATCTCCACCCACGCAGGATGGAGAGGGATGACCGGCTTTCCTCTGATCTTGCACACACCCCTCCCCTCCGCAATCCGACCCACTCTCCCTTGCATGCCTCCATCCATCCCGGGGCCGATGCCCCAGGTGGGCGGATGCTAAAGCAGCCCGCGTTTCCCCCACCCAGGCTACGCCTGTCCTACGTGTGCAACACCCGCAAGTGCTTGGGGTGCCGTGTCCAGAGGGCTGCTTGCTTTTCCGTGGAATATTTACTGATTGCTTTGATGAGCGACTCATCAGGGGATGGGAACCCACCCATCGACCCACCCATGCAGGATGGAGCTGGGATCCTCATCTCAGCACGTGCCATGTTGAAGAGGGCCCAGCCACATGTTCTTTTTATACCCCCTGTAATGAGTGTTTTTTGGCTTGTTGCTCCAGAGATGTACCAGACTCTGGATGCGCTCTCAAGTCAGGGGTTCTGCCGGATTGCAATGCTGCCATGCAGGAGCTTGCATGCCCGAAGCAAGCAGCTGTTTCAAAGCAACCGGCAGAAGAAAACTCATAGCAGTCAGAGTTGGAGGAGTCCTGTTAGCTCCACCACTGCATCCCAGGGCTGGCTTGTTCCCTTATTAATGCCTTGTTCACCCTCAGGGCTCCTATATTCCCCTTTGATTGAGGATTTCACACCTCCCTGCCAGGAGGCTGTTCACCACTGAGAACCCCCATTGCTTAGTTCACCCCATCCTGCCTCTTCCAGCTCCTGCCTCCTTCCCCCACGGTACTTGAAGTTCACTTCCCTCACAGCTTCGCAGACAAGCGTTGCAACCGTAGCCGGATCTAGGATATTGAAAAGTGGGGTGAAGGTGGTAAGGTGCATATGGAACAACACATATCTTTCTGCAGGTAAAAATAAACTAGAAACGTCACTAATATGCTCAGGGCCTAGATGATTCTGTTTAAGGTGGAAGCCAAAACAAATATGACTTCGTTGGAACGAGCAGGGCTGTGAAATAGGAGCTTCATGACCAGGAGCAGGTCAGAGAGAGCAGAATTGCAGAGCAAAGGATGGCTTGATTGGTGGAACATCAAGTTCATTTAAAAGGAGCGAGAGGGTCATTAACACCTGCGAAGAGTTTAAAGGAATCAGGCAGGTGACAACGAGCTGTGCAGTCAGTGGACTCCCTCAGTGCAGCCTGACTAGAAAAGCTGCTGTCATTGCCAGGCAGTTGGTTTTAAATTCTGGGTGATGCAGGAATCAAAGGGGAGTGCAAGTGCACCAGTGCACCCCCCCAGGATCTGCCTCTGGTTGTGACATATTGACTTTTTGGGATGCGTCCTCCGTTGCTGAGCAGGTAACCACACTACAGCTACCAGATCCCCAACCCGTCCACTCCAGATTTTGGTGCAATTTGAATTTTGCCACATGGTCCTTTGAACAGGCCAAATGTCCTCTTCAATGGCAAGTGAGCTTGGAGTGAAATGCAGCAGCCCCAAGTAACAGCTCTCCAGCTGCCGTGTCAGCAGATGGGACCACTCCCTTCCTCACTAGAGGCATTTGTGCACACCATGTTTTTTTGCCCCTTTTTGTGCTGCAACAGCATGCCTGTTTGCATGAATGGGTTTTCCAGATGCTTTGAAAGTCTTTCTGGTGCATTAAATTAAAACTCCTCAGACGTAGTTTAGTTTGGCTGGCCGTGAATTAAAGTGCCGCATCTATGGATTCATTGCAGACAAACACAAAGGCACTCAAAGATGTGTAATGAGCCTTTTTGTCCACCAGATAGCCCTGCAACTTTTCTGTAGTTCACCCGTTTGAATTGCTTCACTTTTTTTTTTCTTGTGCTGTGTGCTGGCTCCCTGCTCCCACAGCTGCGTGGCTGGGCCAGGGTGCAGCGTGGGACTGTCTTGCTCTCCCGTGGCACTGGCCGAGGACTGGGCTTAATTAGTTTGAAAACCTAGTACGTGCAAACACTGATGTGATGCTTCAAAATAAACAAGTTTAAATTTTATAAGCCTATTTAAGTGAATGAGGATTAAACCCCATGACATGTACAGGCACCCTAGGTTGCTACTTGATGGCATGCTGGACTCTTTGGAAACTCATGGAGCTACTCAGAGGGGCATGAAAGTTAAGGTGAGGGCCTGATTCTAGTAGCTGAGGGATGACATATCCTGGAGCACGACTGACTCTTATCATGCTCCAACAGACTCTGCCCCAGGTCATAAACATGCAGACATCTGGTGACAGACTGAACCCCTGCCTTCGGGTGCACAGAGCAAACTCCAAAAGAGCAGCTGTACTGATGCCAGGGCCTTGAACCGCGTCCACGTGAGACATCAGCAGCTTTTGCTTGTGAGGCAGAAATTCCCTTGCAGGGTTTCTCGAGCAATGAACAGAGGCATGGGGAAATCTGGGCTGAGCTCCATGCTTCTGGGAGCTGAGGGGATGCTCTCTGGATGCAGAGCGTGTCTTGGGTCATTTTAAGCAGTTCCCAGGCACTGAAAGCCCCCCCCCCCACAACTGCTCACCTGAGGGACTGGAGCAAACAGCCATGCATTTTGCACGGTGGCAATGACCTGGCAGAACATCTTGCTTGGTGTCCTCTGCATGAACCGTGGTGCAATAACATTGCTGCTGCCACCACAGCTGAAATGCCTCGTTCCCCTTAACTCCCAACTGATAAGGAGGTTGGGACAATAGCCGTGTTGATAACGGGAGAGCTCCCAGATCTGTCCAGACGTGCCCCGTACCTTGGGAGCGCCAGGTGAGACTACTGTAGCACAGCGACGTGCAGCCAGAGGAACAGGCAGCTCTTACAGTGCTTCGCCACGAGGACCTGCTTGCCTTGAGCTTATGGCTGCACCAGGGTAGAGGCGGGCAGACGGTACTTATCACCACACTTTTTGCACCCCTTGGGGTAATTCTCTACTTGAGCCAAGTGGGTTACACTGATGTAGGGCAGGCCACGGTCTGTCCGCTCCCTTCGTTCATGGGGCTGTAGTTCGCCTTGTTCCCAGTGTAGACATCCTGGGCATTTGTACACGTTATGGGGTTTCTCTGGCTCAAGATATTCCCTAGGTTTATTCCACTCTCGCAATGTACCACCACGAATGGCGTTACGGTTTTGTGTCTCCAGCTCCAGGGTTGGCCCATCTCCTTCCTGCAGGGAGAGATCAGAGTTTGCTGACTTCTACTTCTGGCCCAGCACTTTGTTTCCATGTGGCCTGCCCGCGTTGGGGCAGAATGAGGGAGGAGGCAAACCCCCTCCTTTCCTTGACTCGGATCAAATTGTCCTTCCCATGGAAATGACCCAAGGAGAAGTCCCCTACCATCCCGGGGAATCTGGAAGGTGTCCTGTCTCAAATCCTCCCCTCGATGTAGCCTTAGGGGCAAACCCAGCCCAACCCCTTTCATAGCAGGTGTCGCTGGCATGGCTAGATGCTGGGTGGCAGTGGATAAACCAGGGCAAGTAACATGGAAGTAGCAAGCGGCACCTCTGTTCGGCACATCTTAGCTGGAGCTGTATGTCCCCAGCCCCACACCTTGCTCCCTGGGCATCCCTGCAATGGGGCAGGCACTGCTACGGCATCGGATCACCGATTCTGTCCACTTCCAGGCTTCATCGTGGAGGGGGACGCCCACCCCCATCTTCTGTGTTGGCAGCGGCCAAGAAGAGTGAATAGCAAAGGCGCACAGATAGCACCAAGGCTATGGGGGTGGGGATCTGATGTAGCTATTGCAGGGTCCCACCGCCATGCAGCTAGCTCTGGGGTGGAGACACCGCATACAGCGGCAGCAGCCTCGATGCCACGCCACCGTTCAGCAACCTCGCCAGCTGCCCGTCCGTTCGGCCCACCCTCCTCTCATTTCCAGCCCCAAGGCTGCAGAAAGACGTCGGCCCTCTACGGAGTCAGTCCCGCCGGGGAAGCCAAGCATCATGCACCCTTGTTTGCAGGTGGGAAAACTGAGGCAGGCAACAAGCAAGCAGCCCGGTGACTTGCCTGGAGCTTCACGGCAATGGTTTGCCTTCCCAGACCCCAAATTGCTGCCCACGCTGCTCAGAGCGGGGTGGGACGCGGCTCTGAGGTGAATCAGGGTCGCTTGTTTGACCTTGTCAGCTGCTTTTCCATGCAGAAGCGCGGACGGACGTGCCCTGCCCTGGGAGACTCGTGTCTCACTTACGATTTCCTGCCTCTCTCGGGGACAATTGTCCCCTGCTCCCAGCCAAGAAAAGCAAGAGAGGATCCGCGTCTTATCTGCGCAGCCCAGGCCACGGGGTCTCTGCCAAAGCTAGCTGGCCCGTGGCGGCTTTGTTCAGGTTGGTTGGGGGCGTATGCAGAAAGAGGCATTGGCATTTCCCTCTCCTCGGAGGCTGGGCAGACCCTTGCGTGGTCCCTGGCCTACGGCGGAGCAGCCTTGGGGCTGCTCCATTTTTCTCCCTGCTTCCCGTAATATTTAGAAGAGTTGGGCTGGAAGGATCTCCAGGGATCGTCTATGCATACTTTCTCAGCCTGTGGTACGTGTAACCCCGGCGGTACGCGAGACACAGGCAGGTGGTACACGGGTACCCCAACACTCTCTCTCTCACCCTCAAAACTATGGCAAAAAGTTTGGTGCAATTAAAAAAAATCATATTCCCTAGTAATAATTTGGCGTTCAGCCCTCCTAGCATTGGCCAGCATCCCCTCTAGCCCAGGTACATACTTGAGTTGTGCCCCCCCGCTGTAAAAGATGGCAGCCCTACCCACACCAGATCAGACACCTGTCATAGCATGGCCTTATATACACAGCCCTTCTTCCGACAGATGGCACACATTAGTCTGTAAATATAAAATCCCCTGGAAAATTGAGTGTCGGGTACTTATTCAAGTTTTCAGAAGTTAGGGGGTACTTGCTACTTAAAAGGTTGAGAAACACTGATCTAGTGCAACCCCCTGTTCGAGGCCGAAGCGTCCCTATCCAGACAAGTCCTGGTCTAGCATCTTCCTGATGTGACACACGCGCCCAACCCCGTTGCACACCTATTGCCCCCAAACACCCAGAGACCTCAGCCTGCCACGGGTAAAGCAGGGGGACGAGGCCTGGCGGGGTCCCACCGCTGCGAGGGCTGTTCAAACGCACAGGGCTGGCGTAGAGACTTGAGGCCACATCCGCACTGGCGAGGGAAGCGCTAGCCTGAAGTGAGGATACAGGCCTTTGTGTGCATGTGAGGGTGTGGAGGGGGGTGGGTTTCCTGCTGGATCCTACAGCACACGCCAGCCTGGCGCGGTGCCCCTTGATTGGCAAGCAGGGCAGTATCAGCCCATCTGCAGGCAGGAGCCCAAGGGGAAAGAGTCTCCAGCGTTCGCATTTCAAAGCCTGGTGCAGGAAGTGGGGAAGGGGGCCTGGGTCAGGCTCTGCAGCCCGCACTCCTCGCAGGGGAAATGGAAACAAAAGCCTGGCTGTTCCCCAAGTGCCACCGAGACCACGTGGGTCAAGCGCGCTGACCGCGGAGCTGCAGGGCGATGCCATCGTGGCCCCGGCCCCGGGGAAGTGGGCCGGGGCGGGCACAACGGTCACTTCGCTGCCAACCTGAGCCGGGCTGGTCAAGGGCATCTGGGCCGAATGTCCAGTCGCCAAGTGACCCAAACGTCCCGGGTCCTGTCCCAGCATGCACTGAGCTCGAGGGAAACCCCAAGACAGCGGCAGCTTTTCTGGAGCAGAACGGCCCCCCCGTCCCTTAATATAAATTCTGGTGATAATTCCCCATCCAGATTTGTGGCAGAGGTGAGATCTTTTATTAGCCCAGTTAGATTTTTGCAAAACAATTTTTAAATGTCTTTCATGGCAAGCTTCTGGGGCACACGCGCCCTGCATCAGGCATCGGAGAGAAGATCGTAAACGTTCTCCTGGGTACGTTTCTCCTCCAGACCTGGGTACCAGTCTAGGCACTTGAACTGCAAACTCGTGACCCCCTCTCAAAGTCAAATGCTACCTCGCCCAGTCTCCAGAAGGGATGGGGGGGGCAAGGAGACAAGCCCAAGGTCACAGGTTTGGTAAGTAGCAGAGGAGTCACAATGTCCTGACTCCCAGCCCAGAGCTACCGCCGCCAGATGAACGGGCTCCTCCTTGCTGTGTTTTCAAGCCTGCAGAGCTGCAGAATCCCAGGAGAGCGGGGAGGAAATGGGCCCTGGGAGAGGGGAAAGATACTGCTCAGGGCTGTCTGACTGGCGGCCCATGGGGTGCTAATTTACAGCCCCTCATCTGGCTGCTGCTCCCCCCCCACTTGCTCTGCCTACAGCAGCTGCCAGGGTTTTGGGGCTCCCCTTCTGCTTCCTGCGTAGTGTGGCTGGGAGAGACTGCAGCCCGGGGAGACTGAGGCTGGGGAGCTAAAAGGTGCCTGCATGCCCGGCGCATCGGGGTGTCTGCGCGGCGTGCAGTCCCGGGGGTCTGTGGTGGCCCGTGCTGCTGTGGCCTGCAGCCTCTTAAAAGGTGGCCAGTCCTGCAGTCGTGCAGCAAGTTCGCCGGGCCTGAGACCTCCTGCATGCTCCAGCAGGCCCCGTGGTCCATAACGGGCTGACCCGAGTCCCTGAATCCAGCCTCCCTGGATGCAAGACTGCAGTCCAGCCCCAGGTCCTGCCACGGTTTCCCACTGCTAACAAAAGCAAACCTAAACCTTCCCAGCAAGGTATATGTGACCTTGTGAGGTCTGTTCCAGCCCTGCTTTCTTTCCCGGTGATCTCTTTTGCAGGAGGAGCGGATGGCAGCTTTGGCAGGCAGCCCAGACGCAGAGTAGCACACCAGCCCCATGGGCCTCCTGGGACCCTTTCACATACATGCACCATCGCTTCAGAGCGAAGGCATCGTGGGAGGTATCTTTCCATGGGTGGGCTGAGAGCAGAGAACGTGACATGGCTTCAGGGGGTAGCAAAATAGCTCCCGTGGGTGTAGACACGTGTGCTCCACCACCCCTTCCTGGGTGGATCAGATCAGTCCAGCTCACGGGTGCCCGGGACTGTGTTCCTCTTTGTGTCCTCATCCAGAATAACCCCACTCTGGCATCTTTGCTCCGTGGTGAAAGCGGAGCTGGCATAGGACGCACAGCCCTGCCACGTAGCAAAGCATCTGAGTCCAGGGTGGAGTTACCCAGAAAAAGGCTGCAGTCACTTTATCCCGGGGCAAATTTTCTACATAGACTACGTTGTGTAGCAGACCGTAGGCTGCATGGGAGTCAACAGCGCGCTCCTGTTGCAAAAGGGGCCGGCAGCATCTTGGGTTGTGGCAACCAGAGCATGAATTGCAAATCAAGGGGTGTGCATTGGTGAGGCCTCACCTGGAGTCCTGTGTCTAGTTTGATACCAGTCTTCAAATACCTAGGGGGTGGTGACAGAGAGGATGGAGACGGGCTTTTCTCTGTGGCCGTAGGGAACAGGACTAGGAGCAATGGGCCTCAAGCTGCAGCAGAGGACATTTAGGCTGGAGACGAGGAGGCGCTTCTTGACTCCGAGGGCAGTCGAGCACTGAAACACATTTCCTGGAGAGACCGTGGCATCCCCATCCTTGGGCGGCCAGGGGAGGTCCAGCACAAAGTGGGAAGGAGTCAATAACAGTTTCAGGGCTCGAGCCTGGACACGGATCCTCTTGCAGGCTTGAAGGGCTCTAGGCAAGGAGCAAGGGGCTGGAGCGTGCGTCTGCGTCCGAGCCTGAGGGCTTGGGTTATCAAGCTGTGGCTTGTATCCTTTGCTGGGGTAAATGCACAGAGCTCCGGTGGCTCTTACAGGAGGGCGAGTCTTATCAGTCCTCCCCCCGTGGCTGGGGGACAGGAGGAGACAAGGAAGCCCCTCGATGGAGAAGGATGCTGACTCTGGGATCTAGTCCTGCACAATGAGGTCCTTTGGGGCTCCCAGCTCCCCCGTTATGCAGAACAAGTTCAGGATCAGTCCTAGGATGGGGGTTTTATGCCATCCTCTGTGGCACTGGATACTGTCTGCAGGATGTAGCAGGCTCCTGTGCTCCGTGCATTGGCACTGCCAGCAACGGTGATTCGGGAAACCCTATTCCCAGTGCTGGTTGCTCCCAGCTCTGTGCACACCCTGACTGCAGTAACAAGACCCAGTAACAGCCAATGGTTCCTATATCCTATAATATCCTATAATATCCTAGTGTTTCTAAGGCTGCTGCCATACATCGCATACATTACGCAATGGAGTGGTTAATCGTGCAATAAATTCAGACTGGCCACACATACAAAATAAGACTGGCCTTGCAGGTGGAGTACTTATTGCACCATAAAAACACCCAGCCAGCTCTGAAAAGAGCCAGCCAGCTACAGAGACAGTGCTTGAAAATGCATAACAACTTCAGAGCTGGTTTCTGTCCAGCTTTCATTCGAACCTGTGGCAGGGCTCTGTCGCATCCTCTATTCAGGATGGCTTTAATGAAGGTTAATTAGTGGCACCCTTCATCCACTCCTTGTTTTCAGGGAGGGGAAATTGGGGTGTGGATGTTAAGGGAGGTGCCCAAGGTCGCCAAGTAGGTCTGTGGCAGATGCAAGAACAACTCTGCATTTAGGGATGCCTCTCCCCTACCCTAACCACTGGGCAGTGCTCTCAGAGCAGGCCCGGCTGCCTCCTGCCCCCACCACAAAGGATGCTCGGGGCGGTGGTGGACTGATGGTGCGGCTGTGCGAGATCTGGCTATGGAGTTGTCTGTCTCAGCGCCCCATTCTCCTGGGCACGGCTTACTGGCAGCCCGGCTGAGCTGCCACTGACATAACATCACCCAGGCGCCGTGCCAGCAGGCGCCCCTGACGCATCCGGCTAAACCGCCCCCTGCGTCACGCTCCGGGGGAGCTAAAGCTGTGTCGCCAGGGCCGGGCGAGCCGCTCTGTCTGGGGATCAAGTTCCTTGGGCATCGGATGGCACAACAAACCATGTCTCGTATTGCAGGGCTTGCGTGCCGTGCTGTCGGGGAGCTGTCGTCTGGCCGGCGACGGCTCGGTCGAAGCAAGCATCGAGGTGCGTACATGCTCTCTGGGAGGCTCCCGGGCTCTAATTCACTTAGGCTGCCTCAGAGAAGTACCAGGTCTGTTTTCCAGCCAGGCCTCTTTGATTTGTGGCAGATGCTGCTAATGAGCGGGAGCGAGAGGAGAGCAAACAGCACGTCCCGGGCGGGGGAGGTCTGTGCAGCTGGAACAACCACTTCTTCTTGCGTTCAGAGTCCGGTGGCGTCACGCGGCGTCTCCTCTGCCCCTTTTGAGGGGTGTGGGATGGGGTGCGAGGCGCCTTGGCCTGGGCAAGCCCCAGGGGGAAGGTCGCAGTGGGGTGAGGGTGGCCCTGCCCCGTGTGCCGCTAGCACCGCACCCCCAGGCTGCGCACCCGCCTTGCTCTCAGTGCAGACACGGTGCATTTTTTGCGCACCTCGTGGCGTAATTTAGAGCCGGTCCGAGGCTGCTTTAACCCCACTCCTGATGGGGGGAAGGCAGGACCCGGATCCAGAGAGGACAAGTGGGAGCTGTGCATCTGCTTCACATGCCACCCCTGACCTACCCTCCTCGCGTTGGAGGCCTCCTGTTGCTCCCCTCAACGTCAAGGGGAGCTTTGCTGTGGACCCCCACAGCAGCAGAATACGGCCTTTTTGGAGCACCGAAGGGTCCAGACCACCGGTCTCTCCCGCTGCCAAAACCTCTCCTTTGCCTCGCGTTACTAGGTGCCATGCTCCACCCCAGAGAAGGCTGCATTGCCCTAGCTGTGCAGACGCAAACCACCTCAAATAGCAACTTGGTGACGGGACAAGGAACAACCGTCTCAAGTTGCAGCAAGGGAAATTTAGGTTAGACATTAGGAAAAAAGTTCTCACGAGGAAGACAGTAAAGCACTGGGACGGGTTACCCAGAGCGGTGGTGGCCTCTCCATCCTGAATCCGACTCGACAAAGCCTTGGCCGGGATGATGCAGCCGGGGCCGGTCCTGCTTGGAGCAGGGGTTGGACCAGATGTGAGCCCCGAGCTCCCTGCCAGCCCCCGTTGCCTGTGACTCTGTGACTTGCCCCGTGGCAGTGTGCTACAGCCACCGCCCTCCGCTCTGCAGGGGTTTCCTCCCGCCTGGCCTGTGATCCTTTGCATCGCCTGTGCCCTGCCAGGCCCACGTGTGGGAAAGGATTTCAGTCGTTCCCTATCAGCCCTGCCCAGCGCTGCCCTCGGGGCGCCCGGCTCCACTTCCAGGGAGCAGGACAAAGCGCCAGGGAGCGACCCAGCGGCACAGGGGCTGCAGGCAGGGGGTGGGCGAGGGCTGGGAAGGGCCCTCTGCGCCGTCCCCCATAGCCCCCCCACAGGACCGTTCCCCACCGCGCACTTCCTGCCGTGTAATCGCGCTGGCGCAGCCCGCAAAGAATAACAAACAGGAGCTGTGGGAAGCTGGACCCAGGTTTAAAAATAAAACGAGCGCGTTTCCAAAGCTGGGCAGGGCAGAGAGGATGGGCCAACGGGGAAGGGAACTGGGTCGCAGGCAGCATGAACCTTGCTCTCCGCTGGGTCGCTTTCTCCGATGTCACGTTGCCACCCCGTGCCTTGGTTTCCCCATCTGTTATCATCTGCATAGGAGCCATGGACGGGGCCTCTGGTGGGCTCAGCCCTGTACAAACACAGGCCACGGCCTGGCTTGGCCCCAACAGGCAGCTAAGGATGTGTGCTGGAGCAGAGATGAAGCAACATCACTGACGTTTGCAATGGCTTCATCACTGGCAATTAGTCGTTAACCACTATGCAATTCATTCGTGACTGTTTATAAAGAGTCTGTAATTGGAGCCAGGCCCTTTGCCTGGGCACGGCACTGATACGCTGGGACGGCCCTTTACGATCCAGGCTAAGCCCAGCTACATCAGCTCCAAGCCCCATCGGCGGGGGGGGTTGGTTCATTTCCAGTCCCTGTGACCTGCTCACCTGGTGTGGGTAAGGCATGCTAGTGTGCACGGCCAGAGCACACATGGGCGTGACATGGCCACCATGATGTGAGCATGTCCTTGGCTACCGAACCTGGCGCCAGGGACCTGCTCACTGCTTAGGCCTTCAGCGCAAGTTGGGGGCAAACTCTTGCCTGGAGCAAACTCAGTCCCTGTGGCTCCCCCCTGGATGGCTGCTGTCAGCTGAGACTCTCTCCAGGCATCACAGCAGAGGAGGTGAGTCTTGGAGGAGCTGCCTGGCTTGGAAACGGCACCGGGGCTTGGGAATGGTAATGTCTCGCAACACAGGGATCTCCTCAATGACAATCCAGATCTTGTCGATGCCAACAGACCTCATCAATGACGACAAATAGTGTGTTGATGCCAACGGACTTCATCATCGATACCAACACACATCCTCAATGGTGACAAATATTGTGTTGATGACAACACACATCTCATTGATGCCGACATAGATCCCATTGATGATAACCCAGATCTTGTCCATGACAACCCAAATCTCGTTGATGCCAACAGACCTCATCAATGACGACAAATATTGTGCTGATGCCAACAGACCTCATCATTGACACCAACACACACCTCATTAATGCCAACAGACCTCATCAATGATGATAAATATTGTGCTGATGCCAACAGACTTCATCATCGATACCAACACACACCTCCTCAATGACGACCAATAGGTGTTGATGACACCACACATCTCATTGATGCCAACATAGATCCCTTTGATAACCCAGATCTTGTTCATGACAACCCAGATCTCATTGATGTCAACAGACCTCATCAACGATGACAAATATTGTGCTGATGCCAACAGGCTTCATTGTCGATATGAACACACACCTCCTCAATGACGACCAATATGGTGTTGATGACAACGTGCATCTCACTGATGACGACAGACCTCAATGACACCACAGATTTAATCGATGACACCACAGATCTCAGCTCAGTCCACTCAATGAGGCTTTGCCTCTTCAGCACCAAATGTAGGAGCACCACCCAAGCCCTCCAGCTCCCAGCAGTAGTAGGATCATTAACCTCCTGGGTGAGCTCACTGGAAGGGGCTCCATAACCGCCCTTGTTGCTTCTCATGGAGGCAAATTCCTCCCTGGCCTGTGCTACATTTACACCTGTGGTCACTTCAGCTCATCCGGCTACTGCAGGTGGCGGGTGCGGGGCCTGGTCCTCAGTCCTATTCCCCTGGGCTCTCAGCCCTTCCCCAGGGCCTGTCCCCTAGTAAAGATGTCTCTGGGGAGCGTCCCAATGGATTCCCACTTGTAGCACAAGGGCTAGGCTTTCAGCCCCCATACAGGCACTGACTCTCTCTGGGTCTCCACTTCCCCATGGATTAGCTGGGCATGTAGCACGGATGAATTGGATGGCATTTATGCAATGCACTGAAGAGATGAACCTCTGTGTCAGTGCTACGTATCGCTATGCTTATTATTAGTCCGACCTGCGGGTTCATGGGATATATGCTCAGCTGGAGCCCGTGACCCGAGGAGCGGTCCAACACAGCCCAACCTGTCTGCGCCCCTTCGTCCCCGCACTGCCAATTTGGATCCAGTTTGTAAGAAGCCCCATGGTCCCGATCTGGCCTGAGAGGGGCGAATCTTTCACCCCTCCTCTCAAAGAAGCTGTACCCAAATGCAAACTGGCCACATCTTCAGCGGATGTCAACCGACAGCGCTGCAGCAATTTAAAACTATAGAGAAACCAACTGGATAAATCTCTGGAGTCTTATGGCCATGGTGTGATGTACTTGTTAAAGCGTCTGGATGTCCTAATGCAATGGGAAAGCAGCTCTTCCTCAGGCACTGCTGTATTCAGAGGGACACGGCAGCGGCATGGGGTTTGCTCTGTGGCCATGTAAAGAGGAGTGAATAGGGTTCCTGTCTCCACGGCAATTGGGCTGAGATGCCTTGAACCTGGTCTTATAAAGACACCGAGCAGCTCAGGACCCTCAGCATCAACCCCCAGCCAAGTCCGGCACCCAACTTCCACGCTCACTTTGCCCACTAGATGACTTAGCCAAGGCCATTCAGCAAGTCATTGGCGGGGGGTCAGGGACCTGCTGCCTTTAGCTTGCAAGGTCACAGGGCTGTTTGGCCCTTCACATTTCTCTTGGGTCAAGCACGGGTCAGCCCATGACCCTGTAAGTCCAGAGGCACCACGAGTGGGCTGTGGTGGCAGCACTGTGGAAATGCTTGAGGACATCCCGTAGGTCAGGAGATAACCAGAGGGGTGGGCACGTGCCCCTCCGTCCGCGTGGGTGATGGGAGTGGGGAAGAATGCTTTCCATCTCGGTGGTTTCCAGTCCTGTTATATAAGTGGCTTAGGGAGGCGCCTGCTTGCTTTCCATTTGTGACAAGCTCTTATCTTAATGGAGTGCCTTGTTTTGGACGGTACAAATGCAATTAGGGATAAGCCCAGACAAGAACAAGGATCCCATCCGCGTGTCTGAAGTTGGTTGGTCTGTAGCGACTGAGCCAGACCCTGGGCTGCCGTAGGACAGCTTTGCCCTGCTCCCTCCTCTCCAAAATGATGCAACTGTCTGCTTAATGGTTCAACCGGAGTAGGGGGGAAACGTTGGCGCTCCATTGTGATTGCCAAGCTACCCCCTGCCCCGCACCTGCTTATAGCTGGGGGGAAAAGGAAAGGTCCAAGTGCATCTCTCTGTTTTGCTAGTCCCAGGAATAGCCCCTTGGCATCACCAATGGTTCAAATTAGAGCAACCCCCAGGCTGCTGTAACCTGGGCTAGGGACACCCACCCTACCACCCCAGGGTCAGGGGAGTACAAGGGGTTAAAAACTCCAAGCCAGCTGCTGTAAAGTGATATAGCCCCATTGAAATCAATAGAGACACACTGAGCTAACACCAATGCAGGGCCTACGTGACAGCACAGAGTAAGCCCCACGTCACAGAGATTGTCAAGATAACGTTCAGATGAACAGGGCCGTGTCCTGTTTTCTATTTCATCTCGGGCCGTCCACATAGGGCTGGGTGGATATTCAATTGTCCTGTGCAAACCAGGTCTCCATTAAGAAAATAACTCATAATTAATTAAGAGCAATGAAGCACCTTGGTAAGCTCCTTATGTAATAAGATTGAAGCCATAATAGCAGACAGCATTCCTGGTCGTCTCAGTCATTGAAATCATAGATGGGAACAACCTATTACAGCACCTACTTTGCCTCCCAGTCATGCATGGCAATGGTATCAAACCTAGTTGGAAAGAGTTCTTTTATGATCCATTGAGCTTCATTCCCTGCCCCTAAGCAAAGCAGGGATTATACCCCTGTAGTAGGCTTGGGGGTTATTGCTTTGCTCATGAACCCTTTAAACACGATACAGTCCTTTATTCCCAGGGTGTACCCCTTCTGTGGGCGTCCTCCTACATCAGTCAGTCCTCAAACACCAAACCAATCCATAAAGGGTGAACTCACAGGTCTGCGTCCTCTTCCGCCCCAGCTTGCTTATTGCTCCTCCTTCACTGCAGTCTTTCCTCCCAGGCTGGCTGCAATGCAGCTTTCTGCCATGGTGCTACTGCTCCCAGTCCCCAGACCCCAAGAGTCCCTGGTCCAGCATTGTAGCCACTGGCCAGGCCCCTCTCTTTCACTTTCTGTCTGTCTGACTCCTTGGCTTCCCTTCCCTGGGATACTTTTAACTGCCCGTGGCTGCTAATTATCTCCCTCAGCTGGACCAGTCCTCCCAAGCAGCGTGCATTTAGCATTACCACCTGCAGCTGGGTGGCTCCAGCCTGCTACAACCCCCTGCAGAATAATCTGGGTGTCTGATGAAGAGGACAGGTATGTCTTCAGAAAGATGCCCTGGGAACTTTTGACACCTATGAACATCATCCCATGGATTCATCTCCCTGAACTGTTCTTAGTTGAACGCTCTTCGGAGGTGTTCCTCTTTGCCCTGCAGCAGGGCTGGAAGAAAAATCAGGTCATGGTATTCAGAGTGGAGAGGTGGTCCTTTCTCCTGAACACCCTTTTTTTCTGCAGGTTTGTTCATAGCATCTGATGCAGCAGGCTATTGCCCATGAAAGCTTGTGCTTCTCTGAATCAGTTCGTTTCCAAGGTACCACCCAGCCCTGCCTTCTGCCCATATTCAGAGTATAATTATAGCACGGGGGAGGACGGCCGAATGCATTTAGAAATTGCTACTCAAGCTCATTTTCAAGGTAGTGCATCAAGGAGAGAAATGGAGATGTTTCTCCCTTGATGACATATGAATATACTTAAAAATTAACAATAATTCCCCTTTTTAAAAAAATTTGCATGAGAAATTCAGGTAGAACTGTGAACACCTGGATACCAGATGGAAACCTATCAGCCCGAGGACATGAAACTAGAAGAGAGAGAGGAGACTCCTTGCAAGCAGACTGTTGAAAATGCTTTGTGCGGTGATTTTCCTCACAAATATTTGGCTCAAATGCCTCATGAACACTTGGAAGAAGCAAAATCATTGTTAAACATTTGAAAGCATCACTCCTTCAGTTATGATGCCAGATATCGGCGGTGTTCAGATAGGATCCCAGACAAGTTCTCGAAGGAAACAAAAACGAGACAAATCTTAACACTTTTGGGCTAGGGACAGAAATTACACAGAAACCAGTTTAAGTGATCAGAAACTGGTTTAAACTGGTAACAGAACCAACATGAGAAGTTCAGTGCACATAAATCAGTTTAAAAATGGCTGAAAGTGGTTTAAGATAAACCTGGCTGTATCAGACTTAACCTACCTGGTGCATATGAATTTTTTTTTACAGCAGTCTCTTTGCAGCTTCCTTATTACAGAACAGTGCCAGGAGTAATATAGCTGTGAGCACTTCTTTGCCACCGCTGTGTAAGACAAACAACTTCTCTGCATAAAGCAGATGGTACCCATGGTGCCTACTTTCAGAGGCTATAGGCTGCCTAGGGCATATCGATGCTGCCTCTGTGCCACGCCAGGTAGCACTGCTGTGAAGTAGGCCTCTTGCCACTAATGCAGGTATCAAACTTAGGCGTGATTAGTTAAAGCGCATTAATGCATTAACACATGTGTAGGCGTGTCCACTGTGGGATAAAAGCATGAACGTGGGCAAATACCACGGAGCAGGTGAAGAGCTGAAACACTCCCATCCTTGCAGTAACTCATTCATTAAATAATACCATTTATTCACCCGACGTGGAAGCAGCTAAATATTTCACGTGGATTCAGAACATGGCTGCGTACAAACAGCATCAAAGAAATCCAAAATCCTGCTCAGGAGAGTTTTTGACCTAAAATTTAGGCGACAGACAATAAAGTGATGAGCAGAGTATATGGGGCGAAAAAAGGTAACGGAAGATAAGGTACTTTTGCTTAAGCATTTTTCAACAGGGATCTCAATAGTCACAGCACTGATAGCCAGGGGTGGATCTAGGGGGGGTGCAGCGGGGCAGTTAGACCCCTCTCTCATTCCTGCTCCACCCAAAGTTTAAAACTAACTGCCTGGGGGAGGCAGCAGCATTTCTATTCAGGCAGTGCTGAGGGAGTCAATTGACTTCATGCCTCAGTGTAATAGATCTCGTTCCTGCTACTCTCTCCTCACTTGGTAGGTGTTAATCACCCTCTGGCCATGTTAATGATCTTGATGTTCCATTAGTCAAGCTATCCTTCCCGCTGCAGTTTTGCTGTCTGTTAGCCAGTCCTGGTAATATCTCTTCTCTATGTCACAGCCCCACATACTCTTTTAGCTCTAGCTAAAAAACTTAACTCAGGTGTGTAATATTCACTTAACTCAGGTTTGGAAGTGACTAACGATGAAGTATTGGGTGCACTTTCAAGATGCTCAAGAAGCGTGGATGTTGTTTTACGTATCTAAATAAGAGATGTACATTTAACTATAATGACTACAGGACTAATAAAACAGTCTCTTTGGACTCTTTTTGTCGAGTTTATTGTGCTTTTTAAACTTAATATGTAATCTAGCAATTTTGCACACAATTAAAGTTGTATTTGGTTTTGCTTTGATCTTAAACTGAGAAATATAGCATATTAACAAATCTTCTAGTTTCTCTTTATCTTGAAAAAAAATGTGTTGTGTAATCTGCTGATGTGCCACACCATCTGCACCCCCTTGTCAAAAATCTTAGATCCCCCCGCCATGTTGACAGCTACCGTATATCTATATCGACACAGGGCAGATACTATATATCTACACCTATACAAGTTCAAATATCTGATTCTAACTGGGGGAACAAGCAGGAGAAACTTACCTTCCTGCTGGCTGACACCAACCCGGACATAGTGGGGATCACTGAAACGTGGTGGGACCCAGCGCATGACTGGGTGGTGAATGTCAAGGGCTGTAGGCTGTGCAGGAGGGACAGGACAGGGAGGAAAGGCGGGGGCGCGGTGCTCTACATTAAGGAGGAATACCCATCCTCACCAGGTAGCACAGGGTCAGAGGAGGGGCACACGGAAGTGCTCTGGGTTAGAGTACAAGGCAGTCACGGGGAAAGAGATTTAATGTTGGGGGTCGACTACGGACCCCCCAACCGCGGGGAAGAGCTCGACCAGGAATTCTTAAGGCAGATCACGGAGGTCGTTAGGTCTGAGGACGTGGTCATTGTGGGTGACCTGAACTTCCAGACATCTGCTGGGAGGAGCAGTCAGCCAGGTCTGACCTCTCAGCTAGGTTCTTACCCCAAATGCAGGACCTCCATCTAACCCAGGGGGTGCACAGCCCCACTGGGGGAGACGCCTTGTTGGACCTGGTGCTGGCCACGGGCGACGACCTGGTGTGGGGGCTGCGGGTGCTCGACCACATAGGCAACAGCGATCATCCGCTGCTGGGATTCACCATCCAGCGCAAGGTGGCAAAGGCTGCAGCAAGGCAGCAGCCCTAGATTTCAGGAGGGCGGACTTCAATTTGCTAAGGAGAATAATTGGGGAAGCGCTGAGGTCCCGGAGGGGAGGGGAGGGGAGCCGGGTGTCCAAGGAGAGTGGTTGCTCCTTAAGGAGACGATCCTCCAAGCCCAAAGGGAGGTAACCGCAATGCAGATCAAAGGGGGCAGGAGGGTGTATAAGCCCCCACGGCTCACCAAAAGCATCTGGGAATGTCTCCTAGCTAAAAGGGAGGCGTATACCCAATGGCAGGGAGGGGTTGTCACCAGGGAGGACTATACTGGGGTTGCTCAGGGATGCAGGGGGGCAGTCAGGAAGGCCAAGGCAGAGATGGGACTGGGACGCGCTTCCAGGATCAGTGACAACAAGAGTCCTTTTTTAAATCCATAGGGGGCAAAAAGAAGGCTCCGGGTAACGTGGGGCCCCTGCAGGACACACTAGGAAATCTGGTCGTCACACCAGAAGACAAAGCTAACGTATTTAACAACTTCTTTGCCTTCATTTTCCGGAGCAGAGACCAGATCAGCCCCCCACCGGGTCTCCCTCAGGCCCCAGGGGAGGCGCACCCAGGCCCAGGGTCAGGGCGGATCTAGTCAGGGGACGTCTGGAGGGACTGGATGTGTTCAAGTCAGCCGGTCTAGACGATCTCCACCCCTGAGTGCTGAGGGAATTGGCTGCGGTCATTGCGGGACCCCGGCACGGCTGTACGAGCACTCGTGGTGCTCTGGTGCGGGGCCAGAGGACTGGAAGAGGCCAACGTGGTTCCCATCTTCAAAAAGGGGAGAAAGGAGGACCCAGGAACTATAGGCCAGTTAATCTTACCTCCATCCTGGGGAAGGTTTTTGAGAGAGTTATCCTGGCACATGTCCACGATGGGCCGGGGGGAGATCATGCTTAGGGGCAACCAACACGGGTTCATCAGTGTCAGGTCCCGCCAGACCAACCTGGTGGCCTCTACGACCAGGTCACCAAATGCTTAGACGCAGGGGTAGCAGTGGACGTTGTCTTCCTGGACTTTTGGAAGGATTCGACACTGTCTCTCACCCCGTTCTCATTCAGAAACTGGGGGCTGTGGTGTCGACACCCCCACAGTCAGACGTGTTGCCAACTGGCGGGAGGGCCGCGCCCAGAGAGCGGTGGTGGACGGGTCACGTTCGACCTGCAGGGACGTGGGCAGTGGGGTCCCCCAGAGCTCGGTCCTCCGGCTCGCACTGCTCAACATCTTCATCAGCGACTTGGACGAGGGGGTAAAAAGCACCTGCTCAAATTTGCTGATGACACTAAGATGTGCAGGGATGTGGGCACGCTAGAGGGGAGGAATAGGCTGCAATTGGACCTAGACAGGTTGCAGTGGGGGGCCAGATGAGAATTGGATTCAACACAGACAAGTGCAAGGTGCTGCACCTGGGGAGGAAGAACC
>NW_017728931.1:141988808-141990454 GCF_001723895.1 Crocodylus porosus | reverse complement strand
TGGAACCAGCTTCCAAGAGAAGTGGTGCTGGCTCCTACCCTGGGGGTGTTTAAGAGGGGGTTAGATGAACACCTTGAAGGGGTCATTTGACCCCAGTACTCTTTGCCGCCATGGCAGGGGGTCCGACTGATGATCTGCTCAGGTCATTTCTGACCCTACTAACTATGAAACTATGAAACTATGGATCCCAGCTGAAATGACCGTGTAGGTCTTAGGCCGTACCTTACAATTATCAATATCATCCTGTAGTTAAAAACAGCAGGTCTCTCCTCACAAAGCAGTGATTACTGGCAGAAGTATGATGGTAAAGCCGTGGTAATTATATAGCTTCTGCTGTGCAATGGTAGTTTATTAAGTTTATACCACAGCAGCACAATAATCACAAGGATCCTGCCACCACTATGGTGCTGTTAAGGGAGAACGTATTATTATGGGGAGCACTCAAATAAGAGGGAAAGGCACGAAACATAAGTGGGACCCACAAAGAGGGAACTGGGTGTCTATATGCAGCAGGTACCGACAGACCTATAGATGTGGGAACAGTCCCTGTGAGGAGGCCTGTTCCCACACCAGTTGCCCAAGGCCCCTGGGACACTGCAGAAGGTTCCAGGACACAGGCATTGGGGAATATGGAGGATTTGGGGAAATGATATAACACAGTTAAACCTAGAAGGATCAGGTGCATCTTGGCAAGAGGAAATCCAATGGCTTTGGGTAGAGGACAAGCTTGCCGTCTACCTTTTTTTTGAGAAACAGAGTCAGTGGGCACATCTACACGTGCGCATTTACTGTGCAGTAACCAAAATTACTGCACAGTAAGTGTGGTGTATACATGTGCACGCCCATACTGCATAGTAAATATGATGATTTATGCCAACTTGAGCATAAATTTGATACCCAACTCACGCACGTATCAAATTTACACCTGATTAGTTACTGTACAGCAGGGCTGTGCAAAATTTTGACGAGTGTTTTGTTTCAAAGCTGTCTTGATACGTTTTGAGCTTGAAACAGAAACATCGAAATGAAACAAAAGGGTTTGGAACAGCTTTGAAATGAAATGAGGGCACTTGAAACATTTTGAAAGTTTTGAAATGTTTTGAGTTTCGAAGCAGGGCTTGCTGCAACTAAACAGAAACTAAGGGGAGGGCGGGGGAAGCAGTGGGGGGAAGGACTGCTCTCTGAGATGGACTTCTAGCTCCCTGTTCAATTCCCCAGTGCTCTGAGCATTTCCCCCAGGTCTCTAACATTTCTCCAGCTCTTCCCAGGGGCCATGGGCCCCCGATCTTCATGTGGGGTTTCAGCAGGATGCCGCTGAAACTGCAGTGGCAGCCTGCTGAAACCCAGCACACAGATCCGAGGGTGGAAGAGCTGGGGGAAGCAATCAGAGAGCTGGGGAATCAAATTGGGAGCTGGAGAAGTGAACTGGGAGCTGGGGGAATGTTTTATAGTTTCATAGTTAGTAGGGTCGGAAGGGACCTGAGAAGATCATCTAGTCCGACCCCCTGTCATGGCAGCAAAGAGTACTGGGGTCAAATGACCCCAGCAAGGTGTTCATCCAGCCTCCTCTTAAACACCCCCGGGGTAGGAGCCTGCACCACTTCTCTTGGAAGTTGGTTCCAGACCCTAGCCGCCCTGACTGTGAA
>NW_017728931.1:141922397-141988222 GCF_001723895.1 Crocodylus porosus | reverse complement strand
GTCCTTCCAGGTTGAGAAGGACCCATCCACTACCACCCTCTGGGTGCGGCCCTCCCGCCAGTTGGCGACACATCTGACTGTGTGGGTGTCTAGACCACAGCCCCCAGTTTCTTAATGAGAACGGGGTGAGAGACAGTGTCAAAAGCCTTCCGGAAGTCCAGGAAGACGATGTCCACTGCTACCCCTGCGTCTAATGACCTGGTGATCTGATTGTAAAAGGCCGCCAGGTTGGTCTGACAGGTTATTGTTATTGTTCAGGTCCCTGAACATTTCCCCAGTTCCCAGTTGGATTCGCCAGCTCCCTGATCTTTCTCCCAGTTCTCTGATTGCTTCCCCTAGCTCTTCCCAGGGGGCCACCAGCGCCAGCTGCAACAGGAGGGTTGCAGGTTGTGTCTTCCTTACAGAGCTGAGCCTGGAGGCAGGAGAGCCAGTGGCAGAGCCACTTGGAGAGCAGCTGTGGCTCCGAGCACAGCCCTGACCAGTGGCTCTCCCCCGCCTCCCGCCACCAGGCTCAGCTCTGTGGGGCTGGCGGAGCTGCTTGGAGTGCAGCCCAGTAGTGGGACGCAGGGAGAGCCAGGGCTGTGCTCTGAGCGGCCCCCCGCAGCCCCATGGTGCTCAACCTGCCCTCCCAGCACTGCCACCGAGTGCAGGAAGAGCCCGGTGATGCCCCTGCTGCAGCCCTGGGAGCAGCGGACGTCGCCTGCCTGCAACTGGTGTGGCGTGGCCCAGTCGCTGCAGGCAGGTGGCATCCGCCACTCCTGGGGCTGCAGCAGGGGCAGCACCAGGCTCTCCCCAGCACTTGGGGTGGGCCGCAGCGATGGAAAGAGGGATACTGCCACCCCAAAATTTCCTGTAGCCCCTCCCCACCTGCAGGGTGGGGGCCCCCAGATCTGCACGTGGGATGACAGGAGGTTGCCACTGCCACCTGAGGCCAGTGGCAGCAGCAGTCTTCCCAGCTCTGGGCATGGGCTACACCCAGCACTGGTCCCAGGCGGCAGGGGCAGCCTCCTGTCATCTTGCAGGCAGATCTGGGGGCCTGCACCCCTGGGAGGAATCTGGCACAGCCCCACAAAATCCCCTGCACTCATCTCCTTGAAACTTGGCAGGCTTTGTGTCCTCAGAAGGAGCTACCCTCTGTGCAATTTCCATCAGAATCAAGCATGAAATGACAAAGTTATAGGCATTTTCATGACTCCCCACTATAGCCTATGGGTGAAATGTCAAAACGCGTTGAAACAGCGGAACAGTTTCAACGAAACAAAATGGAGCAGTGCTTCAAAACAGAACTAAATGACAAAACACAACACTGTCCCTTTGAAATGGCGAAACGCAAGTCGAAACAAAACGGTGCTGTTTCGCACAGCCCTCCTGGACAGTAATGCACGTGTAAACGCCTTACTGCGCAGGAACACTGCGCGTGTGGACTGACTTGGGAATAAATTTAGTTCCAAGTCAGTCCACACACAGCGTTAATGTGCTTAAATGTCTGCACACATAGATGCCAGCCTATTCCCGCTTACTGCACAGTAATTTACTGTGCAGTAAATTTAAGCCAGAGTAAATGCATGTGTAGATATGCCCACTGGGGTGTATCTGCATGGCAAAAGTCTTGCTGGGAGGAAGTAAATTTGACATGGCTGAAGGCTGCTGGCAGCCAGAGCTTTTCTGGGAGAAGGGATACTGAGGGATGATTGAAAGGTGCTGGCAGAAAGAACCTCACTGGGAGAAAAGAAGAATAAAAATGGCAAAGAGTACAACGGGTCAGGGCATAGAAAAGCCCCACAGAAGAATAAAACAACTACTTTGAAAACATAGAAGAAATGGAGGGGGAAATTATCTCTTTCAATCAGTTCCTCAGGTTGGTCAGTCGAGATGTCATCATGCCTGGGAGAGAAGGCACTATCCCCCTCTTCAGCAGGGAGAAAGGTGGGACAGGCTGGCTCGAGGATCAGCTATCTCACCCCTGGGTGGGGAAACCCATGGAGGATTTATTGTCAGGTCTAGATTCATATGTGTCCCATGCTAGGTAAAGTAAAGAGAGACTGGGACCCTTCTCAAGGCCCATGTGTCCATCCGGTTTCAAGTACCTTGTGTTCTTTAAAGTAAGGACATGTAAAAGGTAAATCTTGAGCTATTGGTATAGCACAGGTCCTGGGGTCTAGGACCGCTGGGTCCTATTTCTGTGAAGGGGTAGCACACAGCATGTGCCAGAGAGGCCAAGAAAAAGGACAGTTCTGCAGTCTGGTCGGACCTTGGGAAGATTAAAAGCACATATGCCCTGTGTGCTGGGATTCAAACACCGTGGGTATGAGCGTCCAGTGAGGGGACCTCTACCAAGGCTGTGTCTTGGTGTTGAAATCTAATGTTATCTTAGCCTCTGCAGGACAGCTGCTCTATTTTTTTTTCCCTAAAAGAGTTATAATTTATTTGGCATTTGATCTTAGGTTTACGAGGACATTAATCCCAGGGGATGAAAGTGCTAACTCTGCTCTCCCGGTGCCGGGGTTTGCTGTCATTTGCGGTTTGCATGACATGCACTTATTTTCAAGGGACTGTAACAGTGGGAAACAGAAAAAAAACTCTACTTGGCTAAGCTTTGGTGGATCCATTTGCTAGAGGAGCATTTTTTCTTTCAGTAGTATCAGGTTTGAAGTCCGTGGGGCCCAATCCTGCTCTTACTGAAGGCAGGAGGACAGAATCAGGCTATTAAAAGACAGACGTTTTGCTGTGCTGAGTTGGAAACACACGCAGGGGAATTAATCCTATCTTATTAATTATTTTTAAATGTATTATTATTTGTTGTGAGTGAGTTATTATTTGTGTCACACTATTTATATTATATTTATGTGTAGCAGGACTGAACCCCAGGCCTGGCTGTGATACCTCCTGATGGCTGTGCAATTCCTGCTCTGCTCAGGCTCCTTAGGTACCCTCCCTTTTACTCTCTCTTCTGCCACACCTTGCTAGTGATATTTGATGGGGAGGCTGCACCAAGGTCCCCAAGACAGCAGGCAGGCTGCTCTCTGTCAGCAGCTTGCTCCTCAACCCTGTGAATCCCCATCCTGCTCTCAGGCACTAGATAGGGCCTTCCTGGCCCGTCCATGCTAGAGCCTGAGGAGCTATTTTTGTGGGCTCCTACCACCCCTACACCACGTCCTTGCCCCACAGACTTTACCGATCCACACTTAGCTGGGGCATTTTGTCCTCGAACCAATATCAAGCCACTTCAACCCCTACAAATGTGTTGGGGCCTCGGTCTTCCTAGCCTCCGCCCCTTTCCTCTAGCCGGCGCCTTTCTGCCAATGTCCATTGCACCGGGCCAGGCTCCTGGGTCCCAGCCCTGGTCTCGCCCTCTTGGGCTCTGGTTCCCATGCTCTTGGGCTTCTGGGTCTTTCCCTCTTGGGCTTCTTGCTCCTTTCTAGGCTATGGGCTCCTGGCGCTGCTTTCTGCCCCTCTCGAGCTGGGGCTCTAAGCCCGTCGTTCTCTAAGGTGCGCCCTGCCCTGCTTTCTGCTTGGCTTCAAACTAACTGCTTTATTGACCAGGCAGTGCAAAAATATTTGGAATTAAAAAGACTTGTTCATGCTCTCCTGGATAGAGTCAGAACAAAAGCACAGCCATGGCAGGGCTGTATATAGGGTGCCAGCTCCTGGAGTCCTGTGATCGCATCCGAATCTCAGCTTTTGTGGGGGAAAAAAGTAAGTTTCTGGTTTTCAGAATGCAGAAAGGCAGCTGGGAAGCTGCTTTGGGGGTGGAAGAGGGTGGGAAGCTGCTTTGGGGGTGGAGGAGGGTGCCCTCACACCTCTGCCTCTGGCAGCCGTGACAATGGCAGGACATCTTCACCACTTCCCTTGGTGTGGAGCAGGAAATGGGTGCACGGGGTGAGTGGAAGAGTGTCCCTGCCAGGGGCCCTGCGTGTGAAAGCAGAGGAAGGGCACAGCAGGCCTGTTGCACCAGAGAAAACACAACCCAGAGGCTGGGCTGGGCTGGGCTGGCCTATTGTGGGAAGAGAAGAGACACCTTTATTGCTATCAGTGTTGAGTGGGGTAGAAAGAGAGTTAGTGCTATGGTCCTGGAGGCAGGAGGCACCCCGCTGCTCCAAGCTGGAGCTGGCCCCCATGGCGTGGCTGTGGTCAGGCTCTCAGGCAGGCACTTGCAGTGCAACGTTGAGGCCCCGCCACCTCCTTATCAGCCGGGGGAGGGATTTAGTCACTGATGGAGTCATGCCTTCCTGGCGTGACTAATGGGATGCGGTGGGGATGGGTCTGGGCCTGCAGGTTTTGCCTGCAATGCGAAGCTGTTGATGACTGCAGACCGGCTTCCACTCCGTGACGGCTGGGTCTGCAAGGAACTAGACCAAAACCGCGTCCGCACCTGAAAAGCTACATCCGTTCCCCCAGTAGCCCTCGGCCTGCCCCAGACAGAAGCAAGACCTGCACACGCCGAGTCCTTCAACCCCGACTAGAGATGGCGCCCCGTGCAGTGCTTCCCAGGCAAGACCCTGGGCGCGGCGGCTGCATCGTCCCCCCCAGGCCTCGCCCATTGCAGCTGCTGGGTCACGGCATTACGCAGCGCTCCCAGTCAGCAGGGCAGCAGTTTCGGGGTTATTTGCTAACGAGTGGCTAATTATGAGCTCATGCCTCCAAGAGATTTAGGAAATGAAAACTCCTCAAAGGGAACTAGCCAGGCTGCATTTCCACTTGGCTCCACTTCCCATTTTTGTGGCCTGGGGGTGGGTGGGGGGGAGGTCTCTTTGCTTCACGAAGGGCTCGTACCATGAATGCTTTGTACCTAACTTAGAGGTGATCTGTTTTTTCTGATTCCCAATGGTGGATGAGCCAGCGCAGCCAGACACTGCCTGATTTACACCACGCATATATGGGCCGGACTCTTCCTGAGCTGCATCATATCCTGCCCTGCTAAAGGTTGCAGCGCTTCACCGCTGGGGCTGACTCCGCATGCTGCCGTCTGCCAGGTTGGACCTCCTGCCTCGGGGGTGATTAGTTTGTGTGACCATCTCAAATGCTTCCCATCCAAGGGCACGGCAGGCCCTAGTTTTATACGCGGGAGAAAACTGCGCCTCGCACCAGCTCTGTGAGCTAGGGGAAACTGAGGCACAGGGAGCTCACTTAACTTGCCCAAGTCCAAAAATCAAGCCAGGAATAGGACCCAGACCTCTGTCCATGCCTGTGGTCAAGCTGCTCAGCCAGGTTGCTTTTTGGCAGTCAGACCCCCCACTTCACAGTGTGGTTGGAAATCTGCTTTGCTTGATGTTTCCTCCCCCCGAGGCCCTGGTTAAAACTCAAAGCAGTGCCTGCATGCCTGGAGCTCAGCTCTGACGGATGCTTTGCAGGGTATTTTGGGCAATGCCAGCAGTCACTTCCACGTCAGGCAACCCGCAGAGGACAGCTCAGAAAGAAAGTGGCTTGCAGAAGGGATGTGGATGAGATGGCAAGCACAGGCGCCTTCCCGCTTGCACGTGGCTCTGCCCCCCCGGGTTGGGAAAGACCCTTTGTCAAAGGCATCCTTTGGCGAACGATTTGTCACAAGCACTGGAGCAACATAGGGCTTTTTTTTTTCCCCTTCAGTCCCTGATTTGAGATCAGCAGTTTCAAAAAGCGTCTCCATCATCCTCTGTGCAATGAGTTCGTGTCTGCGCTGGGTTTCTCATGCCCAGTGCAGTGACAACCAGCTGTCTTTGCTAGCAGAGGGGTGAGTACGGGGCTGGCTTTCCCCAGGTCAGGCACAAGTGGTGCCGATCTATGTGCCTGCACTCCTGGCTGTAGCCTCTGATTGCACTTCAGCTGTTGGCCGAGAAATTCAGATGCAAAATTTTACAGGTGTAGCCTGAACCCAGGCAAGGGAAAAGTGGCATTGGGCATCAGGGGGTACCTGGGGGGCACCGATCCCCCTCACTGACGTCAAGACACGTGCTCTGGCCTTGGCACGGTGGGGCAGAGAGAGACGACAGCCGGTTGGGGAGCACCACGCCGGCCCCCGTTCCTGTATCATCTCCGCTGATTTGTCCGCGAGCTCTGCAGAGAGGATTCAGACAGCCACCCGCAGCCTTTATGACACAGCCTGTTGTCTCCAATTTCATCCAGACCCGAAAATTCATCTGGAAAGGTGTTATTCATGCAGGCCGGTGGGTGCTTTGTGTGTGTAAAATCTTGGTTTTCCCTCAGGGTTTATCATCACCCGTTCCTCCCACGCCCTTTAACAATGGCTTTGTAATTCCTGAATCACAGCTTCCGCCGGCTGCCCTAACATACAGTCGTACCGGTAGCTGCTGTTTCTGGGTGCCGAGCAAACAGCCTCCTCTCGAACAGATAAGACCGAGGGTCACTCTCTGAGCAAGCGGGATGCTATGTAGGGTGCTGGGAACCAGGATGCCTGTGTTTCTTCCACCCTTCGCCATTGGTTTTCTAGCATTAAGTCAGGTCAGAGTTTTATATCCCCTTGGCATCCACCACTGATTTGCACTCCACTCCAGCGCTTGCAATCCAAATGGCCACGATTGTGCACTGAGAAAGCAGTGAAACACGAAATCAGGGCTCGTGGGAGAGGTGATATCTTTTATGAGACCAAAAAGATCTTTGCAAAAAAGACGTCGAGTGCCTCTGCACCCAAAAAGCACAGTAAAAGCCAGGTGTGATTTTTCCCCCCCAGTGCATAGTACACCTATCAGAAAGTAGAGTTTGGGATGCACAAATGTATATATATATATACACATACATACATACATACTATATCTATCTATCTATCTAACTATATCTACACATACACGTAAAATAAAATAATAAAAAATATATATCTATATCTATATCTATATATATCATGATAGATATATCTATATATCTATATCTTTAGATATAGATATAGATACAGATATAGATATAGATATAGATATAGATATATCTATCATGGCAGATTCAGCCAATAGTTTCAGCTGCAAAAGGTCAGGGGAGAATATTTCCCAAGCGTAGCTCCCCCAGCTTTCTAAATGGACCTGAAATGCGTCTCCGTGGAACAGCGTGTGCTGAACTGGGAACAAAACAGTTTCCTCTCGCTCTCGGCCGTGTTTTAAGGGCGCACGACCCACATCAAGAAAACCCAGCAGGTCTGTGGCTACATACACCACACTTCACGCCGGGCTGAGCCAGATAATGGCAGAGCAGCAGCCCACGTGGGAAAACACAGCCACGGTTTGCCTCTTGCGCCGTCTCAGATGTTACGACATGATTTTCTTCGGAGATGAAACATTAGCCAACGCACGTTCCCCACCCTTTGCAAAAGGCTCTTAAAACTCCTTAGGATCTTAAAACGCCTGAGCAACTGTGAAAGGCAGGCAGGATGGGTCTGTCTCATCCCCAGACTGGAAATACAGGACTAAATTAAAGAGGGGAAGGGGTAGGAGCCAAGTTTAGGGGGCACCTGGCTTATTTTAGCTCTCCTGTATTACCTCCCCACTTTCCTACTGTACTAGCCAACTATGTCCTCAGAGGCACGGGGGAGCCCATGCGGTGGGGGAATAAGCTTTGATGTGGCCTGTGCAGTCAGGCACGCTTGAAATCCTCCTGCTGCACAGCTGGATTGCATGTGCCAAGATGTCTCATAAATTTCCAGATGTTTTATGGGAAGGGGCTGCTGCGGCTTCCAGCTCCAAAATGCCGTGGGCTTCCTGGCATCTGTGTTGCCGGAGTAAACGCGACCCTCCTGTCTTCTCTGGGACGGGGCGGCCGGAGCTCCCTGGGGCACCTTGCAGAAGCCTTGCAATGATAGAGGTGTGGCATCCCGGCACCGGAGCAGAGGGAGCTGGGTGGCTCTGGCAGCTTGCTGGAGCTGTACATGGAACTCCTTGCCTCTTCCCAGACACCCCTGGCTCGTTTGAGAGCTCCCATGGAGGAGGTTGATCGGCCTGCTTTGTTGCTTTCAAACCAGGTGCCCCTAGGAAGAGCTCGGTGTTCAATTGCCCTGAATGCTCTTGCGAGTCCACCCCTGAATCCCCACCTCCAGCTCATGAATCCACCAAGCAGGAGGGAAGACACCAGCCTTGTTAGGTCCCTATAGTAGCTGTCACTCTTCCTACGGGCAGTAAATGCCATGCCCTAGGGGCCTAGTCTGAGGAGAGCAGCAATGGGCACGTCTACATGTTCATTAATGCGCATTAAGTTTATGACTTCTTTAATAAAGGACTAACTAAATGCACAGCACCTAAAGTGCTGGTGCATGGTTATTTAGAGACGCCTACTGCACAATAGCCTAATAATATGGTGCAGTAGGTTGTTAGCACGGTTTTTGCCGTGACGTGCTACTGCACCGCGTTATTAGGCTAATGCGCAGTAAGCATCTCATGTAGACGTGCCCATTGAGGACGCAGCTACTCACAACCCTGGTAGAGCGCTCAGCCTCTGGTTCAAACAACAGCCCACGCAGTGTAGGGCGCCATGGGAGGCATGCGATGCCATCGGTCATCTCAGCTGATGGCATCGCATACCTGCCATGACACCCTACACTGTGCGGGCAGGCAAGAATATGCCATCAGCCCTCCTATATGAAAAGTTTCCTCCTCTTCATCTCTATGTCATCATCATCTTCATCTTTCTCCTTCCCCGTGCACGAGACAGTGACATCTTTGAGCCTTTGGAAGTAACTTTGCAAAGGCCAGGACTGTACCTTACAGCCTCCAGGCCTAGAAACGCTGCCTGGTAGGACACATCGTCATTGCTGGACACCTTCACCCCAACCTCTGTTGGAGGGAGGACACCAGATGATGGGGGCTCCTCTCGCCCCTGGCTTTTCCCCTTCTCGGCCCTTTCCTCGGCCGCCTCCGCTTCTTTGTTCCTTTCACGAACCTCCGACTCCAGGTTCTCCGATATCCCCCGCTCCCCCGAGCTGGAGAAATGCCTTTTCTCTCACTTCACATTTTATGGCCTTTGAGGGATGCAGACGGCTCGGAAAGCCAACGCGGGGTGCCAAATAGCCGAGCGCTGAAACGAGACAGGCACGGAAAATCTTTGTTTAATTAGGGAAAGCGATCTGGATAGGCTTACGAGTGATTAAGAGCCATTTTTAACATGCAGACCTGGAACTTTTCCTGATGGTTTTTCCAGGCCTTCTGTGACTTGTTTCCGACTGGGGTAGGAGCAACATCTCAGGCTTAGATAGGGCCGGCCTTCCAGCTCGCATCCCTAGCGTCGTCTTGGACAAGCCCGGCCAAGTGCATTTGATGGAAGACTGGCATGAGGGCATTTAACCAAAGAGGGGTCTGGTTAGTGTTCGGCGCTCCGAAGTGCCACGTACCGCAGGGGCCGGACCTTCCTCTTCTGTGGGCACCTGCATTTCCGAGGGACGACGTCACGTTTGCTCGAGAGGAAAGCCATAGCAAAGGGAGAAGAAAGACGTGAGTGCGGCCGAGGCGAGCTCCGGAAGCAAACGCCTGGAGTCGCCTTTCATGTCGGCTCTGGCGTACGCTCCGGTTATTGCAGCACCGCAGAAGCTAGGGCTGGAGGGGACCTCAGACGATCGCAGGATCGAGCTCCTCATCCCTGTTCGGCCTGGCTGGACAGCGAAATACTAGGCGTGCGAAAAAACGCAGCTTTTGATGATAACATTTCGCAGAGTTGTGTATCTGTATAACTCCGGATATTTACAGTCACACACACACACACACACATATATATACATACATATACACACACGTACACATGCATACACACACATATATATACATACACACATGTATACACGCATACACACATACACACACACATACACACACATATATACATACACGCATATACACATACACACAGATACGTACATATATATACACATACACCCATATACACACACACACATATCCACATATGTACACAGCGCACACACACACATGTATTATATATATAACTCCGTGAAAAATTTCTCTCAAAACCAGGTTTTTCACATACCTAGTTTTTCATTTTTCAACCATCTCTAATGGGGATTAGGAGCTAGATTATACGGCACATACATTTGCACACACATCCACAAAACATTTATCCAAATGGTTATTGGAATTCTTCCGTTGACTAAAAACCTCATCTTTAGTAAGTAAAATACTGATTGCTTAAAAAGTCAATGAAAAATATTGTGTTAATTCCCCCCGGAAAGCATGTGGTATTGGTGATGTCTGCACTGCGTCACTAAAAGTTGCCTTTTTTATCCGAAGGCCGTTTTTACGAGGAAAAACACCTTCAGGGATTCTCCTCCCGCTTGCGGCGGGCTCCACCGAGCTGGGCGCTGCGCACACCCGTAGTATTAAAGATCTTCCCTGACCCAAAGATTTCAAAAGGAAACAGGAGAGACGACAGGCGCGCAGGGGAAGGACCGCAGTGCCGTGCTGACTGGCTCCTCGGTCAGCGGTGGACAGAGGGGGCATCTCTCAACCTCTGCCCGTGTCACCCGCCAGCCCAGGCCCTGGGTGCAGAAGGGCTCGGGCGTGAGCCTGGTGGAGAGGGGCGTGCTGGCGTTGCAGCGAGGCGCTCACAGAGCGGTTCGGGAGTGCAGGCCATTGTTTCTTTTCCATCCCCCTCGAGGGCTGAAGGGCCGTTTGGTCAGTGGATGGATGACGAGAGCAGCCGGCTGATTCTCCCCGGCCCCCAGCTTGTCCAGCCCGCGCAGGGAGGGTGGGGAACGCCCCTGTTGCACCCAGCAGGATTTCACCCTTGCTTTGCTGGGCGTAAAGGAGAGTGCAAGGTGCAGGGCGACGGCCGATCGGACCCCTGCAGCCAGAAGATCTGGCTGCTCTTCCTGGCTCAGCCAGGGCCGGCTGCTGCTAGCTAATCTTGGGAGCATGAATTTGCCCCGTGCCAGCGCTCAGCCAGAGCCCGGTGGAGCTGGAAAGATGTCCTCCACCCGCTTTGGCTACTGGGGGCAGGCTCAGTCCTGACTCGGGTTAGCTCTGAGGGCCGTATCTACCTTGTCTACATCACACCAGCGAGTCCCGGTACCAAGGGGCCGGATTATGCCCGCCCATGCCACAGGCCCACTCCCCACCCAGACATATACTGGTGAGACCTCTTTAGCCTTGCCCCTGCGCTCTTGCACTGAAGCCCTTGGTTTTTAGCAGGGGATGGGGGTCAAGCTGGTGGGTCTGGAGCGTAGATGGATCGGGAGTACTCAGCCCCGACCTACTGGGACCTGCCAAACCCTAAGAGCATGTCCAGGGCTGAGCAAGAGCCGGGGGGCTGGACTAGCGCACACCTCCCCATGCTTTTCTGCACAAAACTCCCTGCATTGAGCTGTGGTCGGGCAGCCGAGAGGGGAGAGCACGGCAGCTCCTCGGGGACGATCCCCCGGGGTATACCTGAGCTGCGGGGCGGGATGGGACGAGGTTGGCAGAGCGGGTGCGTGCGAACCCCAACCCAGCGACCCGCGGCGGCAGGCGGCGGCCAGGCCCCAGAGGAAGAGGATGAGGTGGGCTTCGTTGTTTGGAGAGTCGCCAGCTTATCTGTCTTTTTATTAATCTTGCTTGCTAAAGTCCACACGCGCCGCTTCAGCCCGCACAGGGTCGCGGAGGCGATAACCACATCGCTGCCTTCCTCCGCTGAACGTGATGGGAGAGGCGGGGGACAACAGGGCCCGGGCTTCCTCCGCCGCGAGTCACGGCAACCGGGGCCGGTAGCCTGCCGAAAGGCGAAGAGCAGTCCGCTTCCTTCATGTTTGTGGTTCGTGCAGAAAGGGGCCTGATACAACGCCTGCCGACATCAGCGGGGATTTTTCCATGGGCTTGCATGAGTTTTGAGTCAAGCCTGTGCTGCCGGAGCCATACCGATAACGGGAAAGGCTTGGTCGTGCTGCCCCAATAGCAGCATTTTCCACTTATTCGGGCCGCCGTCCTGCAGCCGGGGATGGGGATACCCACGCTTCCCTGCTGCAGAGAGACTGTTTCATAGTTTCATCGTCGAAGGGGCCTGGCCAATCATCGGGTGCATCGAGATGCCCTGGGCATGCCGCGGCAAAGGCCTGGTCCATACTTTGGGCAGGGATGAGACGGGTACGGGACCCCGTAGAGGTAGGGTCGTGCCTCCTTCCCGCTGCCTACGTGCTATATTCAATGCCTACGAAATGCAAGCTGCAGGGGACAGGACAAGGGCCCTGCTCATCTCACTAGGCCACGCTCCCTCTGGCTTGGTATGTCTCTTGGGTCCTCTCCTATTAGGCCAGTTCAATTCTTTGTGGTGCCCAGCTCATCCCAGCTCGCAGCGGCGAGGGCACTGTCCTGGGATGTAGGAGACGAGCCTTTCAGAGGACTGGCACGCGCCAAGCTTGGAAGGTGCGGCGCATCCTGCAAGGACGGAGCCAGGGAAAGTCACGCCGTGGTGCTAAGAGGTGGAGAGAGAAGCAAAAGCCCTTGGTTTCCTGCGGAGTACCCGGTGTAATGACAGGTCTCCGGCAGACGGGAGGCGGAGGGGATGATTTCACACCTGGGTCTTGGCACCCGGCGGCCCAGCGAGAGCTGTTATTAGCTGGAGAGGAGACCGAGCCTCCCAGCAGACAGGCCTGTGCCCCGCGTGCCTTGCAGCAACATGTTGTGAACGCCACGGAGCAGGGTGGGGTTTGCGCTCCCTCTTGGGACACCGGGTCAGGTCTGATAAGCACCGCCGTGAATCAAGCCGAGAGCCAGGTTAGCACTTGTCTCGGGCTGTGGGCGGCGCAAGGAAAATACACAGCCGACGAAGTCGTCTCCATCCAGCGAGGGAAGTGGGTGCGTGGGTGTGCAACAAAGAGCTCTTTGTTACAGCCTCCAAAGCGGCGCGGGTAGGTGTGCGCTGCGGCTGGGCCGGCCTCAGGATGGGGTGCGATGCACCCTTCTGCACCCCCTTACTCTCACTGAACCCCCTCTGACCTGAGCCCTGCCCACCCACCAGAGCCGAGGCTGCCCAAAGCTGGCAGGGCACCGGACCAAGCCACAACAGAGTGCAAGTCGCTGGGAAGAGCAAATAGAAAACAAGGGGCGAGGGCGGTACAGAGAAGAAAATGCTTGTTTCGATAAATAGGAAGGGGGAGCAGGGGCTGTGAGTGCACAAGTGCGCTGAGGCTGCGCGAGGTGCCCAGGGAGAGAAGAGGTGATCTCCAGAGCCGGCAGCGAGATGACTACGCTGAGCTCTACGGGGGGCTCCCACTTGATGCCTCTCCTCCAGGCATTGCCACAGAGGTGGACATGGCCCTCCAGGCACCCAGGGGTTGCACGAGTGGTTGTGTCTGCGTGCGAGGGTGCGCGCGCGTGTGTGAGCAAGGGTGTGTTAAAGAGCATGTGTGTATCAGAAGAGGACGGAAACAGGCGGGGTCACTGGATCCCAGCTGACTTCCCGCCTATGGCAGGGGCTGGGGCTGGACCCGAGGATCTCCTGAGGTCCCTTCCAGCCCCTAATGTCTAGGAAATCTATGAAAAAATGGGGATGGGGGAGAACATCAGCATAGGAGTGAATGAACGTGTGCACGTGCATGCAGACGCAGTTTTTGAGGGCGCGCACAAGTGCATGCGCGCGTGTGGGTCTGTCTGCGTGTGTGTGGGTCGTGCGCTTATTATTCCTCTGTTTAATGTTCACATGTTCCATGTTGATACAGCAAATCACGCCGGCCTATATGCATGCATACTGAAAGTAGGTAAATATTTATGCATGTGCTAATACATGCTTGGGTGCGTGCACATGGGAGCTTGTGCCTTCACTGATCCAGGAGGCAAGGTTTCGGGAGCAGCAGGCAGTAGGTCTCCAGGGGTGGGAACTTGCTCCTTGCCAAGTTCAGGCTTGGAGGGGGATCCTCCCCTGCCTGGGCCGCTCCGACCTGCCCCGTGGCTGATAAGGCCGCGTATGACTCACTCCCGCGCCGCAGCGTCTGGGACTGGGATCTGGTCGGGGAAGGGCTTTCCCTTGGTTCAGGGATAGCAGAGGCAATTGTTTACTTCTCCCGGGGGAGACTTTCCACTCCCGTGGCCCCGCAGCCGTGAGGGATTCCCTTGCAGGAGTCTGATTTATGGGTGCCAGCTGTACACCACTGACAGCTCCCACCCAGAAGGGCTGGTTTCACCGCAGGGGGGTGGGTGCTGCCGGGAGAGCTCATGCCTCATGTTTGAGGTCAGCGAGTGGGAGGGGGTGCGCGCTCTGCCGGGATGGGAAGCCAGCTGCCATGCCTCCATCACCGTCCATCCTGGGCTATCTGGGCTTCGAGGCTCCCTGGCTCTGCACAAGCCAAGGAGGTCTGGGGATTTATCCGAGAGTCCCTTCAAGCCTGGTTTACCCACACGGGTGAAGGACAGAAATTGCACTTAAACCGGTTGAAGTGATCAGAAACTGGTTCAAACCTGTAACGGTACAGAAGTTCAGTGCACATAAACCAGTTTCAAAATGGCTGAAACTGGGCTAAGATCAACCCGGCAGAATGCAGGATTGGACTTACCTGATTTGGGTCAAACCGGTTTATGAAACTTCTGCCCCGGACCCCTTCCTGGTTTTAGCTACATCAGAGTCCCCCAGCATCCCAGCATGCTTTGTGACCCTGGGCTGGGCTGTGCTCTCCACTCCAGCAGAGAAGGGTCGGGGGTGGAGAAGCAGGGACTGCCCCCTTCCAGGCAAACCCCAGCTGGGGTCTGGGGCTAGTACAAAGCCCCTGAGTACAAAGCTGCCCCACTGCTAAACTTACTGAAAGTTACTGCTGGCTGTGACTGGGGACTACAAATCCCAGAGGTACTTGGAAGCAGGAAGAGGAAGTGATGAGCGACCCTGCAGAGTCCTGCCGTTGTGACGCTGGATTGCAAATCCTGAAGATTTCTGGGGCAGCAGGAAGAGGAAGTGCCAGAGAGCCGTGCTCCAGCGCTCCCCGGCTTCTGGCTTGAGCCACTGCAGGCCTGTGGCTGCATTCCCTGAATCAAAGGTAAACGTGTGTCCAGTTGCCTCTCAGTTTAATCTTTGCAGCTTAGACTAACCTGCAAAGACTGAATGGATTTAGCCTCCAGCTTTTTGACTGTCCGGACAGAGCTAGTAGAGCCTGCTCAGCTACATCCGTTCAAACCAGGCTGACCTGGGCTCTCCCCAAAGGCAGAGCCTGAATGCTAGGCTGGTCCCTAAGCCCCCTTGACTTTCAAACCCCAGGATGATATTAAGTAGCTTGGGCCCATTTCTGTTACTCAACGCCATCCTTTCTTTCTTTGCCTGTATCTCAGCGGAGCATTGAAAAGGCTGGATGGCCCTGCTGGAAACGCGGATGGGTGTTTCAGATCCCTCACAGGCCGAGATGCAGAGGCAGCTGGTTTAAGCACACATCACACGTTAATATCTCTATCCTACAGCTCCCCTGGCTGGGAGACTTAAGGAGGAGATCAGAAGAAATGGTCTTGGTAGATGCCACAGTGACTGGTAAACTGAGGGAGATAGAGAGACAGATGGACTGACCAGATGGAGTTGCCTACTGGGAGGAAAAGTTGCCTACTGGGAGAAAGAGTCACCTACTGGGAGGAAGAAGGGAAGTCCTTTTTCATGCAGCATGTTGTTAACCTGTGGAACTCATTGCCACAAGATGTACTGATGACAACCAAGTTCAAAAAAAGAGACTGGACTAATGTATGTAGGATTGGTCCACCCCAGGTATTAACCTTGATAGTTGCCACCTCCAAAACAGGAGTTTTTGGGTCTCTGAACACTGGAAGCAGTGAGGGGACAGGCCCTGGCAGGCCCGGCATAAATAATCTTCCCCCGAAGCATCCACTCTCCATGACTTTCTGTCTCATTACGATCTACCTGATTCCTTCTAATCTCTTCTTTCTAGTGGCATTAACAACCCTCTCTCCTTTTTTGACAGTCCCCTAACTAAACGATTCCTTCTTCTGCAATTCTGCTCTTTGCTATCCGTTCCCGGGAAGGCAGCTCCTGTTTCACAGCCCTGCGGCCTGGTTTTGACTCTAGCTAAAAAACATTAACTCAGGTGTGGAAACCATTTTCAGCGAAGCATCGGATGCGCTGCTAAGATGCTCGAGAAGGCTTGGGTTTTTTTTGTGGTCTGACTCGAAAAAGAGATCTACGTTGACTTCTAATGACCGTAAGACTAAAGAAATAACATCTTTTGAGTATTTTTGCCTGGTTTTCTGTGTTTTTTGAACACATAATGTATGCTGTAGCAAATGAATGCGCATTTCAATAGAGCGATATTTGTTTTGCTGCTCTGCTGAATAACGCAGCCCCAGGGCCCCTATCGTATTAATACAGCTCACAGTTTCTTCTTACCTGAGAAAAGTAGGCGTTGTGCAGTATGTGAGGATGCACTGTGCCATCTGTACCCCACTTTTCCCAGCGCGAGGTCTGCCCACGGGCACGGACCAAAAATCAGGACTTGGCGTCCGGTGCCGTTGTGTCCCCTTATGCTCTCAGGAATTTGGCCCTCTGGTGCGCATGGATTGTAAAGGAGATTTAGGGTGAATCCCAAAGAATTTGAACACCTTGACTCATAGCAGCCCCCAGGGCATTGGTCATGCAGCTGCCCTCCAGTGGAAATAGCAGCGGTATAAAGAGCAGGACTGTCTGCTGCTGCCTCCTGGGTCGTTCGGATCGGACGTTGAGGCAGGAGCGGGAGGAAAGGAAGGGGAAAGCTGTGCAAAGCCGGGCAAACAGGCACCATCTCTTCTACCAGCCCTTGCAGCCTGGGATGCTGTGCACAGTCGGTGCACGTGTGTGACCTGTCCCTTCGCTGGAGTAAACCTGTGCCGATCCATTGCTGTCCTCGGAGTAACCCTGATTCGCAGGAACTCGACGTCTACCCGAGGTTTCTAATGGGATGCCTTGGGGTGAGGGAGTCAAGGACCGGTAAGGAGATGGAAACCTTCTCTGCACCCCAGTTAAAACCCAGCCCGGGGCCAAGTGCGAGTGGAAGCTGGTATCGCCCCACAGATACCAAAAATGCAATGCATGTCGCTGCTGGCTCCAGCTATCAGGGACTTCCACACTGGATGTAGCTCAGTGAGTACAGGCAGGAAGGTCCCAGCTGAGATCAGTGCCTCATTGTACTTGGTGGCGTACAAATACGTAGCAGGAGACGTGCCCTTCGCTGAAGCGTGCAAGAAGGCAAGATGCATGCAGGCCGGGAGGAAAGCAAAGCGGGGATGTGGTTTGCCCAAGAGCCCCCGAATACTGGATTAGAAAGCTGGAGCAAGCTTTGCTCCTGCTCGGACGCCAGCCGCCCTCCGAGCAAGCTCTAGTCTGATACCCTGAAGCAAGAGCAACACTGAGACGTGAATTTGGCCTCCTGGTTAGCAGGCAGAAGGATGGGATCGAGGTGAGTCAGGAGGCAACCGGCCTGCCCACCTTTGCACAGGATTGCCAGGCTCCTTGCCAGGATGCACCATTCATCGGGGAACTATTGCAAAAACAAAACCAGGGTGTTCTTGCGTTTGCACGCCAGCGCTCTGCTCGCCGCGGCCTGCGATCCCCGCCGCCCCCAGGAAACACGTTATCTGATTACTGAAAAACACTGGCTCTGGTAATGCCACTTGTTGTGTAACCGGTGACCCGGCCGTGGCTGTTTGCTGGTTTTGAGCAGAGGGATCGGGTTATAGAGGACTCGACTCTGAGGCTCAGGGAAAACAGCCATTAACTCTTCCAGTATTGTACTAATCCCAGGACTTTGTGGAGGAAAAGGATGGTGAGATCATCTCGCCTGAAGACAACCAGCGAGCCCGGACAGTTAAATGTTGTGCAAGATTTACGGGAGCCCTCGCCAGGGCAGCTGTCAGAAATCCATCTTCAGTCTCTCCGAATTAGGTTAAAACCACAGTTTGCTCTTGCAAAAGGAGAGAAGGTGACTTCTGCAGCTGCTTGGGGGAGTTGCTGCATCTTCAGGGCCCAGTTTGGCGGGACGGGACCTTTCTGTGCCCTCCCTACCTCCCCCTTTGCGCGAGTGCAAACAGCAGCTCTGCTTCCTTAGGCCCCAACCTGGGTTTCAGCGTTCGTGTGCAACCTGCTTTCCTTTTGGTTTTGAACGTCCCTCTGACTTCTTTTCAAGATGCCCTGCGTCGGTGAGGTCCTGTGCAAGCGCTTCACTTGGGCAAGTGCCCCCTTGACGTCTCTCGGGCGATTTGTGCGGTCGCTCTGGGAGACAGGGTTTCAGGATCTCTGTGAATCATTGCCATCCACAGGAAGAACAATCTCTTTTTATGGGAAAGCCAGGGAGCAAGAGGGAGCAAAGGGCCCATGGGATGCTGCCCACGCCTGTCGAGCCATCCCTAGTAGAGCAGTCGGAGTCCCAGAGAAGAAGGGACCTCCAGAGCCATCTCGTCCACCCCGAGCTGTGGGGCATCCTATACACGGGCAGATGTGCAAAACCCAAAGGTGTGCATGGAGCACAGGGGTTGTGTGCAGGAAAGGGAGGGCACTGGTGTTGCACGTGTATTGCAGAGCCGTGGCAGTGCTTTCCTGACTGTCTTCTTTGCCTACTTGGGTGACCTCCTGAGCACCTGCGCGGAGAGCCACGCGCTTTCCTGGTCCTGGTACTAGTGAAGCGGGGGAAAGGTTGGAAGAGGCAAGAGATTTCCCCAGAGCTGATAACAGCTGGGTGCGGACCTGGGCTGGCCACCAAGGAGATGGGAACGCCCGAGTGAAAATCCCGGCTCACAAACGCTTGATCATATGGTCTCAGCTCCAGGCTGGGTTGCTTGTACCAGATTCATAGATACGATACTCCCATTGCATCCCGGGCCAGCATCCACTGTAGATGGTTATATGCATGCCAGGAAAAGGGTATAAATCCTGGCACTGGCATTCAAAAAATGACATTTCTGTCCTGGTGGAAATTCCCATATTTCACCATCTGTTTTCCTCCCCTTGCAAAAGAATGAAGATCAAAATATCAACACCACCCCCACCACAAAAAAAAAAAAGAAAAACCATGGCATGAAAACATTGGAAAAAGTGACAAAACAAGTTTTCAAGATAAACCATTTTGACATTACTGGTCAACAGGCATCACTTTGTTTCCATTTCCCAAATTCAGGGCTGCACAAGGATATTCCCCTTTGAAACACTCGGCAAAATGCACAGGACACAGCTGTTTTCCCGTGCAAGCCTCTACATTTTGATGAAACTCTTGTCCACATTTCACTGGGGACACACGCTCAGTGCTGTGCTCTAGTATTAAGTAACGTGTTGCTTTGCTGATCTCCACGACTGTGTATAAGAATTGATGGAGCTGTTAAATAAAATGGGCCCCCGGGCCCTAACCCAGCCTGCATTTCCCCTCCCTGATTTAGTATCTCCATCAATTTATTGCACATGCTGTTATGGTAGTAGCTGAGCTGATGTGTTTATCCTCACGGCATCCCTGTGAGACAGGGAAGTGCTGCCAGGTGAGGGATAAGGGATTTGCCCAAGATCGCACAGGAAGAAGGTGGCAGAGGCCAGGAGTGACATGGAGATCCTCCAGCCCGGGCTTGCCCCTTGCCCACTGGGCCATCCTGCCTCCCCTTCGGTAATGCACAGGCGGCAATACCCATCATTGCCTGGGTGAGCTTTGGGCACTGGTTATTAAGACAGCTATAAGCTCCTAGGAAGACGGGTGGTGCTTGCAAGGCATTTTCCTTCTGCTCCGGGCTGGATCAAGGGGCCTGAGCCTTTAGCGGGGCACTGCGGCGTGTCCTAGGGAGAGCTGTGTGTTGGACTTGGCAGGGACTCGGTTGCACAGATGCTAACGATCTTGGGTAATTGCTCTCAGCCCGTGACCTGGCCAGCTCCCATGGCCTGTTGCCTCCCGTGGAAGTGCTGGCAGCCAGGCCCCGCTGTGCTCCCCTGCACTTGGGCGGTGATTCCCAGCGTGCGGCTAGGAGAGCCCAGTGCCGGTAGACAGGGTCCCGTGCAGCTCTCCCTCTTTTCCATGCCTCAGGTAGGTTGGGGGAGGATGCACGCCGTTAAATGCTCTGCCGCGGGACTGGCTGGAGCTCGGGGGCTTAGCCGCCGGCGGGGAAGCAGAACCAGCCTGGCGTCCCCGCTGCATTTCCAGTAACAGGTGCTGGCCGCGGTTCAGCTGCGGGGGGTGGAGGGGAAGCCGTTTGTCATTCCTCTGGCTGCCCTCAGAGCGCCGGCTATTTCTGCCGATCCCCGGGCCTCGCCTCGCGCGGAGGCCGCGGACCAGGCCTGGGGCGGGAGCCGCGGTCAGCGCCACCCCGCACGCCGCCCGCGGCCGGGCTCTTGCCCAGCCGGTGACATGTCTCGAGGGGAAGGAGGCCAACAGTTCAAGCGCAACCCCACGCTCCGGCACGGGCTGGGAGCTGGGGCTGGTTTTTAGGCCGTGGACCCAGGTTTAAACCGGTTTCCGAGCATTTTACGTGCACGGTCTGTCCCTAGTCGCAAAGGTGTTTAGGGGCCGTCTGTCCGGGCGTGCGAGGCAGGGGAGCGGCAGGTGGGGCTTGCTTCTCCGGAGGGCTGCGGCCGTGTCCTACATGCACGCATTTGTCCAAAACCCATTAGCTAGGCGCCTGAGCACCTGTGAGGCGCTGGGCCCTCATGCTGCCTTTATATACCGTTAATTATTCCGGCTTTATCTTTCTTCAGGTGCTTGTTGAGAGAGTTTGTAACTGGCAGCGCTTGCCCTCCCATCTCCACCGTAGCGCGCTCGGCCCGTCCCCCCGGCTTAAGTTCCCCGTCGCTCGGCCTTAGGCATCGGCAGGTTGACCAGCTGGTCGAAAACCCTCCCACGAGGGTGGCCTGCTGTCTGAAAAACTTCTCATAGGAAACCGTGGGGGTGACCTGTTGTCCAAAAACCATCAGCGAGGTTGACCTGTTGTCGGCAATGCCTCCCGCAGGCGTCAACATGGTTGGCCTGGCGTCCAAACGCCCTCCCATAGGCATCGACGCGGCTGACCTGTTGTCTGATGCCCCAGCTGGCACGGACGTGAGTGCATCCTGCCCACCGATGCCCTGACGTTTGCCGGGGAAGTCCCTTTGAGGCCACGCCTGAGACTTCGGCCTCTTCTGCGGCAGCCACGGGGATGAGCGCAACCTCGCTCGTCCTGTTCTGGGCTTGGAGCGAGCCTGGGGGCAAGGACGGGCGAGCAGGTTTAGGCCATTGCTGCTGCAGTGTCGACAAGAGCAGTTTCTCTGTGCCTCAGTTTCCCATCGGTACACTGGAAATAACAGCTTGCCCAGACCAAGGGGGCAATGGAGCGACTAAGGAGGGGCAACAGGGACACTGAAGGCCATTTTGAGGGGGGGTTTAAGCATGGCTGGGCTACCAGCCCGGCTGCTGGGGCCACTACTTCTATGAGGAGCTCTGATTTTGGGGCCATCTAAGTGCCCCCAGTGGAAGAGCGACTCAGGATGGAGGTGGTCCAGAGAGGTCTTAGTCCTGACCACCCTCCCTCGCCAAACAGGAGGAGACTTGGCAAGTCTGTGGTGGAGGAAGCCCCGGCGCCCTTGCGATCCCGGGGGAACAAAACAAATCCCAGGGGATGCCAAGACCTCGTGTTGCCCGGGGAAGAAGTGGAAACCTCCGCCAGGTTCAACCGTGGAGCGGCCTGCTCGACATCTCCAACACCGGGTGTGACTTTCCCTCTAAAATAAAAACCACCGTCCCCGACCAGCTGCTCCTCCTGCATCCCACCAGGCCCGCTCGGCTATTTTCCGTAGCATCCCCTCGGCCCAGAGGGCTGGCACTACCTTCCCGCCGGGCGGCCGGCCGGGAGAGGCCGGCTTCGACTTCCTGGCAGCCAGATCGCTCTTGTCTTTCAAAACCGCCCGGATCTTTCCCCGCCTTCTGGCTTCTGGCTTACAGATAGCTGAAAAGGAAAGACAGGGACGCTGCACCAGTCCGGTGACTCACCCATCCCTCTGTGCTGGAAATGCGCTCCTGTTGTAAATCCACCCACCTTTCCAATGCCCGGTTCGCTTCCTGGACGATGGTTTAAGAGCATCTTTTTTTTTTTTAAATCTCCCCTCTGCTTCCTCCCAGAGGTTGGGTTTCCTAACATCCCGTCCTCCACTTGCTGGGTGCAGTAGGGCATGTGTCATCTGGGCACGAATGATTATTTTCGGGAAGAATATTTCTTGCAGCCATTGGGAGGAGGGCTTGCTTATTAGATCTGCAGGGGATGTGGTAGGTAAGAGCCAGATTGCAGTCCATCGATTGGGATAAGTGGACTTGGATGCCTCCGTCCCACCCTGGTCAGGTTCTGAACATCCATGAACGCATCTGTGTTCGTATCATCTAACCGTAATCATCGAGGCACAAAAGTGCAGCGAGGTGGAGGGCCCTGTAGCAGGTTTGGGCGTGATGTCTGGTGTTGGGTCAGGGTTGGTGGTAGTTTGGAGAGGATGGTTTGGAGAGGCATGATCCTGCCTCAAGGAGGCTGGCCTACATGACCTCTGGAGGTCCCTTCTCTACGACCCGCCCATATTTTATAGTCATTTTTTCTTAGGGACTTGAGCAGGGTGCTACAGAATTGCACTTAGTCCACTTCTGTAACTCCGAGGAGGAACAGGATCTGGGCCTAAATGACCGGCTACCTCTGAGGCTTGTGACTGCCACCCTCAAATGAAGCCATTCCAGAAAGTCAGAGGCATATGTTGAAGAAAATCAGAGACTGAAGATATGTCTACATGGTGCAAGGAGGCTGTTTGGTCACACCAGGTGCATGTACATGTGCACATGTACTGTGCAGTAATTTAGTAACCAAAAATTACTGTGCAGTACGGGCATGTGTCTACACATGCATGCCTGCACTGTGCAGTAACTATGATGACTTATGCTGAGTTGGGCGTAAATTTGATACTTGAATCATGCCAGTATCAAATTTATGCCCGATTAGTTGCCGCACGGTAACGCACGTGTAGACACCTTGCTATGCAGTAACACTGTGTGTGTGGACTGACTTGGGACTAACTTCAGTCCCAAGTCAGCCCACATGCAGTGTTACTGTGTTTTAATGGCTGCACATGTAGGTGCTGCCTAAAAAACACTTACTGAACAGTAATTTACTGCGCATTAGATTACTGCACAGTAAATGCACATGTAGATGTACCCAGCAAGGAGGAACTAAACCCTGCCCACCTGCTCCCAAGTGAAGCTGTGTGGCCACCCTGAGTGGTACCGGTCATACCCCAACTAAGACTTAGGTTTTTGCTGTGGTGTGAAGCAGGGGCTCGGGGCTATACCAGGGCATCGTCCCCTCTTCCCGTGCTGCCTCCACATGCGTGGAGTGGGTGGGCTGATCGGGTTTTTAACCTCAGCGTCATGACTGAGCTCTCAGCCAGATCCTGAGAGCCCATTCTCTTGCCTTTGCCTGACACGGCCCTGTGTCATGTGATTTTAGACCACCCTGAGTCTCCGGGGTACCGAGCTGTAGGCCTTTAGCAGCTCTGAAAACGAAGGCTTAGCTCTCCCTGCACTTCTGCTTCCCTGCCTCTACATACCACGTGCACCTCTCAGGGCCTGGGTAGGGCTCAGGCTCTGCCACCGGAGCCCAGAGCTAACCGTTTATGTTTTTAGATGGCATCCGTGCCGACAAATATGAGCAATTCCTCCCTCAGTGATAACAACCCTGGCGGCTCACAGGGAAGCAGGCCTCGAGCATTTTTATGACCATGATGAATTATGTGGCTTCCACGTCTGCCAGTGCAAACAAGACCTGCTTGAATGGAGGCTCACAAGCTAGTGTGAAGAACGCTCTTCCTCTAGTTGAGCTCAAGACCATAGTGAGGAACATGAACAGATGAAATGCCTCCCCTCCCTTCAGCCTGCCCCGCCAATCCATAAGGATGCTGTTTGGTTTTGACTTCCCTGTATCCATGTACTATATTCTCCAAGGCGTATGCTCAAGAGGAGGGCAGGAAAAGTGCTTCAGGGTTGTCCTTAAGGCCAAGTTAAAAAAAATGCAACATCAATGCCAACTCACGGGAGACTATCACCCCAGACCGCCCCAAATGGAGGAAGAGTCGGCTGCAGGGGTCTCAGTACTTTGAAACCTCATGACAACAACAGGAGATGGAGAAGCGGGAGAGACGGAAACAGTGTGTCACAGACCAAGTAGAAAATCCAGTGCCACCCACCCCACATGGAAACGCGTGTCCGAGCTGCAGTAGAGTCTGTTGATCCCAGGGCTGCTGGGAAATGGAGTCTGGCTGCTGGCTGGATCTGCTATTTGCCCACCCCTGTCCTAGGCTCACCGGCACTGTATCACAGTCCGGCCTGTCTCTCATGCTGGCAGGTAGATGCAGAGGGGGAGTGTGAACAGAGCATGTCCAGAATTTTCTTCTCTCTGGTCGTGTCTACACATGGATTTAAGCACGCCTAAATTTAATGTGCATTAGCTTAACGTGCAATAAGTGGTGTTAGGCAGACATCTACATGTGCAGGCATTAAAGGGTATTACCACTGTGTGTGGACCAACTTGGGACTAAAGTTAGTCCCAAATCAGTCCACCCACACCCAGAGTTAATGCACTTTAACGCATCTACATGTGCGTTAATGCGCTTTCACTATTTGCGCCTAAATTTGCTACCTGCATTTGCAGGTATCAAATTTAGGTACAGATAGCTGAAATTCACCATTTTAATGTACATTAAGGGCGTGCACATGCAGACACTTTTCCTTCATGCGCACTAAGTTAGGCTAATGTGCATTAAAGTGTCATGTGTAGACGCACCCTCTGCTTCTCTCCCACTGCAGTTTCCAGCGCTCAGAGGCTTAGGAAATTCTGATTTGGGGATGGCACCCCCGTCTACCTCCTGATGGCAATGAGTTCCACAACTTAATGACACGTTGCGTGAAAAATCAATTCCTCATGTTAGTTTTAAACCTAAGTTTCCCTGTATAGTTCTAGCATTGCGAGAGACAGTAAATAATACATCTCTCCAATTATCATGATAAAGCTCTCAAATAAATAATATATCTTGCAGGTTTGGGAAGCAGTGAGCCAGCCCCATGGCCTATGCACAGGAGTTTTCTTTTGCAGGATGCTACCCAAGTTCAATGGTTGCCTCTGGAACGCAGGCTGCCCCTATTCAAGGAGGCCTGGTGTGAGCTCCCAAGGCTGGATGAGGCATCCCTGCTGGGTCTACGCTGCTGCCACAGCGCAGGAGTATCTTAGATGCCTCCTGAGCACAGAGGGGATTGCACCTGATGCTCCAAACACACCCATCCCTGCCTGCCATTTGCTGCCGTTCACCCAGTAAGCTGGGGAGTGAAGGACCTGGGATGCAGCCTCACCGGGCTCTGGCTTTGCTCCAGGTGAGCACGCCATCACGTGCTGACTTTCATGCACCTGATTCAGCTCGTGAAAGCCAGTGGAAAATGACTGCATGCTTCAAACCAAGGGCGCTTGGCTGGAACAGGGCCAGTCCCTGCGGGGATCCACGGACCTGAGATTTTTGTCAGAGCAGGGCAGGCAGGAGGGAAGAGCCCTTCACCTGCCCTGTCCATCTGGGTAGCTCGTGCTGATGCAGAATGCAGAGGCTTGCAGGACTACGCTCTTCTGGGCTATTTGGTTTAATTGACACCAGGAGAGCAGAAGTGTGATAGGCACTTGGGTGGGTTTAGCCTCATGTTCTGCTCCCCAGGCAGGCGGATATCACTGCATGCATTTGTTCCTCAGGTTTCCTCCCCAGACCTTTTCTTAGCCAAATTGATTCCAAACAGTTCTCGGCCACTTTACAAGTCGCTCAGTGGTTGGGGAAGTGGGGCCACGGTCAGAAACTCCCAGAATAAGGTTTTAGACTGGATATAAGGAAAAACTTCTTCACGGTTCGAGTGACCGGACTCTGGAATAGGCTCCTGGTGGGATGGTGCAAACACCTACCTGGAGATCTCCAAAAGGAGACTGGATGCACACCTTGCTGGGGTGATTTCCTGCCCAGAGCAGGGGGCAGGACCCGATGATCTCGTGAGGTCCCTTCCAGCCCTGAACTTCTGTGATTGGTCAGTTAAGACACACGACATACTTTCTCTTCGCCAGGTTGGATGAGTGCACAAGCACTTCTGATGCAACTACTTGCACACGTGAATGGTGCGCTCCGTGTTTGTGAAGCGTCACATGTGATCTGTGGCAGCAAAACGTACGGTGATCTTGCTGGTTGGACCAGACGACTTACGGAGGTGCCTTCCAGCCTCTGTGCTTCCTATGATTTGTCACGAACAGGGCTGTGACAGCAGCTGAAGTGCGTTCATTTAAAAAAAAGTGAGCTGTTCACAGGAAGCATTGCCGCCGGGCCCCTAAACATGACCACATGCCAGGTGCTGGGAGAAGACCATGGGCGGAGTATCTCTGTGGGAAGCCACCAGAGATGCTCCAGGATGACTTACCAGCCACTGCCCATGTGGGATGGCTTCCCCCATTTCCATGGCACGACATGGATACACGTTAGCTAAGGACCCAGCTTATCTCTGGACTGCGTGATTGCCAGCTGGATGGAGAGTAAGGCGTGCAGTTGTGAGCACGGGGCTATGGTGCGGTGTGGCTCCAAGAGACGCCCATCTGACCCTAGGTTTGCACGCAGCTTTGGGAATTAAACCCCAGAACTGCTGGCCCCTGTCGGTCAATGCTGGCCCCTGGTCTCCGCCTGGCTCCGACTGCTCTCTCGGTGCCCTTTGAGAGCTACAAAGAGCTCCCCAAATCAAGCAGACAATCTGTTTCCCTTTTTGGCTCCATCCTGGATTAATGCTTCCAGCACAAAAGCACGAGTAAACCTTTTTTCGTCTGGGCTGGTGCCACTGAAAACAAGCCGGAGCGTTACTTGGACTTGCTCTGTCGTTTCTGGACTCGGTCCACTTGTGCTGGGAACCATGAAAGGCCACGGCAAAGAAAAACAACCCAGAATAAGCATGTGAAAAAAAAAAAATCTGCAATCATTAAACATCCCAGAAATAGAAAGAGTGAGGCATAAAAGGTCAGGCCTAAAAATAAAGGGCACGGTTTAGTATCAGAAATGTCCCATTAATAATCGCATTTATGGAAAGTCTAATTATAGAGGCTTAAAGAAAATAGCCATGCCCGACCCGGGTGTTTTCATTCTCTCAGGCAACTCCTGTCTTGCTCGTCCAGACATAAGTGCCCAGTAATAAGTAACAGGGAAAGCTGCCCTGTGCACACCTTGGACGCGCCACTTCGGCACAGCTCACAGGGGAGACGGTCACTGGCCCAGGCTGAGATCAGCTCCTTGGCCCATTCTGGACACCGGATGCTGTAGCAGCCCCGGCATTTCAGACCTCCGCTTTGCTAATAATTTACAGCCAGAAACGTGAGGTGGAAACCTCTCACCAGTTACTACGGGAGACTCCAAATATCGTAGGTCTCGCTGTTACAAAACATCTAGCCTAAAAGAGCCCTCCTGTCGGAGCTCATCCCCGAGTCGTAGTGCCAGCCCAAGCTATCCTTCCCCTACCCCTCTAGCGCGGCTTAGCTCATCTTGGCATGGACCGGACAAGGCTAATATCTGGGGCCAGATCCACTGATTCCAGGGTCTGGCCCCAGTAGGATCTGGCTAGGGAGGAGTGGTCCTTCAGGGGGTTCAGACTAACCCACCTTGGAGGTCTCTTCAACACACATAGGGCTTTCCAGGGCTCACTGACACCCAGCCTCTTCCCTGGGGCACGTCTGTCAGCCTCCTCGTGTAGGCTCTAGAGAGAGTCTCCATGGCACAGTGGGTTTAAGTGATTTGACCAGCGTTGCACGGGGAGCTGGTGGCAGAGGATGGCACTGGCTTCTCAAGCTAGTATCTCAAGTGCTGGGCCACCCTCCCTTGCAACCCCAGGACAATGTCTTTGCAGCTGTCTCTCCAGTGCTGTCAAAAAGGCTTTCTGCCAGCAGGGAATTTGGTCCTGCATTTCCTTTAGTGTCTCAGTTCTCCTTTTCCCTCACTCTTCCTTGCTGCAATGAGACCAACCGGCTACAGCTGCACCCACGGCACAGGAGCGAGGTGGCAGCGGAGAAGTACCAGACTGGAGGCTCTGTCTGCTGTGAGAGGGTCCCACGGGGTCCACTGCACGTCTCGGGGGCTAAGGAAGAAGCAGGGCTTTGCAGGGCTGCTGACGTGGCCTGGACGGAGAGGCGCGTGTGGTGCGCGGCAATGCATCCCTTGCAATTTGGGCAGAGGTGCAGCGATGCTTTCGGCTTGCTTGACGGAAAAGTGTAGCTAGCAGGGGACCGACCGATCCTGGGGGCAAAATCTGGCCTGTCCCAAACTCAGCTGAAGACCAAGCAGAAACCCAGCCGGGTCTCCTTCAGCAGGGTCAGGGACTCGCCGTACAAAGCCTGAGAGCCCCTGCTCGCTTTGCTTTCCTGCCCGCTCATGAAACGCTGGCACGGAGAGAGGCAAAACGTTCGGTGTCTCCCTGGATGCTGGTGCCCAGGCGGCCGTCAGGATGCTCACGCCCGGCTTCACCCCCCCGGGTGCACCCAGCAGTCCAACAGCGTCAGCAGGAGACTGATGAAAACCTGAAGCCAGATGGGCCCGATTCCTTTCTTTGGTAACGCTGGCTTGGACGGATTTGCAGGACCAGCGTTGGCCTATCCCCTGGACTTTGTCCCACGCCATAAATAATAGAAGGTGAGATCCAGGGGACTGCGGCTTTCCCCCATATCCTGCTCTTGCCCCTGACTCTTGACCACGGATCCCAGGATTTGCACAGCCAAGCGCTGCTCTAATTCGTGGTGCACGAGGTTGCTGGAGCCAGGAGCCACCATGAATTGACAGCAGAGCCAGATGGAAGATGTGCGATGAGCTTGGTTTGGGCACGGCGTGGCAGTGCCGCCTGGTAAACACCCTCCCAACCAGCCCTGGGAGCCCTGGGGAGGGCATGTGCCAGCTTTTAGGAGGCATGCTGATCACGGATGATCCTCTTCAGGTGGCTAGAAGGGGCATGGACAGGCTTGGAAAGAAGATAATCCAGGAGACACCTCCCCTAGGAGACGAGGAAGTTAGAGAAACTGCACCCCTCTCCCACCCCCACCCCATGTGCTCTCAGGATCTGGATGACAATTATGTGACGTGTCTTTGTTTTCTTAAAATACAACCCTGCACCATGTGTGACACCAACAGAGAAGCTCTGTGTTCACTTAGCCCCAAGCTCCCCGGGGCAGGGATCAGATTATGGGTGTTACGGGGGTGGCTGGGGGATGGGGGGACTCTGCGTTACTGCTATTTGCTGTTTTCTGGGATCCGTAAAAACCAGAGCAGAAGTTTGAACGGCCTGAAGGTTGCTCTGACATATGCCAAAGGCCAGGTGGGCTCTGAACTATCCTGACTACGGGGAGCACAAAGATCTGCCACCACTGACCCAACTCCCCCCCTGCTCCAAGCATGGGTGGGTGTGATGAAGACTCAAGACCCCCCGATCGCTGCTGTTATCACTGCGAAGAGCCTGCAGGACAAGATCACCCCTGGACGAGCAATACCGAAGGCATTTGGGATGAGTTTGCCCCTGGTCTATGTGCCCGCCCTGAGGGCCTTGCATGGCTTTGCCTTCTTGGGGGACTCTTACTCCCAGATCCTCACCCCCGCTCTCCAATGTAGGGCTTCCAATAGGGATAACAAGAGGTTCCCTTGGGGAAAAAAAAATCCCCTGGAAAGAAACTCCCAACAAACTCAGAGAGGAAGGCTGATCTTCCCCATGGTCTGATTGGCATGGACTATAGTGAGGGGTTGCCTTCCTCTGCAGCGGGGAGCATGGCCCTCTACCTGGGATCTCTTGACCATCGATTGACAACATTTCATAGAAGCAGGATGTTGGCTGCTGTGCTCCCCTTGCTTGACCTGTGGCAGGTTCGGGTGTTAGGTCTGTGTTGCATTCAGGGTGACAGTACTCAGTTTAAATTCTGAGTTATATGGGATGGTTTGGATAGGGCTGATCCTGCCTCAGGCAGGGTGTTGGACTACGAGACCGCTGGAGGTCCCTTCCAGCTCTGCTTCTCTATCGGCGTGTCTACACATGCATTTATGCCGGCTTAAATTTATTGCGCAGTAAAATACTACACAGTGAGCGAGAATAGGTCGGCATCTGGAGGCAACATGTAAGGGGTGCATGGGGGTGCACATACACCCCCTGAGTGTGGCGGTGCACCCCTTACAAAAGGCGCCATTGACAGTGTCAGTGGCACCTGCGGGTGGTCGCTGCTCACCACCCCACTGCCGACACCACCAAAGGTGTCTGTGGGTGGTCCATGATCCCCACTGGCTGCTGCCAATGCTGCCACCGGTGGCTCCGGGTGGTTGCCAACCCATGGTTGGTGCTTGCCACCCAACCCCCCATCAGTGCCAGCAACGCTGGCAGCATCTCCAGGAGCTCCCCCGCTTACCATCACCACTGTCCTGCCACCGCCAGCACTGCCGTGCCCCCCAGCCGCCAGGGGCACGCATCATTCATGCCGGCATCTACACCTGCGGGCTTTAAAGTGCATTAATGCTGTGTGGACTGACTTGGGACTAAAGTTAGTCCCAAGTCAGTCCACATACACATTGTTACTGTGCAGTAAGGTGTCTACACGTGCGTTACTGCGCAGTAACTAACCAGGCATAAATGGGATACCCGCATGATGCAGGTATCCCATTTACACTCAAGTCAGCATAGGTTGCCATATTTACTGCACAGTACAGGAACGCGTGTGTTGACGTGCACCCGTACTGTGCAGTAATGGTGGTTACTCCGCAGTAAATGTGCACGTGTAGATGCACCCCATGCCCCTATGAAGTCCTGAGACCTCTTTGGGCAGCTGGAATGGATTAGTAGCCTGGAAAATTCAAGCAGTCATTTCTTCACCCGAGGAAAGCTTTCGGACTTTCCTGTCCCTTCTCTCACCCCGTGGTGCTGTTTCCTTTCAGGCCTGGGATGACAGCGCAGCTTTTAAATAGCAGTGTTGGAGGCCACCGGTTGGGCAGTGGAATTTAGCTGGGAACATCGGAGCTGGATGTGTTTGTTTTATTCTGAAAATAGAAATGAAGGAGGCAGAAAATGTGAGCTTCCTTCATGCAATCGCCAGAGAGCCTGGGGGGCTTTAGACAAGCTGGGGGGCCGTGCTCATGAAGGCTTAGGGAGAAGGAACATTTCATAACTCTGAGCTGAGCTGTGAAGCATTTGGGGGGGGGAACATCTGTTTTGTAAATAGATGCTGCTGCAGGAGAGAGATGGATCTGGGAGCCTTTGCCGGGCGGGGAGGTGAGAGTTTGCACGGCACTTGTGCAAACCAGCCAGGCCCCCGCCTCTCGGCAAAGCTTCCCGTTTCAAGCAGCATTCACTCCAGGCGCCCAAGGTGTGTCCCTCGGTTTCAATGAGAAACTATTAATTAGCAGAGGTTGGTTCGAAACTGCCTGAAGCTATGAGGAAGATAAATAGGACTTGAGTCTCCACTTTGTAGCCAAACCCCTAATCAGGGAGATTTGCTCAGTTTTTTGGGTCTTGAAACAAAAACTGCCGCTATCTCTGTCCCCATCTGCCTGTCTCTCTGCCGCCTGCTCCTAACGTGCCTCCCAAAACCATACAGCTGTCTTAAACATCATGCAAGCATCCCTCTTGGGTTGTTCAGGTTTCAGAACCGCTGAGATTAGCTCAGGTCTCACTTTCAAGTCTTTCTCCTCTTACCACCTGGCCCGGTCCTTTGCTTTTTTGAAACGGGAGCAGGGGTGAGCATACATCCACCTGACTCCAGACCCCGGGGCTTCAAGAAAACCATCAGGTCGCAGGGGGCTTATGATCAAACCATGCAAGTTGGCGGCACTGCCTCTTTCAGACCAGCTGGCCTCGAATCTGCTCCTTCCCAGATGGTGCAAGGCATCTCCTGTGGACCAGCCCTACCTTCCCTTCTACCTCGAGGCCCGGCCTGGATGTGAGCTCTTGCTCACACCCCATTGTGTGTTGGCTGATTTAAATCCATGGGACTAAGCTCTCCAGCATGGGTGCAACTCCTCTACCCCAGACGCCCGCAAGACCAAAGGGTGGGCCTGCAGCCTGGATCTTCATCGTCCATCTACACATGTGGGCATTAAAGCGCATTAATGCTGTTTCCAAACCTGGCTGCATCATGTCCATAATTAAGTGGTGAAACACATGCTCTAATTTTTCAAAACTACAGAGCCCCCTGAAGCCCCCCGTGACTTTTATACGAACTGCTGAATGCTCGGTGCTGCTGGAAATCCGGCTACTTTAAAAACCTTGGCTTATGTCTTTGCCAAACCCTTCTTTCCATCCAGGCTTAGTTTCCAACTTTTCCTTTTATGCACTTGTTTCCTGTTTGGTGGCAGGCAGCTAGCGAGCAAAACAGAAGATAAGAGTTTGCATGAGAGCAGGGAAAAAGAATGATTCCTTGGAAAAGGAGGCTAAATGCCGAATGGGTTTGAGGCCAAACGTGCCCAAATCACAGATTCTTTTGAAAAAATGAACATCTAGCCTAACTTGTCGGCAACTCGGCCAGGGCAGAAGGGGCTATTTTCTATATGCCCACTAGCAAGCGCTAGGCCAGGACCTGGTGGTTACCCCTGGCTGGTAACTGCTGCATTCAGGTCCGTATCCCAACGAGACTGCTGCGTGCCGAGTCAATGCAACTAGAACCATTTCCAAGGGACCCGAAGAAGATGTTGTTGTAAAACAGGCCGATGTATCGCAGGTTTGCTCCATCCCACGTGGAGCTGAGATGTGGGCAACGTACAGGAGACACCTCAAGCCACTGGAAAAGTCCCATCAAGACTGCCTGTGGAAGAGCCTTGGACCACCAGGGCAAGAGATGCACCAACTTCAGTGTCCCCTCTCGAGCAAAGAGTATCGAGGCGACGATCATCCGACACCGACTTAGCTGGGCCGGCCACATCATCCAGACGTCCGACCCCAGGCTCCCAAAGCAAGTTTTTTACTCTCCCGGCTCAGCCAAGGCGTACGCTCAGAGAAAACCCTTCAAGGATGTCCTCAAGGCCAGCTTGAAAAAATGCAGCATGGACATCAGCTCATGGAGGCCTATTGCCCAGGTCTGCCCTAAATACAGGACGAGTCGGCTGCAGGGATCTCAGTACTTCGAACCCTCGTGATGACACCAGGAGATGGAAAAGCAGAAACAGCACGTCGCGGCCCGAACCCAGGCCCCAGAGCCATCCGCCCCACGCAGAAACACGGGCCCGAGCTGCAGCAGAAGCTGGCGATCCTGGATCGGCCTCATCAGCCACCTTCAGACCCACGGATAAGGCAATCATCCTTGCCTGAGAGGGACTGCCAATGATGCTGATGCTGATGTATAAAGTGTTGCTTTAGTTGCAAGGATTAAGTCAGTAGTTCTCAAGCTTTTTGGCCGCGTGGCACCCCGCACTGGACTTGACGTCCCCCTCCAAAATGTTTGTGAATTGGGGTGCCGTATATTACGATACTATGATATTATAGTGTTTGCTTCCTTGCACCGGGGCTGGGCAGTAGGGGTGGGGGGATGTCCCAACAGGGGCAAGTCCGAGCCTGGCTTATCTACCTAACTTATCTGTGTATCGCCTCATGCTTCACTTACCTCCTCCCAACTCAAATCAGGATCCAGCTGCTCAAGCCCAGCCATTTTAGGAGGGCAGGATTGTGCCTTGAGCAGACTCTGATCTGAGTAAAATTGTAACTTCCTGCAGAAAAGGCAAATATTCCCTGCTTTTTGAAGCACTTTGGGTGAAATCCCCTCCATTGCCAAGGGCCAGCTGACTTTTGACAGGCGTTTTGACATTTCCTTCTGAAATGCTTCATTTTGATCTCAAACCTTTCATTTATTTGTTAAAAAAAAATAAGACACACACACCTTATTAATGGCATATTAGTTTAAATGGAAGGTCATTTGAAACCGGACAGTCGTATTTGGTGTTTTGAAAGATAGGAGAAGGCAACAGTTAGATAATCGCACAACATTTCTTCCACTTTTTTCCTCATCAAAAAATGATCAGACCAGCCCTTTCCTGCTAATGCCTGTGCCCTTTCGGGTTTGGATGGGTTTTGTCCACACTTTCCGATAGGAGGGTCAAGAAAAAGTTCAGTCGCAAATTCCTGCCGAGCTCGATTTCCGAGTCTGGTGCCACTGGGGCAGCGCGGTTGGCCGGAGGCGGTGGTATCGCTGCTCTTTGCTACGTCACGCAGCGCACGTGCTGCATAAAACAAAGCTGTCCCTGTCTGTAGCATCAGCGGAGCTGGTCTCAGGGTGGCTGGAGGGCTTGTTAGCTCAGGTACCAGGGCTAGCATTTAATTCAGTGGCATTTCTCTGTTTGGAGGTAAGGCGGTGGCTTTTGAACCCAGCCTCTGACCTGCTCCCGAACGTTGGGGCACAATCTCGTGCCAGTGGGAAGAGCCCGGTTAGTATATGGTAATACCAGCAGTGTGGTATAAAGATCCCTAGGATGAGGTGGGGTGAGAGGACCTGGCATGGTCAGTGAGGCCACACAGAGCCCATGCCTTGGGGGAGCATGTGATGGGAGCTGTCAGGGCTCCTAGAAGTTATTGGGGGGACAGGACATGGCACTAGGACACTTGGGACATAGACACGACAAGTCCTGTGTGTGTGCAAGGCTCTCGGCTTGCAGAAGCAACAAAGAGCACGACTTCCGGTTAGTATTTAGTGACCCCATGGGGGTGGGCCAGGCTCTCCCTGGGGCCAGGCACTGCACAAGAAAGCCATTTCTGATGAAGTGGTGCTCCTCCCCTCCAAGGTAGGAGTCTCCGTCCTTTCCACCCAGCGGGTCCGCACCTCCAACCCAGTCCACCCACACATGCACTGAGGCAGAAGAGCTCTGGTCCTGATTTGTGGCTGCCTCCAAGCCAGCCCACCTGCCAGGCATGGATTGCCCCCAAGCCAAACGCGCTTCACTCATGAGCTCCTTCATGCCTCTCTGACAAGCAGTGGCATCGTTTCACCGGGGGACCTTCACAATGTGAATTGTGCCACGAGGGCAGCATTTCACTCGGGCCGACAAAAAAATAATAGCAGCAATTTTTGCCTCTGTTTCGTAACGTGTACAAGCGCCCTCTGAGGGCACGAGAACCAGTTCTAGGAAACTGACCTGAATGTCTCAGCTCCAGCTCGCAGGGAGGCCGGTTTTACTGGTTTCACACAGAGAGCCGCTGACCTGTCAAGGGCAGCTCTTGCTGAAGCCTTCGGGGCTGGTTTTGCATGTCCTTGCTCTTGGGCAAGTCTGCTGTAGTCAGCACGGTCCCACGGATCAAACCCTGGCTTGGATGAGGCCATGGCTCAGGCACATACTGCCTTCTTCAGATGTGAAAGCAGCCTTGAACCTCGTTGGGATGAGGGGTCACTGCTGCTGTTCCTTCAATGAGGGAGTAATGGGGACAGGAGGTGGGAGAAGCCTTTCTCACCCTCTTCCTTTCTGGAGACCCTCTCCATAACGGGTTTCCTTGTGGCCTGGGTGGGATGGGGTGGTGTGACGCTCCTGAGACCAATGTCGAGTGGGAAACCTGCCTACTAAGAGTTGTGGCCAGCCATGACGGGCCTGTTTCTGCCCTGCCTATGGATCCTATGGGGTGACGCTGATATGCTACAGATGCAATGAGGCTGCTCTCAGGGTAGACACTAAATCCGAGAGGTTATGAGCACACTCCCAACACTGCTCAGTGGAGGCTGCATCGCATCCTGTGTTGGGCGGCGGTGCGTGCTGCTCCCCGCCAGCAGCTTGTGGTCCGGAGGCTTGTGAAACGATGGCTTGTGAAACTGAGGCCCGCGCGCCCTCTGTTTCATAGACCCAGCGGACCACACTGCCTTGGAAACCGGGGGGAATGGGCTCCCACGGGTATCAGACCCGACCAGGCGGTGAAAGCAACCCCCGTGCGCAGCGCCAGCAGGAGGCTGGTTCGCTTTGCAGGTCTGGGGGCAGCCTCCGTCGGGAGCTGCATATCACCCCGGTGGGGAAGCAAGGGGCATGAATAGCAGTGCCTTCCTCCTCACTTGCCCTGAGCCATCCTGCTCTGTGGTGGCTCTGGAGCCACGTGCGCTGCATGCCCCCCTCGCCCCCACCTGTAGGACACGGGGCCCGCGTTGCAGAACAGCTCCCGTACCTCCGTTTTGCTCTGGTTTCTGGCCAGCTTCACACTGGGCCCCGTCCCGCGGCCGTTTCGAGGCACCGACCCTTGTTGTGCATTGACCTCTGTTTGCATTGACTCCTGAGCGTCGCCTGGGGGCTTTGGGAATCGTCACTGGCAGTGTCGATTTTATGTTTTCTTCTGCTGTGGAGCAGGGAAGGGAGACGAGGCAAAGGCGAGCTGCCTTGCGCTCCTCCCCGGGGACCGGGACCACCACCACTTCACTCCTAGCACCGGATCTGTGGCTCCTGAGTTGATTGCCCTCATTAGCACACGGGGACCACCACAGGTCTCTCGACAGCTGGTCTCGGCGCCATTTGCATGCAAGTGCGACCTTGCTAGTGAGGGAGGCAGGCGGGTGGCTCTCCTTTCAGCAGGGGAAACGGAGCCGCAGAGGGTTGACTGGCGTGAGCCTGTTGAGAGCTGAGCTCTTCGGAGGGCCTGGCCATGAATGCAAGAAGGACAGGTGAGGTCTAGCAAATCTAGCCCTGCAGCACTTGCTCTATAGGGAGCGTGTAGCCGGGCAGGGGCTGGACTCACTTCCCCCACCCATCACATCACAAAACCACCCCGGTTCTCTGAATGAGTAACAACAGCTCTCTGCCTCTCAGCCAGGCCCCCCAGTATCCACCAGCACCCTGGTGCTCCTGGGCTTTCGCCGGCATGGCGTGTCCCACTCCACTGCCCCCATCTCTCAAGGCGGTCGTCTCCCCTTTCCACCCCGCAACTGGGGCTCCCCAGCTGGATCTCCCCTTTCCAGCTGGAACTGGGGGGACATACATCCCCACCTGGTTGAAATGACGTGGGACCACCACGTTGCGTGGGAGATGTTGCCTGAGCCAGGAGCCTGATGCACGGAGTAGATGGGGGAGAGGAAGCCCCTGGAGCGCAGTCCGCCGCAGCAGCTCACAGGGACCCACGTGGACATTGAACTGAGCTGGCATGACATGATTTGATGCAGATCAACACCCCATCGGTAAGCGTTTCCATCCGAAACGTTCAAGCCTGACATATCGGTTAGCCTGCGGGCAAACCCAACTTCGGCCCAGCCTCACCCTGCCTGCCGTGGCTCGACCTCTCCACCCACCCTATTCTTCACCTCTGAGTTTTATAGGAACAAAAATGGTCCGTCCAAGCTCAGTAGGCCGGTGTGGGTAAAACATATCACTTGCACCAGCCAGTGGTACCCAGGGAGTGACGGGACTAGCTACATCCCATCCAGCCCCCTTTGGCTCTGCAGCCCAAATGTCCAGGTAACTCTTTGCAGCAGGTAAACCGGGGGCAGTTTCAGGCAGGGCTCAAGCCTACGTCCCCGGGACAGTAGGAAGACGCTTCACCCCTCCGCTGCTACAGAGCGATGGCCCCAAACCAAAACCGTGCCGGGAGAGGTGGAAGCTGGCCGCGGACTGCCGCCCTGCACGTAGCTGGCAACCCCCAGAGAGGGACAAGGCGATGTGTGGTGTCAGTCCGCTGGGGATGGCTTGGAGGGAGTTTGCACCAGGACTTTTGGGACCAAACTGGCAGCACAAGGCACAAGGGAGTGGAGTGCTTTTTGAGGGCAGCGCATGGACAGAACATGATGACGGCGGCCGTCTTGATTCACCTGGTTTTGCTGCTGTGGGAGCCACCAGGGTTACAGCAGGCGGTACAAGGGGACGAGGCGTTATGCACCGCCTCTGTCCCTCTGCAGCCCGAGAGACTCGGGTCTGCAAACGTTTATGCAGGGGCTTATCTTTAAGCACAAAAGCCTCGAGCTCCACGGACTAGCAAAGTCCTACTGTGAGCAGAGTTAAGCGGGCCTGCGACTGTGTTCAGGGTGAGGATGGGGACGTGTAAATAGGATGCCCCCCGTGGGGTCCCTCCTCGCCTTGGCTTTTAGCAAGTGGGGTTGCGCGTGGACAGCATCCTGCAAGGCCAAGACTAGATCTGAAACATCTTGCCGTGGGAAAGCAACACTTCACTCAAAGAAGAATAAGACACCCGTTTTGCAATGTGACAGCTTTATTCTCCCCACACTTGTTAAAGGAACTCAGGTCAATGACACAACCGAAGCACAAAAGCATCAATGGAGCAGAAATGCAATGGCTTCCCGAAAAGAGCAACAACGTCGACAGACCTACTTCTCCAATGCGCTCGGGACAGTAGCAGTTCCCCTTTCCCATAAGCAGAGAAAGCAGGATAGGAAATAAGCATCTCGCCAGCCCGCTTATCTCTCCCCCTCCCTTTCTTTGTGAATAAGACCACAGCTTTCTCTAGGGCGTGCTCCCAAATTTGCCCTGAAGTCCCTGGGGAGAAGCCGGCCTGCTTCTCATTTCAGATTGAATCAGAGATCGTTTCATTTCCAGGGATTGAATCAGAGATTACAAATGCCATGAAAGCCACAAAGCCAGCCCAGGCTCAGGGCAAGTCTGTGTTTGCTAGCATCAGCACCCAAGCGCCTTGTGTTTTCCCCGCTGCAAAGGCAGGCAGGCGGCTTGTCAGCCCCTTGAAATCTCTTATTATGAGGCCGTCTTCGGGAAAGCCAGGCATGGCGGGGAATACAACCCGGGATCGGGGCCTGTCTGAATTTCAGTGGGGAGGTTTAGAAACCCAGGTTCAGAGGCAGACGTGTGGCGAGATCCCTTATCTACCTCGAATGAGCGCACGGGTCCCAATGCCGCCAGAGATCCCGGGGAAGCCCGAGGGATTTCGGGGGGCTCCCCCGTGGATAAGGATCTGCTCGCATAGACCTGCGCGAGTGAGGGCTGCATTTGGCTTTAAGGAAGGTACCGACAGCCAAGCGCCTGCGACGCTGCAAACCCCGACCCCCGTGAGGCGTCCGTCCTCCCGGGGGCTGCTTGAAACCAAGGGCTGGTTTCACAGGAGCGAGGGATGCAGGGATCGGCCCGAACGCCGTCGGCGCGTGTGAGCTGCTGCCTCTTTCCAAAGGCAATTGGCACTGGCCACACGGTCCTGGGTGTGACCTAGTTTTGCAGGAGTCCCGGGGTTGAGCTGATGAGCAGGACAAGTCCTAACCAGCCTTTAGCATAAAACATCAGGACAAGAAAAGCAAGAGGAAGATGCCAGCAGGAGAGTGGAAACCAACCCAAGTCTTTGATATGCACTGTCCAGGAAGACGGACGGGGGAGAGGAGGGGACGTGTGCCCGCGCCCCTGGCCTCACTTCCCCATCATCATGCGCACAAACTCCTCGTAGTTCACTTGCCCGTCGCTGTTGCAGTCAGCTTCCCTGATCATCTCCTCCACCTCCTCGTCCGACAGCTTCTCCCCCAGGTTCGTCATGACGTGCCGGAGCTCTGCCGCGCTGATGTAGCCGTTCCCATCCTTGTCGAAGACCCGGAAGGCCTCCCTGATATCCTCCTCGCTGTCCGCGCCCCTGATTTTCCTCGCCATCAAGGACAGGAACTCGGGGAAGTCGATGGTGCCGCTGCCATCGGCATCCACCTCGCCGATCATGCTTTGCAGCTCGGCCTCCGTGGGGTTCTGCCCCAGCGAGCGCATGACAGTGCCCAGCTCTCTGGTGGTGATCGACCCATCCCCATCCTTGTCAAAGAGGGAGAAGGCCTCTTTGAACTCTGCAATTTGCTCCTCTGTCAGCTGGTCACCCATGCCGGTCCTTTTGCAGCACCCCAGCAGTGATCTCCGCGCTCCCCGGCTTCCCCGCTCTCAGCCGCGATGCACGCTCGCCTTCTCTGCCTCAACTTGCAGAGCCGGGGTGTCGGCAGAGACGCAGCGTTGCCTCCTGACGTGCGCAGAGCCGTAAATCAGAGCGTCCCCACCCTCCTCAGCACCTCAGGGCCTGGAGCTGGCACCCGCTCCCATGTGAAGTCAGTGGGAGGAACTCGCCCTCCTTGCAAGCTGTGCTGGTAGCCAGTTGGCCAGGGGACAGGGGCTGCCTAGCAAGAGCGAGGTAGGGTATCTGCAGGCAAAGAGATGGAAGCTATCTCACCAGGGGACAGGGCAGGCACAGCAGCCATGGGGTAGGTGCCTACCGCTGGGGCAGAGATAACATTAGCATGGAAGATATGCATGGAAACCGGTTTACCAAGAACCAGTTATCTGTGCAGGCTGTGGAAACCCCTGCACTGGAAGATTTAAGAAGAGGTTGGACTAACCTCTGTTAGAGATGGTCTAGGTAAACCTCCCATTCCCCATCAGTAGCTGAGATGGGTAGTTCAAACTAAGGCTAACCCACATGTTGTCTAGGCCAAAGCATCGCTGTGGTCCCGGAGAATGGCTGCTGGAGCAGCTAGGTCTGACAACTGAAAATCAGGAGACTGGGGTTTGCCCCAGTGATCTGGTCCTGCGACCATAGAGAAAGTTGTGTTATGTCTCTGTGCCTCCGGTTCTCCAGTTTCAGGACATCATGATGATCTGTGAATGAGAACGATCCCCCCCAGCATTACTGGCAGTAGGCTGCACACCTCTTCTAGGTGTCCTCTCCAGGCTATGAGCCTTATACCACCCTCTGATAGCGGCAAGCAAGGGAGAGCCAAGATCTGACCCTCCCTGCCAGCTGAGCAGAAAGGGTGAAACGGTGATCCCATTTCCCTGCAGGCAACAATGAAGTCTGGGATCTGTCTGCAGATGGCTGGGGGAAATCTCCATCCTTGGAGGCTTTGAAGACCCAGCTAGACCAAACCTTGGCCGGGTTGATGTAGTTGGGGCCAGTTCTGCTTGGAGCAGGGCGCTGGACTAGATGTGACCTCCCGAGGTCCCTTCCAGCCTCATTTTCCATGATTGTGTGATGCCTCAAACTGCTCTGGGGTCTGTCTGTTGCACGGGTGTCAAATGCATGGAGAAAAGTTCAGGTGAAGGCTGATCCTGGCTACCGGCACTCTCTGCTCTCTCTCTGCTATAACCTTTGCGTCTCTAAAATACAGACACACGCCCTGAACAAACCCCACCTGCAAAGGCAGCACCGCTAATCCAGGGAGCTAGTCGACGCCGAGAGCTTGGAGCTGGTGAAGTCCAGATCTCCCAGGTGAAAACTCGACCGTAACCTTCTCGCCGGGACGCTTTGCAGCTGCTGCACAACACCTGGCCAGAAGTTGTGGGGGTTGTATTAGTTTAAGAGTGTCTTTTCCCCGCATGGATGCGATGGTGCTGGAAAAGGGGAGCTGTTAACCCTTCATGGCTGCCGCGTGGGCCGTGGGTGGCCGCCAGCGGAAACTCATGTTGGGCTCTTGTCATCGGAGGACTGCAGCCGCAGCCTTGGGCTCCGTGTCACGCGTTAGAAAACTGAACATGGGCACAGCTAGGTTTTGTTTTCTCTTCTGCAACAGCCTTAACACACCCAGCATGGTGTATTATCGTGTAAATCAGGCTCTACCTGGCTGGGACAATGTCGTTGGGGCGGGTCCTGCTTTGAGCAGGGGGTTGGACTCGATGTGACCCCCTGAGGCCCCTTCCAAACCTCACTATCTATGATTTTATCATGATCATCCACCTGATTCCTTCTAAACTCTTCACTCCGCAGGTGTTAACGAGCCTCTCTTTATTTAATGGGCCTGATGTTCCACCAATCAAGCCATCCTTCATTCTGCTCCTGGTCACAAAGCTTTGCAGACTGTTTTTAACTCGTTCCAATGAAATTATAGGAGTTTTGACTTCGGGCATAAACGCAACATGTATTTTTCTCCTGGCAAGAAATAACTTAAACACTTAACTAATAAATCAGGAGGCTAGGGCTGCGTGATGCAGTTTAAATGTGATGAAGATGCACCTCGCCATGCTCACCCCTGCTTTTCAAAATCCTAGATCCGCCCATGACCTTGGTCATATTCTTTGGTGACAGGCATGGAAACATGCCTACAGAAGTGGGTGGTCTCTTCTCTCAGGAGCTCACACACTCAGAGCCTGGGCTTTTCATCAGTAGTATATTTATATAAAATCACTTATTCCTAGAAGCCCTTACCAGACTCCCCCGGGACCCAGTGATGCTTGATGCCGCTCGGACCCAGCACCACTGATGTAAATGGATTGACCCCGTCTTGACACCCATGAGCGTCAGATCAGAAGCGCAATTGTCTCTGCCACGACAGAGGCATTGAATCCAGCCCAGAAATGAAAGGGAAAGTTAGGCTCGCCGGCCAAAAGAGACTGGGAAGAGGAATTGGCTGCAGTGGCATCCTGCTTGTAAATTGTTCACGTTTGCAAGAAGTGGTGGGACATCAAGAAATGAAACCACCCAACTCTTTTAAACACTTGCGCAGCATCAGTCTCCCCCCGCCCCCCCCCGGAGAGAGTGGCTGGGGGGGGAGGGGGGGAATACGAGGATGTGGACCTTTCGCCGAGCGGAAGCCACCAGCCAGTTGCAGAAAAAAAGCAAAAAAGCAATGTGGACCAGGGCTAAGCACAGCAAGCCTGCTTCGTGTGGGTGCAAGTCTCTTAATGCTGATCCAGCTTTCTGCATAAAAAAAGAGCTAATTGCCTTCTGCAGGGCTGACTTCAGCAAACGCTGCAAATGAGGCAAGTCTTGGGCTTGGCAAGTCCAGAAACTGGTTTGACCTAAATGAGTTAAGTCTGATATTACATCCGTCCAGGTTTATCTTTAGCTGGTTCTAGCCATTCTGAAAGTGGCTTACGTGCACTGAACTTCTGTACTGTTACGGAAGTGAACTGGTTTCCGATTACTTCATAGTTTCATGGTTTCATGGTTGCTAGGGTCGAAAGGGACCTGAGTAGATCATCGAGTCCAACCCCCTGCCATGGCAGGAAGGAGTATTGGGGTCAAACAACCCCAGCAAGGTGTACATCTAACCAATTACTTATGCTGGTTTATGTGTCATTTGTGTCCCTAGCCCTGGAGAGAGCACAGTGTGCGTCACTGCCGGGAGGCCACATGCACTCAGCCGAACCTGCCAGCAATAAGGGGACTGAAAGGCATAAGAAGCAGCAAACAAAGGGTCGTTGTTGCTGAGACTTATACACCACACGTATTAATGGTGCTGCAGATTTCTCTCCAGGGGGAAAGCAGCCGTGGAAGATGGGAGCGGGACAAAAAGGCTGACTGGGAGGGAATATATGGTGGTAATCATGAAGAAATAAGCTCGGTCAGCTGTTGCTGTGTGGTTGGAGAACGAGGCCCTCATGCTGTTTGCTATGACCACGTGTAGTAATGATACTGAACCCATAATGCAGACTGCAGGCAGAAAGACTGACACCCAGGAGACCTGTGGGGGTAGCAGTGCTGGCCAACCCCGCAGGTAGGGGTGTAAGGAGAGATGCCAAGTGATGGATGCCAAGCCAACTACGCGGTTAACAGCGGTCTTACGAGCACCTGACACTCTGGTGAGGGGTCTCAGCCCCGCCGGGTGTTGGCTCCACCATGGGCAGAGAGACGGGAACGTGGCCTGGAGCAATTTCTGGGTCAAAGTGAAGCCCTTACTTTTTGGCCGCACCCCCAACACCCCTGGAGACTGAAGCCCGCAGAGGGGGAGCATTGCTGGCAGCATTTCCAGCCAGATAACACAGCGCCAGCCGGGCACAGTCCGTTCCCGGCTAGCCCTGGCCCGCACGGAGACACGGCTGAGCTCACGCCTCTGGCTCGCCGCTCCCTGCACTTGTGTACACGCCTGGAGATCACTCTGGATTTGACAGCTCAAGGTGGACGCCTCTGAGATAGAGCAGGCTCAAAAACATTTTCCCCGCACGGCTCCCCCAGGTGTTTCCATGAGATCTGGGAGGATTTCCTCTGCCGGGCTAGATAGGGTTTCCCTGGCTTTGTGCAGGGGAACAACCGGATTATTTTGTTTTCCCCTTCGCTTTGCCAGATGCCTTTTAAAGAACGGCGCTGTGAAAACGGTCCTGGGACGGGAGCCCTGCAAACCTGCCTGGCGCGTGGGCTCACGAGCAGTGCCGTGCCCTAGGCAAGCGGAGGCAGGGCCTTTGCAGAGCCCCTGCACAGGATCAGCTCTGTGCAATGCTTCTGGCTGAGACGATGCAAACGCCGATGAGCCCATGCCCCGTGTCTGCTCCTTTCTTCTCTGACATTCAAGAAATGCCAGCCTATACCAGGTCAGAGGGCAGCCACATTTCCCCCAAGTGAAGTCTGTTGGCTGGCTCCATACCCGGCCCCGGATCTCCAGGCTTTCTGCCTTCAGGGAGCTCGATTTCCCCACCCTAAAGTCGCAAGAAATGCATAACTTCCTGCAGGACGCCCCATGCTAATTGGCTTCTCTATCCTCAAAACCGAGCCAGGGCAGATCGCCCGAAGACTGGGAGAGATGACCAATGCTCACGGATGCAAGCCGGCGTTTCCAAAGCAGCTTCTCCTTCCTCCAAAGGTCGGCGACGTGGGTACAACCGCCCACCGAGGCACGGAGACATTTACCGTAGCGCGATTTCGTCCTGTTGTGGAAGGCGTCCGAGAAAGCCTGTTTTCAGCAGAGCTATGGAGAGAGCCGGGGGATCGTCGAGCCTTGCCGGGACGTCATGCTCCTCGCACGGGGGCTGGGCTCTTGCGGATGTGCTTGCGGCTCCTGCTGACTTGTTTCTTATTTCAGGCTGCGATTTTCATCTGCGTTTTGCAGGCTCCAACAGGATGCGACGTCGAAGGTGGTGAGGGCCCTTCCTTAGCCTGCCAACTATATATCTGACCACCTCTCTCTTTTGTGTAGGGCCTAGGATTATTTAGGGTGGAGACGCGAAGATGGAGGGGGCGTTGGATAGAGGATGGATAAAGAGGATGGCGATAGGGGCCAGGGCACAGAGCAGTAGTCTTCGTCTGCACCGAGGGACATTTTGGAGGGATGGCAGAAGGAGCTTTCTCAGGCTGAGGGTGGGCATCGAGCGTCCAAAGTGATTGCAGAAGTGCGCTCCCAGGAAACGTCTGAGAGCAGATCAGGCAAACGCCAGTCTGGGTTGCTTTAGTCAGGGCTGGACTAGATGATCCCCGGAGCTCCCTCCCAGCCCGACTTGCCTACGATTCATAGTTTTGTCGTCGTTAGGGGCTGGAAGGGATCGTCCCGTCTGGCCCCCCCGCACCACGAGAGCTTCCCTCTCTTCCCTGGACACCAGGGAAGCGATTAAGGCTGGGCTGGGGGAGCTCCCTCAACCCTGCCGAACCGCACGCGCTCACGGTTAGTGCCATCGCCATCGGGCTCGGAGGCCTGGCACTGCGCGAGAAGGGCCAAAACACAAGCGGACGTCAGGTCGAACGCGATCGGCTTAGCCCGCCGCAACAAAGGGGGCCGTTCTGTATTCGTGCAAACCCGAGCAGCTTCCCAGGCGCCGGTGGGGCCGCTCCCGTTTGCACCCGCGTGGCGTGCGGCCCGAGGGCTGCCTCCAGCAAAGGCAGTGCGACGGGCGAGGAGGCCTTGGGGAGAGAAGGAGGGGCGTCTTTTGGGGGTGAAAGACGCGTCTTGTGGGTCCAGGGATGCGCCCGCAGACGGGGAAGGCCCCACATCTGGATCTGGTGCCAGCATCTGCAAGGAAGGAGCGGGGAACCCAGCGAGGCTTTGCAAATTCACCAAGGACCCTCGTGCAAAGATAAGGACATGTTTCCCCCCGCTTTCGGCTTTGTCTCTCTTCCCCTCAGTCACTTTTCGGCTCCAGCCGCACTGCTGTGCCCTGTGCCGGGCTTGAACTGGACCACACGCGTGTGCTGTAGCAAGAGCTCGGCCAGGCTGGTGTCGGCCGGCCAAACCGCTGGAAACTCACAGTGCTGAATTGCACCGTGGTCTCGGAGGGACATGGCTCGCGACTAGCAGGGAAAGGGGAAGCAGGAGCTGCTTTTACCGTCTTGGGGAAACCACTAAATATGCACTAGTTTCTCCGGAGCTTCACAGAATTACAAAGCCACGGGGGTTGGAAAAGTCCTCAAAGGTCACCGACTTGCAGCATGTGGCTTGCTAGTGGCATGGGCAGCCTCTGGGGGTGGCACGCGGCTGGTCACGGAGGAGATAGGAAGCACGTAGGTGGGGGAGCAGAAAGCAGAGCAGGAGACAGCTTAAAATGTTCGAGTGTGCACCCCAGGCAGGACCTGTTAGCGGGCCCGTGACCCCGGCTGAAATCCAGGGGAGACGTGGGGGGTCCCAGGTGAAGCCCCCCAGCCTGGATGCGCCCCAAATGAGCCGGTGCTTGGGGAGGGTATTCTGCCCGTGCCTCGTTCCCGCAGGGAAGGCCGATGTCCCGCTTCGTGGCTATTTTGCAATGCTCATTGCGAGACTCTCAGCTGGAAAGTTGCTGGCCTGCAAAGCGCTGCGGCTACGATCGATCGGCCAGGCTGCTCTGCTGCATTTCTGGCCAACCTTTTGGAAGTGGCTTGCTTGTGAACAGAGCGAGGTTTGCCCCTTGAACTCCTGGAACAACTCTGGGGTGGAGGATGCTGTTGTTGGAGACTCCCTTTTTTTAAGGTGATCTTGCTAAATAAAGATGCCGGCGTTCAGTACCCAGCAGAGTCGATGGCATGGCATCCCTTGACCCGACATCTGTCCCCAGAGCATTGGGCCTGAATCGGAGTAGGTTGGACTGAATAGGGTGGTCTGAAATAAAGAGGATGCAATTCAATGAGAGCAAGGTCTAAGCCTAGTGCTTAGGCAGGAATAATCTCTACACCGCGAAAAAATGAGGAACAACCCCGCTGGCGGAGCAGTTCTGCAGAAAGGGGACCTGCGGGCTATAGCCGACCACAAACTGAACGCAAAGCCAACCACGTCACGCTGTTGTTAAGAAAAAGGCAAACAGCCTATTGGGACTAACAAATATAAAAAACCCCTTCCACTTCACCCAGCATGGTAAGGCCCCAGATGGGGCGCACTGTCCAAATTTGGGCACCGTACCTCAAGCAAGACGTCTATCAAGTGGAGACTAGAGGAGAGCGGCCGAACCATCCACAGTTTAGCAAACATGACCAGTGAGGCCAGATTAAAGAACAGGGGCCAAGTTAGAGGAGAAGTTCTCGGTCCATGGTAGAGGAGACCCGGAAGAGATGTGATAACAACGTTAACCCATCTCAGAGGTTACTACCAAGAGCGGGGTTATGAATTCCTCTTTGCTTGGCCAGGGCAATGGGTTTAACAAGTCACCAAGGAGACCCAGAGCCCTGCTACACATTCAAATTAGAGCCAGATAGAAACCAGCTACAAAGTTGCAACACCTTTTCAAGCACTAACTTCATAGCGGGTAGGGCTCTTTGTATAGCTGGAGAGCCATTTTGATCATGCGATCATTACTTTGCACGTGTGGCTGGTCTAAAGCAACGGCGCAATTAACCTGTGAATTGCATGATCGGTACTTTGCACACGTGGTCAAGCTAAACCTACCGCGCACTTGACCCGTTCGTTGTGTGATACATGTGACATGCACCAGGGCCCCAGGTACGGGGTCAACGTTGAACCCGGGAATCGCTGACCTGCAGGGGCTGAGGAACATCCGACGCCGGGAGCCTCTCAAAACCGGTTCGACAGGTATCTAGCAGGGAAGGTTTGGGTGTAGCTGATACTGCCGTGGGCAGGATGACTTCCAGCCCTGTTTGCCACGGTCCTACGATTTTCTTTGGCTCACCAGGATCACAGCACTAAGCAACACAGCCCGACGGGTGCAGATCCCTGTCATTTCATCTCACGGGTCCGCTCCTCTCCAGCACGGCAGACCGTGCCTCCCTTCGAACCACGGCCAGGAACGCGCGAGCAGGATTTGTGCCGCTGGGGGATTGCACCCATGACTTATGTGCTGCTAATCAGTGTTGACAGCTCTGCCTGATGGCCCACGCAAACCACGTGGTTTCATGACAGCACCTGGCATTCGCCTGTGAAATGACTTGCGGGGGGATGAATGCACTGGGTGCAACCTGGTAACCACAGAAATAGAGCTCGATGCCAGGATCTGTTTAAAACTGTCTCCAGGTCTGCATTTGACTTAGGGATACTGGCCCCGCAATCCTCCGAAGGGCATTCGAAAGGGAGGCGGCCAGGTAGAGAGGTAGACACGCAGATCGTGCCCCCAGAATCAACCAACGATACCAGCACAACCCACGCCGCGGAAAAAGACCGAGCCAAACGCGGTCGGAATAAAAGCCTCTGGCAGAGACGGCTTTGCGACAGAATAATTGAGCTCTTCTGGCTTTCGTGTCAAAGCGCCTGGTTTTGTTTCGGCTTGGCCTTACTGTGTGAGAAAATATCGGGAGGCTTTTGCACCGGGCAGACGACACGGCAGCCGTCCTAACTAAGCCTGGTGAAATAAGGGGGTGAATGCTTCCTGCAAACCGGGAGGAAGAGGTGGAGGAAGGCCACGTGTGGTTGTCTTAGTTGCAAACGAAGAAGGCCGTTCAGCAGTGGGAACGGCCTGGTTCATATAAGGGAAAGCATCGTTGATGTTGGAAAAGCTCCTACAGGCCCAGTTCCTTACCCTGCAGGGGTGGAGGGTCTCGGGGACCCTGTAGTCAGCTTGAAGCCCACTGCCAGCAAGACTGGACTTCTCCTGACTTGTCCTGGGCCCGGCCCGTGCCATGAGATGCTGTGCGTCCATGTGAGGACACCGACATGGGGGCAGCCATGGTCTTCCCACCATCCCAAGCCTTAGCTCTGAACCTGGGGAGTGGACGGCAGGTCACAGGGGCCACATGGACCGTGTCCAGGTCTTCACCAATTTCAATGGCAAGTTCAACCGATCCAGCCCATTCACCCAACCGAGCAGAGAATGAGCCCAAAGGGTGCAGGAGCCGGTGGAGCCGGTTCAGCCAGCAATGATAAAGGCAGGTGTTGCTCAACCGTCTTCAAAGAGAGCGGGAGACCGGTTTTAGGGAACCAGGTCAAAAAAACACGGAGCACGTGGAAACGGCGCAAGAATATGGGGCACCGGGAGCAGCGAGGAAGACCAAAAAGTTGAGCGGTGAATCAATGGAAAATCCCTGCACCTCTCCATCAAGTGCAGAGCTGCAGTAATTAAGGCTAACGACGTATGGAGCTGGAGGTCAAGAGAGGGCCATAAAAGGACCAAAAGGTGTTAGTTGCTCTGCAAAAAAAGAAATGTAAAATTGCTTGGGCGCCATTTAAAATATCACATGCATCCTGTGGAGGGAAGGTACTTGCTGCCCAAGAGGCAGAGGAACTGCTTAGTTTTGCTAAGGCGTCAGACTTTGGATTTGCGTAGGACGGTTTGGGCAGGGATGATCCTGCCCCAGGCAGGGGGTTGGACTAGGTGGTCTCTGGAGGTCCCTTCCAGCCCCACGTCTCTAGGATTTCTTGTGGCATCGGTGGGGGGGACACACGAACATACTGTCGAGCCTGGAAATGTGCGACTGAGTTTTCAGGAAGAAAGCGGATGGATGGATGGAGGCAGAGATAAACAGAGAGCTAACGGCCCGTATAGGATAGAAAAGCAGATGGATAAGTGATTCCAACTCAACTCAACATGGGCGTTTTCAGAAGACATCTGGGTTTGCGTCTGAAGAGCGGCAGCGAACCAAAGGGAAGAGACCACGATGGAAAGATCCCGGGGAAAAGGAAGATAAGAGAACTGCAAACACGGGGTCCATTCAGCTGGAGAAGCTGGTCTAATATAAGCTTTTTCCATCCAATAACCAGGCCTCAGCCCAGTAACTTCTGTCTGCTCTCAAATCCTGCTCTCAGGGGAAGACAGCATTCAGGCCAAGCTGGCCATTTGCAACGCCTCCTTAACGAGGTTGACACGTGCCAAGTTCTGGATGCGTGCAAGTCCTCGGCAGGCCGCGAGCCCGCAATCGGGTATTGAAGCCCACGCCGCACGCTGCTGCTGTACACTAAAGCCTTTCCGAGAGGCCAAGCGCAGCGTTCGTGGCTGGCTGGCAGCTGGGGAAGGTGCAGAAAAAAAGCCCTGATGTCAAGCAGCGTGCGCGACGCTGCACTCGGCCGGCGGCTGAGTAAATAGAGGCAGACGTTTCCTCTGGGCTTAGTGTCCGAAGCAAGATTTTCACAGGGCCAAGTTGGGTCGTGACCCAGTTAAGATGCCAGAGCAACAAAAAATAACGGGGCCCGGCGCTGTTTGACACCTTCCAGGGAGGGCAGAGAGACAGCTTGGTGGCTGTCAACATGAGACTTCAATTTGTGCATTGGCATTAGCATCTTTTGTCCGAGGTGCCCCCAAGCCCTGCTGGCTTACAGCACCCCAGGGGCTCTTCTACCAAGAGCGGATGGCATCAAAAGAGGAACATTTACCTCTTGCTCCACTTCCCCTCCTCCTCCTCCCCCCTTCCAGAGATATTTCATTACTTGCCGATTTAAACCATGAAGAAGTGAGGCTGGAAGGGATCTCCAGAGGCCACATCTAGTCTAACCCCCTGCCCGAGGCAGGACCAGCCCCGGCCAAACCATCCCATACAAGCCATCAACTAGCCTCTTCCTCAAACTACCGTCGACCCTGAAACAACGCAAGACGTCACACCCCAGCCTGCCGCAGGTAAAGCACGAGCACCACGGGAGCTGACGGGGCCGTGCTTCTCAAAAAGGACGTTAATGCATGTCCTGCTTCTAGAAAAGGATGCTACTGTATCCCAGGCAGAGCCGTGCCCCCTGCTAGAGAGGAAGGCAACCCCCCCCGCGGTCCGCACCAGTCTGAGCTGGGGGTAAAAATCCTTCCTGACCCTCGTACAGCATCAGTCTGACCCTGAGAAGAGGGGCAAGACCCTCCAGCCAGGAACCTAGTAAAGGAAAGGTGAGCTCGTGGGTAAAAAGAGGGAAATCCAGACAACATAGGGCCACGGGCTAGTTCTGCTGCAGGCTCCTTGGCAAGTCACTTGAGGTCGGATCTACATCACTTGACCACCTGGCACGTGCCTAAGGCAGCACCCTATCAAGAAAAATATCTTGTGTCTGCCCAGGCGCTTGAGAGTCTGAAGGCGTCTAATAACTTTACGTTGAGGCCCACCCATCTGCTCCTGCAAAAGCCCGGGGGTGTTGCCATCTTGGTAGACCTCCTTCAGCAGCTGTCTTCTGCCCAGCGCGGCTGGGAGTCCTAAATGAGGCCCTGACAGCACCAAGTGCTGCCGCCAAGGGGGGGATGATGCCCAGCTCTTCTGCAACAGTGCAATGGTTATAGCACTCGCTCAGGGAGTAGCAGTCCGGGACTGCCTTATCCCAAAGGGATTCAAACCATGAGGGTCCTAACTCCCCTGGCTAGAAGCACGATTTGGATGGGGGAAGGGTGCATTCCCCACCCTTCCTGTTGAAGCTGTGCCCAAGCATGGGGCGAAGGGGAGGGTAAGCAAGGGGGACCACGACTGCAGACCGGTGCTGCGGGCGCTTCGCTGGGGAGGACAGGCCTGGGCTCCAGCCTTTGCTTCCAGGGTGTTTTATCCAGGAACACTTCAGTGCAAAATGCATGTGGAGTGCACAACTAAAGGACCCGCTCGTGGTCCCTCTGTCTCCATTTCTTGGGCATGTTGGCACAGCTTCGTCAGGAGGGAAGGGGAGTGCTGCCCCAGCCTGGTGGTCAGGGCAGTGTCTGAGGAGGCAGGAGACTGGGGTTGAGCCCCAAGATCTCCAGGATCCCAGCTCCCGAGAGCTCCTCTCCAGCGAGGTGGAGACAGGATACCCCTGAGCACAGTCACCCCTGCATTTCTAGACACCGTTGGGCTGAGCTGACCACCGTTAGTCCACTTGTGCCTCAGTTCCCCGTCTGTGAAATGGGGATGATGGTGCTGCTTGGCCTCACAAGGGCTTTGTGGGAAAAGGGACATTAAAGAGATGCTGGAGGGGCGGGGGGTGTATCTGCTCGTCTTTGCTCTTGGGTCACCCTACCCGAGGAGCTGGTCAGGCTAACACTTCAGGGCAGCGACAGCCCAGGGTAGCCCCCATCGACCGCTAGTTTTAGCAACAGGGGTGGGACGCACCAACTAATGAAAGCGAAGCCAGGAAGACACCAGCCGTCTCTGCCGGACCAGCGTGCGGCAGGGGACACACTGCCGCGTCTCGACTAGGATGGCTCGGGGGTTAACCTCCTCCTACATGCCCCCAAAAGGGGGGGGGAAGTGTCACCCACCAGAAGCCCCTCATAACAAAGACTTAAGAGCCACTGCCAGCTGCTGTTCCGAGGATTGCTAATCCACACTGGCACCAAATAAGGTCTCCTGCTCCTCAGGGCTTTCAGGAGGAGATTAGGCAGCCCCTGGGCATTCGTTCCCAGAAGCATGCCTGGAATGTCAGCTGCAGCCAAACCGTGGGGAGGAAGGAGACCGGCGAGTCCCCGATCCAAGCACACGTATTCCTTGTTTTTTGGACTCCGCTTTCTGCATCAACAGGCATGGATCCTTTCGCCTCTGGACTTCCAAGCGCTTCCAATTAAAAAGAAGGCCTTTCTAGAGGGCCGTGCGGCAAAAATGGAACAGTTAGTCATGCCGAGAGCCGGGGGGCCAGAAACTAGCACTGGGCTTTGCAGCGTTTACGGATCAAAACCCTTCCTTTCTAAATGTGGCTCCCGGCCACTTCATAACATGCCACTCCTTCCTTCCCCACATGGCCAAACTTGCCCTGGCTGGGTCTTGAGCGTTTTTTGCTTCCCCTCAAACGTGTCCTGCTAGTGGCTACCACCCACAGCGCTCTCCCTGCGCAGCTTCCAGGACAGCTCAGTGGTTCTAGGTGATGCTTTAGTGCACATAGGAGCCCCCCTCCCCGCAAGGCTGGAGCACGCTCATTTTCCAGTTAGCGTAGCAGAATTGCCTAGGAAGGGATTAGGCCTGCGCTCCATCCTCGGCATTGTAGTGTCAGCCTCAAGAGTTAACCCCCTCCTCAACGCCCAGTGCAGGGGATGCTAGGAGAACCAGATGCATTTTCTTTCTTGGCATGGTCGCAGGCTTCCTTAGTGCAACATGCTTGACTCCGTTTTCCACAGCCCCGTGTAGAGCAACTCAGGTAACGGACTATTGCTAAAGTGCCCAGTAGTCCATCAGATTCAGGTGTGCTACGTGGCCTCTCCCTTCAGCTTTCCTTAGCGGGGTACTGGGTCTATTCTTGGTGGCTTAGAAATTGACCTGGGAGGAACAATAAGTCGTTGTCAACTGTGGCTTCCCTCCCTGGTGCTTTGACTGGGCGAGCTTGAAAGCTGCATCGCAGCGTGAATAGGATCTGTAGGATCTGCGAAGCCCGTTGGGAAAAAGAAAAACGTTTCTCGGTGAAAAGTGTCAAGGCTACAAATCTGGGATGAGGATTTTCCTCAAGAATGTTAAAATTCCTGCCCCCCTTGCCGCCGCTGCAAGCACACACAGGACAAGGAAGATGCTGTCAGGAATTTAATTGTACTTGGCACTTCACACTGTACAACAGGACATTTACAGAGAACCCTGTTTTGTTGCCTTTATTTACAATGTCTTCCGCCCTCCACCACTCCTGGCCAATGCATTCATCCTTTCCAGCCAAGTTGCAGCTCTTGAAGCACTGATTTTCTCCAGTGCTTGAGGATCCTTATCTCGTGCCGTCGTTACCCATTTAGCTAAAAGAACACTTTGTTTCAACCATAACTATCGCTAATGCTTCGTCAGACGCCTATCGAGCGGCCTTTCCCCATCTCTTTGCCTAAGACTATCGAAATGCATCAACCTTGTCACGCATCACCATTTGCTTCTCCTCTCAACAATTTGACACCAAACACTTCCTGCCCTCCATCCACCTACAACATACAATAATAAGCCTTCACATTTGCCTCTTGTGCTCTCCTGTGTTCCAATTAAGAACGAGACTTAATTCTGAAACCAAAAAAAGGGGCAAAACTCTCCTCTTCTCTCTCATTTACCCTAAATCAATGCTTCTGTCTACCCCCGACCTTTCTGCGACATCCCCAAAACCTTCAGATCACCAATGCAGTTCCTCTTTCAGCAATTCAGAGCATGCACAAGCTGGTTACAGTCAGCATGTCAAACAACTTGGACTGCTCCATTAAGTGAGTTATCTTACCCACTCAAAACATTATGGCTTGGCTTCACTGCGCAGTTTTGAACAAGCTTTAAAAAAAAATTATGTACAAAGACATTTTTGAACAAAAAAAAAAAAAAAAATCAAGGACTTGAAAGGAAATGCCACATTTGAAAGTCATGATACAATAAAATGAAACAAACATACAAAAGGAGGTCTTTAAAAAAAAAAAAAAAAAAAAGAAGCTATTTTAAAATAAAATAAAAAAACCAAACTTAAATACCTGGCAGGTTATGTAAATTAAAATGAGGAATGTACAACGAACAAAGATGAAAAATTCCAGTAGGTAAATGGAAAACCTATCGAGCCGGAGTCTGTTTCTCCAAGAGTGCCGTATCGTTGCATGAATTAAAACACCACACTGCAAACCATGCATCTCACAAGTTCAAAACGTGGCTGGGTTTCTCGAGTTTAAGTTGGAATTGAAAATCTCTTTCACAATGTTGATCCCAAAATTGTGAAAGTGCCATACTCTCAGCAGTTCCTTATCTTGGTGGGTTTGGATTTCCTTCAGAGGACCACACTTCTGCTGACTCCCAAAAACCAGCCTTTCTGAATGTCTTCCTGTCTCAAGTACTGTTCGTATTAATGCTTCGGAAACCTGAAGTCTATTCTTCACGTCTGCCATCAAAGAACAGTAAAGAGCAGGAGAAATTTGGAACTGCTGTTTGAATCGCAGTCAGAGTCAAGGTGGCCACAAGTGCGTCAGAAAAAACAGACTCCAGATCGACAGCGTTCACTGTTACCAATAGCTGCCATTATACACACGTACAAAACACACACACACACACGCACGCTCACACAAAGACATGTTTGTTCAGCACAGTAACCCCATCATGCTCACGTTACAAGAAAAAATGTACACTTTATTTATAAATAAACAATTCTTCCTCAAAGAAGTCCTTTGGCTCCTTCTTAAACTAGCGTTTCTTTCCGTTTGCTGCTGAGCTGCTTCTCTCTCGCTTTCCTGCGCCCGGAGAACGTTCTGTGCGTTTTCCCGCTCTTGGCTTCGTCCGTGTCCGCAGTCGAGCAACACTCAGCGGTGTTTTCATCTATCTCCATCTCAAGGATTCCAGACATGGCCGACTGCCTCCTCTGGACCTTGGTGTTGGATGCAGCTGAGTTGTTCTCTTCCAACTCCTCGCTGAGCTCCGGCAGCTCCTTCAGGTCTGCCGAGGAGGCAGTAGTCCGCTGGAAGGGCACGATGGCTGTTCTGATGCAATTAACCCATTGCTGCTTGTGGAAGATGTCATTGGCTTGTAGCGTGTGGGACTGGCCTGGGCTGGGGTCTTGGAAGCGAACTCTGAAGATATTTTTTGCTAAAGAGAAGCAAAAAGGAAAAGAAAGTCAGTTCGGTAATTCTGGACTTAAAACGATTTCGTTCTACTACTACCAGCGTAAGTGTTCACATGCCACGGTTATGCAAGAACACCACGGAGAGAAAGTCTGAGATGTTGACAACAGAATAATGCATCCAAGTTGTCAGATGAGACATTTCAGACAAAAATATATGACAGCCAGATATAAAACCACCTTGACTGTGGCCATCTAAAAGGAAGAGGGCAACGAACATCACTTGACTTGACAAGGATGCAAGTGCATTAGGGAACTATTATAAAAAAAAGGGAGATGCTTCATTTAGTTTTCATCAAGTTTCGTGACCAGGGTTTTGTACCTTTATCTGAATTGCCGAAAGCTCCCCTGAAGGATCCTCCCATTTTCACATCCCCATCCTGCAGATCCTCCAGCACCAGCTCCTGAACTGGGATCGGCTGTCTGTACACCTGGTAGGAGTGACGCTCATTCCGAGTCACCGGCCGCGTTAAGACCAGGATGTCTTGGAAGAGGAAGACGTACAGTTTCTGGAAAGAGATAAATATTGGAGATGTGAATTTACACAGTCTTGTGTTAGCGAGGTTCCGTATTCAGAACTGCTCCCCACGCTCCAACTTGAGGCTCTGTATCATTAGTCCTACATTAACCCCATTACAATTTCCTGTTATTGCACTCAAAACACAGAGCTTCTGACAACTGTGGCATCTTCAAGATGGTGAGGCCTGACTCTGTTCTTGGCATAAGGCCACCGTGCTTGAGGACGTCATCTCTGATTTACTCTGGTGTGTCTACGTTCTCCGACTTAAGTGTTTCAGGAAATCATTTTGCTCTCAGATTTAAAATCTCCTCAGAGCTACCAGGTGGAAACTAAGCAGAATATTAGGGAAGAAACAACTGATAACGAGGATGTGATTTTTCTTGCTGTTAGCAGCTTAACACTGCGAAGTATTTCCAATGAGAAACAGCAAACCTTGACATTTAATATTAATAGCTGGACTTTTTAAAGGTTTGACAAATTAAGCCCACGTGGAAGACAGATGCCAGGACAAGCCATTTCTGAGAGCGACACCAACCCAGCCTTCACAACATTGCTGCTAGCAGACATTGCTATGCTTATGGGTATTTGTGGAGCAGATTAAACAAAAACAAAAACTTTGCTTGAGCAGAAATGGACAGGCTAGGAACCATCAGGAAGGGCTAGGAGCTCAACTGCATAACTGGGAATGTTAATGTCCCTTCCAAACAAGTGGTCAAGCAGGAAGTCTCTCTCAATTAATGGGAAGATGCATAGCCTCCTTAATAAAAAAAGTCTTCTGCTAATTACAACATCCTAAGGTGGTTGGAAACACCAGCAGCTGTTGGCTTTTCCTTAAAGCTGAAGTGCAGCAGGACATCACACTCATTCTCTTGCAATGGGTTTTGAATTAGTGATACTAGCATCCTCTAAAACCAGAAGTGATGGCTTAAGGGTCCCAGCCCTACTCTGGCAAACAAGCAGAGCTGATGTGTGTCCTTCCCACATAGAAGGAATGGATTGGAAGAAAGAGCACCAGTCACAGGTTTTCAGACTGAACCTTAGACATCAATATATTAGAAGAACTTACGTGGCCATTCTTATTCTTCAGCTCCCCATGGCACAGCAACACCTTGCTGGCTTCAATTCTAGGGTCCTTCTGCTTCTCATCCAGATACTCCAGTTTGTCAATATAATACTGGCACTCTGACTCTCCTTTCTTCAAGTTGATGTCCGAGAGGACTCCTTGGATTATAGCGATCTAGAAAATAAAATATTAAACAACTTAATTGCATAAAGATTTGTGTTTTACTTTTATCCCCGGTTTAAAACTCTGCTGTAATGCTTGGGTACATCTCTCAATGGATTTCAATGGGAGTGGTATCTGTGTAACTGGGCTTACTAGAGAAACCATACCCCTACATCATTTAGGGTGTAAGAGAGCTTTCTTACAGCCCGAGTGCTATATGATTACACACGATCGCCATTATTACTTACAGCTTCTTCCAGAATTTGGACATCGGGATGATCTTTTGGAGTATGTTTAAGAATTTCTTTCAAGAGCAGTGGGTATTTGACTAGCCGACTTCGAGGGATATCCAGGAAGCTCCACAGGTCCAGCTTGCGGCTGAAAGGGGATTCAAGACAGCGCTGAAGGAAGTCCTGGACTCTTCGGTCTTGCTTCTTCTGATCCAGAAGAGCTTTGGCTGCCAGTTGGTTACTGCAATAGCCTTTGTAGGCATTCAGGCCTGGTAACTAAAGAAACAGCAGGACACTATTAAACTCCCTTGAAAGTATCGAGCACATGAATATGGCAGAGTGTTCCCCCTTAACAGAGTATTATAACTAAAAATAAGAAACAATAATGGCATTTTTATGCAGATTGTGTTGCATGAGGGAAGATAGATTCAGAAACATCAACTTCCTTTGAAGTTTAGACGCCTGAAATCATCTCATTGATAAGCCTCCCAGAACACAAGCATTCAACATAAATCAAGAAATCATTACAAGGTGTCAAACAGCATAGTTAGATCTGTAGAGTTTCCTTGACCTGTCAAAGTCAATAGACTCCCAATGACTTGCATGTTGCTAGGATTGCATCCCAGATCATTAAGCTCATGGCAACCAAATTATGTTACTCTATAACTTAGAATTTTGTGGCTCCATCTTAATTTTAGCTGACTGATACCAGTCATCATTTGAGTGAACAACCAAGGGGACTCACCCATTTGACAAGAATGGGCCCGATCTGCTCCACTGTTCCATCTGGTCTTGTTGCTTCTCTTAATCTGGCCAAGAAGTCTGGAATCAAGAACACAGATGATGATTACCACGAGTGCCTCAGGAAGTGCTTACGCCTGAAATAATAAAGCATATATGCCAAGTACTCTTCGCCAGACTTCAGACTTTCACTGTTGCTGCTCTTACCTTCATGGAGAGGGATATATGAATCCAAGTCCCCAAATATGTGAGTCAGTTCCTCCTCTGATATGATAGACAGCTTCAACATGGGGTCATGATAAGCCTACGGAAGAAGATTGGTGCCAAATTATATCACAGTCTAAACAAAGTAATAGCAGGGCACTGGGTATTTGAGGGAAAATACATGCGTCTTATGTGCAGCACAGGACTGATTAAGCACTTGTTGGCTGTTTCACTGACTCTGATGGGTGTCAGTGATACCAGAACCACAAAATAACAGATACCTACAAATCTGGTATCTGTATACCAAATATCTATAGATAACAGATAGAATCTTTTAGCTTTTATGGTTCTGGTAAGTGCCTGAGTTGGTTTTCTTATGTAGAGAAGAGCATTTGAAATACTTGGGGGGGCGGGCTACGATATTGGAAAAGAATATTCAATTGCACAATAAAATCAGGCAAAAAATATCTAGTAAAACTACTGTAGGACTGTGTGTGTACTAAGATGCCCCAAAGATGTCGGATGCGGTCTTCAACTGCAAGGAAAAAAACCAAAAAAACCACTCACCTTTCTAGCTAGTTTAAGATCTTCAATTAAATCCTGTTCTCCCCTGGACAGTTCATATATTGCCTACGAGAAAGAGAAAAGTAAAGTATTTGAGTCATTTCTTCTTAAGTATATAGCAAATGAGCGCTTTCATTCTAGCTGTTCTTTGAAAGACACACTTCTAGTTATAACTTGTGGCCTTGTTTCTGATCAAAGCTGCTAAGGGGAATCAAGAGAGATTATTAAATCTCCCTAGGGTCTGAAGACCAAGGAAGGTTTTGCTGTTTGAACCGCTGCAGGGTTCTTGGGTCTGACAGGCCAGAGTAAATCCTTGCTTCCTAAGTGCTGCGAAAGTCAAACTACTTGCAAATGTGTGAAAGCTTTGATGCTTTCCCACTAGCCAAGTCAAATATTTTTTCATCATGGACTTCTACAGCCAAAGTGCAGCAATTTACCTGCAGGTCAAATCCCACAGTTTACTACCTTTTCCCAGTTTCTGCTTCCTCAATACATTTTTCAGAGAACCAAAGTTTTCATGTTTGGCACTTAGCCAACTGTTAAGTCCCTTCAGGAAGAAGAAGATCCTCCTTAAAAAGGAAAGAACAGTTTGGCCTTCATTTTCAGAACTGACTAATGACTGTGTGTGTTCAACCCCCGAGGTGCCAAGTTCAAGCCTTATAAAAGAAAAAAGGTCAGTCCCATTTAAAGTGCTGAGTTTGGCACATAGAACCTGTAATCACTGCAGAGAGGTCTATATGTTCAAAAGGTCAGCCTGGATGGATTATTTTTCTAGAAGTAAGCTGCACATTTATCCACATCCCACATTCACCCTTTCCTTAAAATTAATGATCGGGGAAAAAAATAAAAATCGGGGCTTTTAAACAGCTCTTAAACAAAAGAGCTGGTTTGGAGAAGTTTGTTTAAAAGCAAAAACCTTTTTTTCTTTTGCTCTTTCTTCTAAAAACAGGGTGCATGTGATATATGAATAAGTGCGATATAGTTCTCTCCTCTTTCCTGCCTCTTCATCTTCATCCTCCTCCACCAGCCAGAAGAAACAAGGGCATCTTGATCAACAGTTTACCTCCTGGCGCTTGATTTCTTTGGTGCTCAGAGTCTCCTTCATGTTAACATCTAATGTCTCAGACCAAAGCACGCTGTTTCTTCTCTTTGGTGGTGTGGGAGCAGCCGTCCTGCTACATAACTTCTGGGCAAAGCCAGGGGACTTGCTGTCACCACGGAGGGCAAATGACTGTTGGGGAAGAAAAGTGAATAAAAAGGTTTGGTTCCAGCACTTCAAGCGTACCACAAGTTTTTCATTTGCTGCTCCCAACCCCTTTGTCCCTCCTCTACCACAAGTTGTGCCATAGTCAAGGCTTTAATTTGCTAATGTCACTGGAGCTCATAGATTGAAGTACCTGAATTCTGTTCCAGTGGTTTGCAATGTCATTACAACCCAAATATGAATTTGATCTGTTCTGCACATTTAGGGTAGCATGTTATAAGAACAGACTTTTTTGGTGCCACTTGCCTATGAAGAAAAACTGCAAGCAAGTGTCCCTTCATATTTGCAGGGCTGTTGGTTGTAGCTGTGTTGGTCTAAGGACATTAGCAGGCAAGGTTCCTTGGGTAATGTGATATCTTTTATTAGGCCTATTAAGAGAGTTTTAGTTGGTCTAATAAAAGATATCATATCTACCTAAAGAACATTGGGTGCCTTCATATCGGCATGCACAGGATCATACATATCATGCACCTCACATACTGCCATAAGGCATTTGTGTATCATGTGACTCTCCCTACTTGAAACGGCTCATTCTTTTCCAGTGGTTAAGCTTCAAGCTGTGTGTATACTACTGACTGGAGGCCAACAGAAAGCAGCTATTAGTTAACTCATCCTCATTCTGCACATTCTCCGTAGTTCAGAAGCTCTGGAGGGGCTCCTCCTTGTAGGACGTACACACGCTTGATAAGAGCATCTCAGTGACCATACAGCCTTTGAATCAGAAGACCCTTGGAAACATGCAACTCTTCGCCATGCTTTGGCTTGGCATGGGTCAAATTCCCAAGAAACCCTGAAATTCTGGGATCAATCCAACCACTTATAGGCACATGTCCCCACTCCACAAAGAGAGAACCTCATGCTTGGTCTTACCTGTATGGTCTGACCAAAGCGCCGAACTGCACCATTTCTTACAGGAGAGATCAAGTTTGCCAAGGACGTCACCCGAGCTAGAGGTCGAACTCGCTTATTGCTGGGCTCCTGCAAACAATAAAAAAAACAGAACAAGTTGTACTGAGTGCGGTTGAGATTTAGATAGGTCAACGTTGTGAAGGCTGGAAAAACCAGTTTTTGCCTCTAAACAGTGTGCTGAAATAGCTGCAGCAGGAGGTATTTGTCTGAACCTAAGTGCAGTCTTGTGAGAGGCAGGGACAATACAGACTGTAATGATCAGAATGCCTGCAAGTATTTTTGCACAGTGACTCCTCAAGACAGTGCGGCTCCAGTTTGCTTCTGGACAGCAATATACTAGAGACATTTGAGCAGATCCCGGTAGGACCTGTCATCAGTCCTTTGATGAGGCCCTGGCAGACGTACACAGCTGAGGATCTGCCACTACTACGCGCAAGAATTTTGTGTCTGTTCCCTAACAGAACATGCTTTCCCCTTTTATTTCACTCCAGAGACAGAAGGCACAAAGAACAGCCAGAGCCCAAGACTAAGTAGCTAATCTGGCTGCTCGACATTCCAGTGAAGTATGTGGAAATACAACGGGATGCTTCAATCTAGGAGTCTGCCTTTTCCTAAAGGATTGAGGCCTCTATCCCTTCAAAGCTGATGCTTTTGCACATGGAGTGAGAGTAGTCCCTCAACCTTAAGCTCTGTTCCAAGTGATCCACCTCCATGGATGGGGAATCATCCGTCTGTTGGAGGCTACAGGCCCTTAACAAATACAAGTGTCAAGCTACAGTAAATGCTGTGTGTAATGAGCATTACATGGAAATTTCTAACAGAAAAGCAAGCACAGCCAGAGATAAGGAAGGGTGGGAAGTAAGAAAACCAAGGGCAGGTAAAGTCTTGTGATGCACTTAAAAGATACTTCCAAGCAACTCATCTCCAGATCCTTGGAACCCACCACAGGTGCAGAGATGTACCTCAATGTCTTTTCCTAACGCAATGGTTGGATGGCTTCACGAGAAGCTTTGGGTGAATGAGTCACCCTCATTAGGCACGTTAACAAGGGATTATCAGCCATCCCCAGTTAATGATGGATTCTCCCCTATTAAGTAGTAGAAGGGAAAAAAAAAAGTGGGGAATGAGAAGATGACATAATAGCAGGAGACAGAGGTCCCTACTGTGTCCACTTCCTGTTTCAGATGGCCAAGTGAATCCTGCGTCTATGCAGGAGGTTAAACCAGCTGACCCTTGGCATCTTCCCTGCTTCCGTGAAAGACAGTAGTGAAAGGCACATGAATCCTTTGCTTCTGTGCAGCAAGAGTAATGACAAAACCTCGGAAGGGGGAAAGGGCCATATGGAGCTGGATTCAGATCATTTGCATGGGGAAGAATCAGAAAGGGCAAAACCTGCACAAATGAGAATCGGGCTTGGGCCACGCCGCGAATAGTGGCCTTGTGTTCTTGATGCAGTGACCGAGACCCAAATTTAGGAGATGCTATGAATGAAGTCTTCAGAGCTGGAGGGGAAATAAAGCCACAATTCCTTGATTAACAGAGGTCTCAAATATAGGATGAAAGGATAGCTCAGTACACAGGGTTAGGGATGTCTGAGACTATCTTCTACATGTGCCATGGCTGAAAGATTTCAAAACTATTTGGATATTGTAAGTTTAGAGAAAGAGCTGCAAAGAGAAAACAAAATGATATTAAGGCTAGGACACTGAGTATCATTTCATTTGTGCTAGGCACATCTATTGAAGGGAAGACTCATTTAACCACGGCACTAAGGGCGCAGAATCCATCTGCAAAGGGATTCGTCTGGAGGGGAAGTGAAGGACAGAAAGTTCTCAATGGAACGGAGAGGGACAAGGTTTATTTTGCATGCCGAGGTACTAAAACAAGGAGGCGCAAGCCAAGAAAGGCTCGTGAACTAAATCAGGCTGAGAGCAGGATTTAGACAGACATAAATCACATCCAGATCTGCCAAGAATGGCTATATAAATAGACACAACAGAAAAAAATAAATATATATGACACCGAGATTAATAGTGGAAGAAATCCCAGTGCTCAGGATAGGATGCTTGCGCGATATTTCTCAGCTCGCTCTGTTCAGAGGTCAAAGGAGCAGGCTTTGCAGATATGAGATACAATGCCACGCTCCAGGCACTAATGGACATGTGTGAATGCCTCTGCAGCACATCTGTGCGGGACTGAAGTGACACATGCATATGCACAAGCCTGGCAGAAGGCAATCCCCTCCGTGTGCGACCGACAGTACAAAGGGGCTCCCTGTCTGAATGGATTTATAAATTGCTGCTCTTCAGACCGGCTACGGTGATCTGGAATAAGAGATGCAAATACCACCACGGAGTGACAAGTTGTCCTCTTGCTTAACAAGAGATGGGGCTAGGGAACGTATGGCTCAGAGTCCTCCTTTGCCTTAAGCAAGGTCGTGTTTTGAACAACCAACTCCCGCGAGTTAAGCAACACCACCAGGAAGCTTGCCCTGTGCAGACTTTGCTCCCCTAAGAAATTCAAAAGACAAAGTCCTCATAAGCCACAACATTAGTTGAGCAAAATCCTCCAAAGTGCTGCGTTGTGTCCTACGAGTTTTCTCCTGCCTTCATGGCAGCTTTGGGTTTAACCTGCTATTCCACATCAGGTGAAGTTCGTCCTGGGTGTAAAACTATTGAAATGAGGAGTATACACTAGGGATAATCCCCCATACAGAAATCTAGGCCAACTAAAAGTCAGTCAAATTACATTAAAAACAAATTACTCCCTAGAACAATATTAGCATTTGTTGAACTTGTCTCAACTTTCAGTTAAGTGTCAATGCTACAAATAGTTAACTGCTAACCACCGTTTCTACTTGAAAAACCAGTTTTTCAAGGAGGTCTTCTTTGTTTAAAAAAAAAAAATCCAGGCTAAATCTTTGCTTGCAGGATGAAAACAAGATGCCTGAAGAAGGGTGCTTGTGCCCGAAAGCTTACAATTAAAATATTTTTGGGGGGCAAAAATCTAGTTGGTCTAATAATAGATATTGCCTCTACCACGAGTTTTGAGACAGACTTTCAACGGACTTTCCTTTCTGTGTACAAATCGCTGCACTACAAAAAAAAAAAAAAAAAATCAAGTGCCAAGTGGTTGCTTTCGTTTAACCGTGGAAGCAATTAAAATGCTGGGTTTGAGTATAGATTCCCCCCCCCCCCCGGCAGGTTATTTATTGTCATCTTTTAAAAGAAACATTTTCTACCGCGTTGTGTTCAATCTGCAAGATCACATGTGCCTGTACAAACGTTAAGAAAAAGTGACCAATGGGGAAAAAATGGAAACAATGCACATGACTGTAATTAAATGACCACTCAATTCCAACGGCGCTTTGGTCACCAGGTCAAGTATGAACCCAGAAGGGGCTGAGGTAAGCTGTACGCTGATTGAAGATTAACGTGACGTGAATTTGCTGGATCTCAGTGCAGTTGGCGCAAGATGCCCGGCTGTGTCCGAGTGACCGACGGAGGCTCAGCCACGGTGGATCAGAGGGCCGTATCCCTTCCTCAGACTCGAGGGGAAGGGGGAAGCACAGAGGGAGGACTGTTGGATGGGTAAAGGGCTTAAAGTGACTGTAAACAGCAAATGAGAACTTGGCACAAACACTTGCAAGCCACTCCTGACCCCCCTAACCAAAAACAACTATTACACCTCTAATATGCAGCACCACATCAATCATATTCGACTACGTACGAGGCTTTATTTCAGACAACTCATTCCTTAGATTTATCCCCAAACTCTCAGAGCAACTTTTTTTAAATTTTTTTTTTATGGAGGTGAAGCAGTGAGTCTGTGGCTTGGAGTGCATCCAGTTTCTCCACTTAAAGCTGGAATATTTCAAGCATTAAAAATGCACCCAACAGGACTTCGACAGAAGGTCATCCGAGTCAAAGGGAGTTTCTTTATAGATTTGGCTATTTTATTTTTTGTAATAACCATTCTCTTTTTATCACTACCTTAGGCAGCACATTTCTGCTTGATTACTGTACTTTTGCCTTGTGTCAACAGACAAGGTATGCAGTAAGCCTCCAGGAATGCAATTGGACTCATTTACATAACACAGGGTTACAAAGTCTCTTTTTTGTAAAAAAGGAAATAAAATCGTACTTGTTTACCCAGAGCCTAAGTGCCTGGCTGGAAAAGAGTCCGAGAGGGAGCAAAGAAAACACAGCGCATGGTGTAACTTATACACCTGGATCCTTTAGTCTTAAAGGACACCAGAAACAAGCTCGAGCCTGCGACTGGATGCTACCCCGCGGAAGGCAAGGAAGGACACGACTTCAATTAGTGCAGGCTGAGGACGGTGTAGGTTTACGGTGAAGACTCCCGAGTCCTTTGGGCACTTCTAGAGTCGGAATCCCTCTAAATGAGCCATTTCTCAGTCGCTTCTCAAAGCGTGGGGCAGGCTCCAAAGTTACTCTGGGACGTTTCATCCCCCCACTAGGTGCAAGTTCACTGGTTTCTCTACAAGGTCGCCCTAAATCTGCTGGAAGCGAGCGTTAATCCCTTGCTCCCCAGAGCCAACAGCACCGGAGGGCGTGGAGGGGGGCAAGAAAGGAGAAGGACATTCAAACACCGCTCATCAGAAGTGGACCCTGTCCGAAACTCCGAATTAAATCCTTCACCCCCGCAAGCCCTCAGAACGAACCCCCGATCGGGAAAGGCTCGCCAGCCCCCACACCGAGGCGCCGCGGCGGCGGCAGCCCGCCGCACCTCCCCGCCCGCCGCGGCCCCGGGCTCACCTCCTGCTCGCGGGACGCCTGGTTGTGCGCGTCCAGCACGCGGATGGTGCGCTTGATGGGGAGGAGGCCGCCCAGCTCGTCGTGCGCCACCATGGCGGGGCGGTGCGGAGCGG
>NW_017728931.1:141915400-141922297 GCF_001723895.1 Crocodylus porosus | reverse complement strand
GAAGCCGGGCTGGGTCTCTGCTTGGCAGTGTCCTCGCGTCGCCGCGCGGGCACCGGATCGCCTTTGCGCACGACGGGGGCCTGGGAGCGGCCGCCTCGCTCCTTCCGACGTGGCCTTCACCGACATCAGCGCTGCAAGGGACCGACGCTCAGCTCTGCCCCCCAAACCCTTTCGGCATGGCGGCAGAAAAGAAACGAGTGGCACCCGGCTGACAGGCTACTGCCCATGCAAGCCATTAGCCCAGGCAGACCCCCCGTCCCTCCCTTCCTGGGGAGCGCCCCCCGTCCCTTCCCTCCGGCCTGCTTCAACAGGAAGGGCGACTCCGCGGCCTCCCGCTTACACCACCTCCCTGGCAAGATGGGCCAAGCCCTCTCAGGCTACAGAGGCCTACAAGTGTGCCACGGGCGCCCTTCCTCCTCGCCACACACCGGGGGCGAAGGCACCTTACGTATTTAAACACGCGATGGGTTTGCCAGGAGCTCTAGCAGCACGGGAGAGGCTGGCACTAGCGCCTCACGCCTACAAGCCTCGTGGCTGTCACTTAGATGCTGTGGAGGTGGAACAGGATCTGGGCCCACCTGTAGGTGCAGCTGTATCAGCAAATAAAAAACTATAGTGGCTTATTCTGTTCAGGGTACCGGTCCAGCTGCTTTTGCCACAAGTATTTTGTTGGTAAGACCAGGGCATGACCCGCTGCCACGACAGGACTAAGCCTGCAGTGCTGGTGGCAAGCCTGTCCCATGACAAGGCCTTAGGGACAACTGTTACTACTGAATGAAACCCTTCCAGCTGCCCCTGGCCTGGAAAGCAACACAGCAAGGATGTTGCTCCGCATACCAAGAAAGAGCCCAGGGTCTGCATCTCCTTTCGTGCTGTTTGTCCTTTCACCACTCTCCATCTCATTTATTCCTCCCCCGCAGGGAGCTCCTTAAGTGAAGCTCTGTATGAGGAAGGAGGACAGAGCTGAGATGTAAAACTCTACATCACTGGTTGTAAGGATGCATGAAAGGGTCACCAACAGACTTTAAAACAGGATTCTCCTTTAAAAGGAGAAAAAATGCGGGAAACCACGGGTTTCTCCTTGCAGGCTGGCAGAGGGGGGAGCAGGAGGAGGATGATCAGGCAGGTGGCACCATATGCATGTGTGCAGCTCTCCCTCAGTGTTTTACAAATGGGTTCTGGCGCAAAAAAAGAAGTTGAGAACCAGAAATTGGGAAATTGCGGCCTCAACTTTACGGTCCAGTGGCTCGATAACCAGCTCCGAGGCAGGACCCAGAGAGTATTAACAGATGGCACCGAGTTGACATGGCCGGTGTCTAGCTGGGGTTATTTGAGCCCAATATTATTTTCCTGCCAGAGCAAATAAAACTCTAGCATGCATCTACTGAGGGATCTCGGGCAAGGCTAAGGATGTCATCCTTATGCTCTACTTGGCCTTGGTCAGGCCGCAGCTGGAGCGCGGTGGCCAGTTCTGGGCGCTGCACTTCAGGAAGGATGTAGAGAAGCTCAAGAGAGTCCAAAGGGGGGGTCACGCGCATGATCAGAGGCCTAGAGACCAAGTCACATGAGGGGAGGCTGAAAGACTTGGGACTGTTCAGCCTGGAGAAGAAAAGATTCAGAGGGGAATTGGTGGCAGCCGTTAAATGTGTCAGGGGTGTACATCAGGACCTGGGGGAGCATCTGTTCACCAATGCCCCTCAGGGGAAGACAAGAACCAATGGACACAAACCGATTGAAGGTCACTTCAGATTGGACATAAGGAAAAATTTCTTTATGATTCGAGCATCCAGGGTCGGGAACAGACTCCCCCAGAGGTGGCACAATCATCGACCCTGGAGATCTTCAAAGAACGCCTGGACGTGCACCATGCTGGGGTCATCTGACCCCAGCAGTCTTTCCTGCCCAAGTGCAGGGGGCTGGACATGATGATCTCGTGAGGTCCCTTCCAGCCCCTAGCATCTGTGAATCTACGAACCTATGAACCAACTGCTCTTCATGACTGTTGTGCTACGTACAATATCAGTAGTGGAGTTGGGGAAATTCCCAGGATTTCTAAACCCCAAACACAAAGACAACACTTGAACCATTTATGGAAGATCTTTCTTTTCTTTTTTCGTTGTTGATAGTTTCTCTCCCAAGCGCAGTAAAACCGTCCGCCATGTTTAGAACATGAGTCCCAGGAAAAAAACACGACACATGACATCTTTGTTGAGCGTCCAGCTTGATCAGTTCAAGAGCATTTCACAGTCCCATTTCTCCCTCAAGTTAAATACCAGTAGCTGCACATAGCCAGCCAATTTTACTGAATAAACACAAGCCTTTTAAAACACCCATTAGTAAGGAAGGCAGCCATTTCAATCATGCCAACAGCACTGTAGCCACGTGCCAAATTCCACCAATTCTAGATTGGGAGGAAAAACCTGCAGCACCCTTATAGGCTCAGCAGTGCTATGTTGGCTAGCACTACAGAAGAAAGAGACTTGGGGGTCATCATTGACCACAAGATGAACATGAGCCTGCAGTGCGATGCTGCGGCTAGTAAAGCGACCAAAATGCTGGCGTGCATCCATAGATGCTTCTCGAGCAAATCCCGGGACGTCATTCTCCCCTTGTACTCGGCCTTGGTGAGGCCGCAGCTGGAGTACTGCGTCCAGTTTTGGGCTCCACAATTCAAAAAGGATGTGGAGAGGCTTGAGAGAGTCCAGAGGAGAGCCACGCGCATGATCAGAGGTCAGGAAAACAGACCGTACAATGACAGGCTGAGAGCCACGGGACTCTTTAGCCTGGAAAAGCGCAGGCTCAGGGGTGATCTGATGGCCACCTATAAGTTTATCAGGGGTGACCGCCAGGATCTGGGGGAACGTCTGTTCACCAGAGTGCCCCGAGGAGTGATGAGGTCGAACGGTCACAAACTCCTGCAAGACCGTTTCAGGCTGGACATAAGGAAGAATTTCTTTACTGTCCGAGCCCCCAAGGTCTGGAACAGTCTGCCAGTGGAGGTGGTTCAAGCACCTACATTGAACACCTTCAAGAGTAAATTGGATGCTTATCTTGCTGGGATCCTATGACCCCAGCTGACTTCCTGCCCTTTGGGCAGGGGCTGGACTCGATGATCTCCCGAGGTTCCTTCCAGCCCTGATGTCTATGAAATCTATGAAAGTCATCCCCTTCAGCCAAGGTAAGCATGACTACTACTTCTTGAGTGGGGACAGCCTGCTTTCAGCTGTTCACACTTAGGTAAGACTGCTTACAGTGATACTCGGGTAACCTTGCCCCTACCAGCAGCCTTGAAGTTGACAGGACGGAGTGCATTTCAGAGCTGGTAATAGCACAGCCGTGGTTCGGTGGTGGAGTGGGGCTGGATCAGGGGTGGGCAAAGTCCAGCCCACAGGCCGGATCCGGCTGGCAGCGGACTCCGTGCCCCTGCCCACAGCATGCATCATCATCATTGGCAGTGCCTCAAAGTCAAGGATGATGTCCATTAGGCTTGATGGGTCCCTCAGGTGACTGCAGAGCCTGACTCTGGATACACACATTCTTCAGCAATGGGAGCATGTTGTTGTGTGGGTCAGTGGGATTTGCAGCCCTGTGCTGGTCTTCTTCTTCCTCTGACAGATAGCAGCTCTGCTCTGGCTCTGGACCAAGCTGCTCCTGCCACAAGATCCCAGTGGTTTTGGAGCAGCACCCTGCCCTCCTCTGCTCTGTGTCCTGCCAGTGCAGCTGGGGCCAGTCTCCATGGCAACCCCAACCCAGCACTATCACAGCACAGGTGTGCCTGGGGTCTCTATGGAGACCGGCCCCAGCTAAGCAAGCAGGGGCTGCTGGGAATGGAGTGTGGCTGCCAGCTAGATGAACCCCCAGATGGCCTGTCTGGCACTTCTCCAGTTGCTCAAGGAGCACCCTGTAATGAGGCTCAGGCAGTATCAGGATTGGGAGGAGGATGGGGACAATGAACAGTGTTAGCCCCAAATCATGTACTCATGTTCAAAACAGAAATGCGGCCTTTTACTTAGTTAAATACAGACCCAAAATAAAAAAGGAGATGGACTGCCAGGAACAAAAAGGAAAAGTACTACGTACAGCAACACTTACCAAGAAAGGTACTTGTATGTTAGCAGCCCTAGAACGTGATGTTCTGCATCTGGAAGCACTTTGCAGCATATTATATGAAGTGCTTTATGCAATGTAAGTACTAATTATTTCTCATCAGAGCCCCTCAGGAAAGGGACCTGCTGTCATCTATTACCCAGCACCTGACTCCTCCACTGGAAGACCCCTGTTCAATTGTATGTTCTCCTCCATGGCACTTCATATGGCCAATGCTAACAGGGGGTGATGCAACTCACCGCTGATGTATGACATTTAAGTTGCGCTATGGAAATTTAAAGAGCTACTGTGATACACGCACAAAACATCTCTTATAGCACATTACCTGCCTTCTTGCTTGACACCACGCTAACGACAAATCGTCTAGATACAGGCTGTTCCTATTCACTGTTCATTTTGCAACAATGGATTAAGGACTTTGTGGGATGTGAGCACTTAATACCACAAAATAAATGCAAACAACTCTCAAAAATGTGTCTGTAGTGGAGGGGCTGATTCCTGAATGCCTTCTATATACAAAAACTATTTCAGTATTTATCAGCAGCAGCCATCCTTGGGCAAAATCCAAGCCCTTGTCTAAGCAGTCAAGACTCTTGCATTAACACTACATAAACAGCATGAACATCGTTATCCAGCTATAACCCCACACGACGCATTCGTGTTAAGGTACAACCATCATCATCCCCAGAACCACCCTTCCTATCTACAGAAGCATCATCTACGTGAATTCAGGAGAGGTCAGATGGTGATATAATACCTACACGCTGCTTGGCTGTCTTCTTTGCCCAACATGTGTGCATGTGGAAGGGGCTGTTTGCATTTGACCCTAAAGTTAATAAAGTTGATTAATACCAGAATTACTACCCAGCTATGCAAAACCACTGCTTTGCTATTACTCAGTTCTAGCAGAATAGCAATAACTCACTATTTTGGAATCATCTGATGAAATCCATAATAAAATGGAAAAGCAACAAGACTAATTTATGAAGAGAGGTGCAGAGGCCTACAGCTGCAAATAATTCTTTAGCTGAAATCCTAGCTGTTTTATAGCTGGTACATTCTTTGCCATTAAAGCTACCTTGTGTGGGGGGATAATCTAGTGGAGAAAAAATGCTCTCCAAGGTAGCTGATTAATGTGTAGGAGCTGGAAAAAAACAAAACAAAACAAAAAAAAACCAACTCATCATATCAAAGCAAGTACGTTTAAAGTTAAGAATGATCACCTGTAGGGGAAAGAATTTATGTTTTATAATTCAGTCTTTTCATTCTAATAGAGTCATGTATTTTTCATACTGAAAAACATTCAAATGCTTAGCAAAACACTGACATAACTAACTAGTGTTTGTCCTCGAGAGTCTGATTCTGTTCCACCCAAGCTGCAGCAATAGGAGAATGGTGTCTTTAAGACACCTTTATACCTCCCCCCCACAAGACCACGAAGCCCCTAGCAAAAGCCAGGGCTGTCGTAGTTTACCTTTGGCTCTCCAGAAGGACACTTCTGACTATGAAGGGCCTAAGAGCAAAGGTCTTGACTTCAACCATTTCTCAAATCACTGGGATAAGAGGTGCTTAAGCCAGGGTCTCCTAGGTTGGGGGCAATTCCACAGGGGCCAGATAATCCAACTTTTATGGCTTCCTTCATGTCCTGGAACAGCAAAAGGTTATGTAACATGATTGAGGGATCCAATTTTTTGAAAAAATAGAAACGCATAGCATTTTAATACATTTGACTTGAAGTCTCCAGGACAACTAAAGTATGCATAACATTTCACAAATCAAAAACTTGTTTTCGTTGTTGAAACTAACTTCCAACTTTCCGGCACTTTATCTGAAGCTGAAACCCGACTCAACATTAGTCAGCTGTTTTTAAACTATACCATATATACCACTTTATATATAGAACATTTCATGTACTGGAATAAGTAAGAAGCCACGCCAACATGCAGGCCCTATTCCTTTATCTCTTTTTTAAATTAGTAGGAAGTCAATCCCCATCAACCGTATAGCCAACTTGTTTACCGTCAAAGATCCGTGTTTAACATTCCAGTGGCAGATATTTATATTCCACGTCAAATTCAAATTAGTATTCTTGAAAGGGGGCAAAAATAGAGCATGACATCAATAGATCATTGCGCCACTGGAAATTTACACACTAACTCAAAATACTGGATTTTCTCTGCATGATGAGAGGTCACTATACTGACAAGGAATTAAGTAAAAAGCAAGTTGCACATATTTCATAAAACAGAAGTAAACTAGTACATCAGCCATTTTTTTCTGCTACTCCATTTTTAACTAAAAGTTGGTGGCGGAGACCTCTGCTTGTAGCCAGTTATGATCCTAGATGCGTGAGAGCCCAAGTTAGGGGATTATAAACAAATCTCTGTCGTGCTAACACAAATGCGACATCTGAACCTTGGTGTATAAGCCTGTGACATTACTGAGCACAAAACTGGGCTTAATAGCAAAGTGCTAGGAGAAGTTCTAAGCTGGTTTACATTCCTGCATTAAGCTCCCATACTGCTCATGTGTTGACAGTCGGTTTTCATAGCAGCATGGCTCCAGCTAGCAGCCAGTCTAAAAAAATGCCAAAGTTTATTCCAGAGTACATTTTTGTAACTCATGCATGGGGAGCTGTAGCATGAATTCAAACTGCTCCATCTGCTAAGAGTTCATATAGATTCATAGATGCTAGGGTCAGAAGGGACCTCAACAGATCATCGAGTCCGACCCCCTGCATAAGCAGGAAAGAGTGCTGGGCCTACATTACCCCAGCTAGATACTCATCCA